>NW_026652277.1:14832957-14889682 GCF_009828535.3 Hylobates moloch
GTGATCTGCCCGCCTCGGCCTCCCAAAGTGCTGGGATTACAAGCGTGAGCCATCGCGCCCGGCCGCAAAAAGAACTTTTTAAAAACTTCATTTGGAAACCAAAATAAGCACTCTACTTTTACTGGCTCTTTCTTTAGTTTTCTTAAAATGTTAATAAATACCCCTAAAGTAGTGAAGAACAAGTATCCCCCTGCCCTCTCAAAAAAAGAAACACTAAAGGAAAAAACTATGGGAATTTCTTATATTAACTGAATCCCCAACCTTCTCTGGGAAGGTACTATATGAGCTGGAACACTGAGGGAACACAGCCACGGGAATAAAGAAGTCCCTATTTCCCCAGGGCGTGTGAGTTTAAGCCAGGAACAGAAGTGCACTAAACAAAACAGAAACTGTAAAGGTGACATCCCAATTCAGTCCTTGACTCCAGCCAGGTTTTTCCTAAGGCTGGGAAAGCATGACAGGCCACTAACTTACTCAAAGCATCCACAAGGAGCCACCATCAAGGGCGGATTGGGCATAGGCTGCAGCACTGGGGTACGGGAGGGCTGAAGTGGGTACCTCCCGGCAGCGCTTTCACCCAGGAGATGCAAAACCAGACTCTGTGGGCCATGTCACTTCTCACTGGAACCTGGCTTCGTGCAACTCTGAATGATGGTGATGCTGGGGGCAGGGGGCAGAGGCTCCAGAGAAAGGGGTGCTGAAATGTACGAGGCTACAGGTAAGGCAGTCAGAAAAGAGATGATTAAGCCATGAAAGAAGCAAAAAAGAAAAAAACTTGTTACTAATTATACTGATGCTATAAAATAAAAGGAGTCCTTTAAGGGACTTGAGAGAATCGAGTTCCCAATTATTGATTTGCAATATTCTTTAAGCAAAGAAATGTATGATTTTTAAAAAATTAATTCATTGACCCATTACACTGGTGAATTTTGGTGCCAAAGGTGTTCAGGTTGGTAATCAATCTATGACTTATAAAGAAAAAGACCTTGAGACATTATCAAATTACTCTTATTGAGAGTCCATGAGACTGTAGTTTAGTGAAAAGCAACAGATTTACAGTCAGATAGACTTAAAAGCCAAGTTTGAATTTGAGTTATGGCCTGGATAAGTTATTAAAACTGATAAGCCTCAGTCTCCATTTGTTATTGTAATGAGTCAACCAGGGAAAATATATAAAGCCAGGCGCGGTGGCTCACGCGTGTAGACCCAGCACTTTGGGAGGCAGAAGGAGGGTGGATCACTTGAGATCAGGAGTTCAAGACCATCCTGGCCAACATTGCAAAAACCCATTTCTGCTAAAAATACAAAAATTAGCCAGGCATGCTGGCAGGTGCCTATAATCCCAGTTACTTGGAAGGCTGAGGCAGGAGAATCTCCTGAACCCAGGAGGTGGAGGTTGCAGTGAGCCAAGATCACGCCACTGCACTCCAGCCTGGGTAACAGAGCGATACTCTGTCTCAAAAAAAAAAAAAAAGAAAAGAAAAGAAAAATACATAAGCATATGCCAAGAGTTCAAAAAATTAGTTATCATTTAAAAATGTTGGGCCCTATATAGCAGAACAAAACTAAAAACTCTACAGCCAAAGTCCTCTCAATGAGAAGTAGAAAAAGAAAAACCTTCACATATTCTTAATACATATAAAATAAAGACAGTTTGAAATAAATTTGTCAATGGGAATTAAGAGCTATTGGAATCCATTCCGCAAATCTTTAGTAAGTTACAAACACGTGCAAGGTACCAGGTATCCCAAGGATCATAGACTGAAAGTGCTGTCTCCATGCACACAATCTACCTGTGAGTAGACAGGCAGACACACACTGTGTTCTGCAGACATGTTTTGAGGTGTGTCTTAGTTCAGCCTGCTATTAAAGAATACGATAGACTGATTACTTAAAGAACAGACATTTATTTCTTACAGTTCTGGAGGCTGGAAGTCCATCAAGATCAGGGTGCCAGCAGGGTCAGGTTTTTGGTGAGGGCCTCATTCTTGGCAGAGGAACAAAGCGCTGGATTCTTTATCACTTTATAAGCACACACTGATCCTATTCATGGGGGCTCCACCCTTGTGAGCTATTTACCCTCCAAAGGTGCCACCTCCAGACACCATCACGTTGGGGATTTAGGCTTCAACATATGAATTGGGAGGCAGATACAATTCAGTCCCAGCAAGGGGCCAGCATTGTTCACTATGTCCTTCCCTGAAAACTCCCTTTGCCCACAGGTTTCACCAAAGATGTGGCCCTCAGTGGCCATGTTGTACCACACAATTCTCTCCTACCCCTCCCTTTCCCTTCTCCATCACAGTGGACTGGATCATGCCTGGATAATCCCTTTCTTAGCCAGAAACCAGTGAGATCCTTTCTGGAGAATCTGCACTAAGGAACAGATGCTTGGGGCAATCTAGTTGACAGAGAGGGAGACAGAAAGGGAGAGAGGTTAGAAAGACAGATGGACCTTGGGTACTTGACTTTCTAATGTTTAATTCTAATAAAGTCCAGCCATACTTTATTTTCAGATAACCTATTGTATATTTAAATAAAACCGTTTTAAAATATTGATTGACTGATTGATTGATTGATTGATTGAGACAGAGTCTCACTGTCGCCCAGGCTCACTGGAGTACAGTGGCGCAATCTCGGCTCACTGCAGTGTATGCTTATAAAGTGATCTCCATCTCCTGGGTTCAAGCAATTCTGCCTCAGCCTCCCAAGTAGCTGGGATTACAGGTGCCCACCATCATGCCAGACTAATTTTTGTATTTTCAGTAGAGACGGGGTTTCACCATGTACCCCAGGCTGCTCTCCAACTACTGACCTCAGGTGATCCACCCGCCTCAGCCTCCCAAAGTGCTGGGATTACAGGCGTGAGCCACTGCGCCCAGCAAAATAAAACCTTTTACTCGAGCTGGCTGGTAGATGCTACACACACATAAAGCAACAGATGCAAAGACCCACATCTCCCATTTGTGATTGTGGACAAGGAATTTACCTCTAGGAGCCACAGCTTGGGGCAGGAGAATGAGGGTCTGCCCCAGCGGAGGGCTGGGGAGACAAGGTGAGAGCAACTGGGAAAGACGTCATGGGAAAGACACACTCACTAAGAGCTACAGGGCCTCTGGCAGGGGTCAGCGCCTTTGATCATAGCGGCTGTGGAAGGCTTCATGAAAGAAAGGACATTTGGGCTGACCTTGAATTTAGAGAAGAGGAGAAGAAAGATCAGAAGACTCAGAAGCAGAGGAAGCCACGACCCACAGAAAGGCGCGGACAGTAACAAATTCCTCTTGGTGAACAATGATGTCTGACGCTGAATTCAAAGTTGTTTTTTGCGCTACTCTGTAATCAGACCTCCCTCCCTCCCCATTAGCCACAAACGCTTCAGCAAATGCTGTGCACAATAGCTGGATTTTAGTGATTCCTGGGAGGAGAGTGGTGAGAGACACAGAACTGAAGATAACCGTGTTCCACCCAAGGTCAAATGGTGAAGAAAAAGAGCACCCTAAGGACACACAGGCACAAGGAGCCCAGTGATGGGGCAAGTTGGCTGCAGTGTGGGTGTGCCTGAGGACCATGAAAACCTAAGACCCCGAGAAACCCCCATGAACATGTATCAGCTCGGGCCATTTTGTTTAGATAGTAAAGGAAAGGTACCAGGCGTGGTGGCTCACGCCTGTAATCCCAGCACTTTGGGAGGCTGAGGTGGGGAGATCACTTGAGGTCAGGAGTTCGAGACCAGCCTGGCCAACATGGTGAAACCTCGTCTCTACTAAAAATACAAAAATTAGCCGTGTGCGCCTATAATGCTGGCTACTAGGGAGGCTGAGGCAGGAGAATCGCTTGAACCTGGGAGGTGGAGGTTGCAGTGAGCAAAGATCACGACACTACACTCCAGCCTGGGCAACAGAGTGAGACTCCATCTCAAAAAATAAAAAAATTAAAAAAAAAAAAAAGGAAAGGCGATCCCAGCATGTCAAAGGACATGGAAACCCCTTAGTAATAGAACAACAGGGAAAAAATGCCAGAAGCTTCTAGACTGAAAACAAATTAAAACAGGCAAAAAGAATAAAGTTACCTACAAAAGAAAGAGAAGCAGAGAAAACAGCATCTGGCCAGGCGCAGTGGCTCACACCTGTAGTCCCAGCACTTTGAGGGAACCGAGTCAGGTGGATCACCTGAGGTCAAGGTCAGGAGTTCGAGACCAGCCTGGCCTAGGTGACAGAGCGAGACTCTGCCTCAAAAATCAAAAACAAAACAAAGAAAACAACATCTGTACCAGTAAGTGCTGGAAGATATTAAAACAACGTTTATGGAGTTTCAAGGAAAACGATTGTTATCATAGAGTCACATGCACATCCAGGCTATGCATTACGTGGGAGGGGAAAAGAATGGCATTTTCAGACACGCAAGAACTCAAAATATATCATCCACACACTCTAAGAAAAAAAATCATGTGAGAATGCTGTTAAAGAAGAAAAAGAGAGGATGTGTTTTATTTTTTACTTTTATTTTTTTGAGACAGAGTCTTGCTCTTTCGCCCAGGCTAGAGTGCAATGGTGCGATCTCAACTCACTGCAACCTCCACCTCCCGGGTTCAAGTGATTCTCCTGCCTGCCTCAGCCTCCCAAGTAGCTGGGATTACATATGCCTGCCACCACACTTGGCTAATTTTTTTTGTATTTTCAGTAGAGATGAGGTTTCACCATGTTGTCCAGGCTGGTCTCGAACTCCTGACCTCAAGTGATCCACCCACCTCGGCCTCCCAAAGTGCTGGGATTACAGGCGTGAGCCCCCATGCCTGGCCGGGAGGATGTGTTTTATAAGGAACAATGGAAACCCATAAAAACAATAAAGCTGTCAGGAAAGTCTAAAATGTTTTTGTCAACAGGGATGTGAAACATGTAATAGTTAAGAAAAAAGTCTCTAGTGACACAAGGGCAAAAATAAAAGAATTACAATTCCAGGTTATTTCAAGTAAACCTAGGAAATGAAAAGAAGTCAAAATATCCTACACGATTTTTCTTCTGAGATGGTAGAATATTTTAAATAGCGGTTAATTTTTTGATATGGATAAAGAAATATAGACGAAAACATACTTGTTCAAAATGTACAGATCGCCAGGCACGGTGGCTCACGCCTGCAGTCCCAGCACTTTGGGAGACCGAGGTGGGTGAACTGCTTGAGCTCAGGAGTTCGAGACCAGCCTAGACAACATAGTGAGACCCTGTCTCTACAAAAATACAAAAATTAGCCAGGTGTGGTGGCATGTGCCTGTAGTCCTAGCTACTTGAGAGGCTGAGGTGGGAGGATCACTTGAGTCCAGGAGGTCAAGGCTGCAGTGAGCTGAGATTGTGCCACTGCACTCCAGCCCAGGAGACAGAGTGAGACCTTGCCTCAAAAAAAAAAAAAAAAAAAGGCATACAGATAATCCACAGAAGAAAACAAGAACGAAAACTAGACATATTCTACCAAAGACAGGAAATAAAATACAGATATTTTTGAGTACCAGGAAAGCTTATAAACAAAATTCAAAGACTGAATATGATCTGAGCTGTCCAGTATGATAGCCACCAGTCACATAGGGCTATTTAAATTTAAATTAATTCAAATAAAATAAAAAAATTCAGCTCAGTCACACTTGTCACATGCAAGTGCTCCATGTGTTGATGACCGCCCAACTGGATTACTATCACCCCAGAAAGTTCCAGCACACAACAGTAAGAGTCAGTGAAAGATACATGGTAACATGCACCCAGGTACAGTAAGATCCCAGCGATGTTAAACACACACACATATTAAAAAGTGAGTTCATTATCAGTGGTGACATCTCTGGGAAATAAGGTGACCAGGGGCTTTCACTCTACCTTATATACTTTATTGTTTGATATATATATTTTTATTTATATATATTTGATTTATATATCTCTATGTATTTGATATTATATATCTGTATTTGATATTTATATATCTATATATTTGATATTTTTTTATATTTATATATGTGATATATAAATATATACATATGAGATACATATATATATATATGTGTATATTTTTAGACAGAGTCTCATTCTGTTGCCCAGGCTGGAGTACAGTAGTGCGATCACAGCTCTCTGGGCTGAAGCAATTCTCCCACCTCAGCCTCCCAAGTAGCTGGAACTATACGCATGCACCACCATGTCTAGCTCATTTTTTATTTTGTCAAGATAGGGTCTTGCTATGTTGCCCAGGCTGATCTTGAATTCTTGGCCTCAAGCGATCCTCCGCCTTGGCTTCCCAAAGCACTGGGATGACAGGCATGAGCCACCACACCTGGCCCTATTGTTTGATTTTTGAATAAGCGTATTTTTAAAAAGTCATTAACATGTTTTCAAATGAAACAACAATTTCTTGAACTTGGAGTAGAACTTGGTTCTGTTAAAATAAAGTGATTTTAACTAGTATAGATGTATAGCGTACATTTATGCTAATAAAGATGGCAAAGTATGTGTCCTATATTTAGACAACCTCGGAAAAAGTTTGTTCTGGGCCAAACGGTGACATCACCCATTCAGATGCAAGTCTTAGCAGATACTTGATCATTTCAAACTGTAGTTCTTGATTTGAGGAGGTCCCTCAGGCAAAGGACTGTTGTTAATTCATTTTTCCATTTAGATTTATACAGATTGATAACAGATCAAATTTCAGAAAGGGCAGCTTTTAGTTATCCCTAACTTTTCCATAAGAAAAATCTATTGCAAGTCATAATATGTTTCTGCGTTTTCCCACTGATACCACACAGCTGACAAAGGGGAAGTTCCCAACTCAATTTCAACAATAGACAGATAAAGTCAGATACAACAACATAGCGCCCAAAGAAGAACTTCTTCCTTTTTTTTTACCCCCCTGAAGTGGGGATGGTAGAAGATAGGTTATGTTCTTTGTTAAAAGAATTCCAAAGTTTTCATCTTTGTCCAATACCAGATCTTCAATCTTTCTAAGAAAAAGAACCCTTAAAAACGTCTTAGGCCGGGCACGGTGGCTCACACCTGTAATCCCAGCACTTTGGGAGGCTGACGTGGGTGGATCATGAGGTCAGGAGATTGAGACCATCCTGGCTAACACGGTGAAACCCCATCTCTACTAAAAATACAAAAAAATTAGCCGGGCGTGGTGGCGGGCACCTGTAGTCCCACCTACTCAGGAGGCTGAGGCAGGAGAATGGCGTGAACCTGGGAGGCGGAGCTTGCAGTGAGCTGAGATCACGCCACTGCACTCCAGCCTGGGGAACAGAGCGAGACTTGGTCTCCAAAAAAAAAAAAAGGTCTTAACCCTTAAATACTAAAACTATTTCATGTCTACCCCAGGGACTAATTTAGTCACGTATCTGCCAACAAAGACATACTCACCTATGTTTATTTTGGTTCCTATATAAATCTTCTTAGTAGCTGCTTCCAGTGATTATTGAGGGAAAAGCTCTCTTAATGGAAAGCTACGAGAAACATCTACTTTTCTAGGAAGTATATGTGCTCTGTAAGTCAATGTTGGTAAAGCAAGGGGAGAGATTTAGTTTTGTTACGAAAGTTCCACACGAATTCTATTTGACTCTGTCTTCAGCAATGGACAACAACATTAGCTCAGTAAGAGATCATGACCAATACCAAACGCATTTCATAACTGGAAAAGCCGGACATCAAAAGGATAGCGAGAAGACAGTGAGTTCTAAATGATTCTTCAACAATTTGCCCTGTCCTCAATGTCCCCAAAGCCCTTCAGAAGAAAGTAACAGAAGGCAAGAACATAGCAAAATGAGGGAAGTATTAAAGATCCTTGAGCATCTTAACCTCAGATCCAACCGTGAATGAAAGCTCCTAGGAAATTCATCCTCCAGGCTGGGCACCATGGCCTATAATCCCAGCACTTTTGGGAGGCCGAGATGGGGGGATCACCCCAGGTCAGGAGTTCAAGACCAGCCTGACCAAGATGGTAAAACCGCGTCTCTACTAAAAGTACAAAATTAGCCGGGTGTGGTGGCACACGATGTAATCCCAGCACTTTGGGAGGCCGAGGCGGGGGATCACCTGAGGTCAGGAGTTTGTGACCAGCCTGACCAACACAGTAAAACCCCGTCTCTACTAAAAATACAAAATTAGCTGGGCGTGGTGATGCACGCCTGTAATCCCAGCTACTCAGGAGGCTGAGGCAGGAGAATTGCTTGAACCCGGGAGGCGGAGGTTGCAGTGCACCAAGATCGTGCTATTGCACTCCAGCCTGGGTGACAAAAGCAAAACTCCATCTCAAAAAAAAAAAAAAAAAATCATCCTCCAGGTCACCTCTTTCGTACCACTGCCACCCATAGCAGAACAGAAATCTTCAGTAATCTGGACTATTTCTAATAATTCATATAGGAAGCTGGACTGAGGTTAATTTTTATCTATGTAGAAAGTCTTTCCAGGCTCCTTCAAGCTCTTTATAAAGACCTACTCCCTAATTCTAATTGCAAATCATGTGTTAAAGTAAGTTATATAAGTATCTCTTTAGGCAATCCTCTATTAGCCTGGTTCTAATTGCCGCGTATTGTTTGAAAATAATAAAATTATACTTGTCTGAATATAGTCTCACTAATTAAAACTGACAACCCCTTCTTCTCCCACGTTCTTTGTAATTCATGAAAGTTTTATAGTGGTTTGCCACTTCCATGCTTGGGTGGACCGAAAAGTTAAAGAGTACATTTAATTCTTTACACTGGCTTGCACCTGTAATCCCAGCACTTTGGGAGGCCGAGGCAGGCAGATCACCTAAGGTCAGGAGTTCGAGACCAGCCTGGCAAACATGGTGAAACCCCATCTCTACTAAAAATACAAAAATTAGCTGGGTGTGGTGGCATGCGCCTGTAATCCCAGTTACTCAGGAGGCTGAAACAGGAGAATTGCTTGAATTCAGGAGGCGGAGGTTGCAGTGAGCCAAGATTGCACCACCGCACTCCCAGCCTGCGTGACAGAGCAAGACTCCATCTCAAAAAAAAATAAAAATAAAAATAAAAAAGGTACATTTTCCATGAAAAACAAGATATAAAGACAGTGAGACTCAAGTATTTTATAATACTTATGCCATTGCTTTTAATTAAACATAAAACATATGACATTTCATTCATGGGCTCTTAGCATTATCTATAAAATGAAATACCCTTTTTAGTCCATGAAGAAAATTCCATGAAAATAAAAGCATATGCAGTTTTACATATTTACATACTTACATTTTGGTGCAAAACAAGACTCTAAGTGGGTATTTCCCTTTTATCTGAGGCTCTTGTTTCAACTTAATATGTCTAAAACGACTAGCAAATACATTACACTGAGTGGTGGGGTAAATGAATTCTTGCAGGCCACAAGGGTACTATTCAGTAAATTACCTCTCTGCACTGGCCGCTGCCTGGTGGCCTCAAATTGACAAACTGCCTTCAAGAGGTGAAACATGTTCTTACTGATTCATCCAAAGGCTCATTATTTGTTATTTATTTAAACTGATGGGAATGAAGAGGCCGAGTACAGAAAAAGAGTCTTTCAAATTTTAACATTTACAAACTTGAGCTACTTAAAGAAAACCTAGGTTTCTACTGCGATATCATCAGTACATGAGCCAAATAAAACACATTTACTCCCCCAAATTTGGCACACATTGTCTAAATTCAAATCCAAACAGGCAAACCAAGGAGAGCAGTCATTTGGAGTTTTCCTAATCTCCTTACATTTAAATAGAGTACAATACATCCATTATGTTAATCTTTTCCCACTAGAAGCTATTAACATGGTATCTGCTCTTGGTTAAAACATTTCAGTCCCTGGGGCATCTCTAAATTTTGATTAACCTTTCTAATATATAATGAATGTGCTGATATACAAAACTGAAAACTTCCGAAGGCAGCACAGATGCCTCCGGGTGCTACTCTGGAAACTTTAGCTTCTTGAAAGGTGTCGGGGGACAGGCTCAGATCAATGCGCACACAGATGAGGAATTCTTTGTACTAGGGACATTCTCAACAGTGTAAGCAAAGAAGTCCTAATCAAGCCCCCAACCTAGAATATCAATCAAAGGAGGAACAATAAACAGAAATTACAGCAGAGAAGATAAAAGTCCAGCGTCTCTCCAGAAAGATAACACAGGTACTGAAGCTAATCCATCAGCTTGCATCTGCACCTGGGCCCATTTCTGGCAATAGAACTACCGTTTCAAAAACATATTTGTATTTAGCTATCTATCACAAGCACGTTTCTATCCCTGCATAAACAGAGCTCAGGTTCAGATTCCTGTGCAATCTCCTTTCCTCTTTTTTAAAAAAAAATATTCTAGACTCGAACATTCGATACTTGCAGCCGCCACTGAAGTATTCACAGCAAAAATAAAAGCAACTTGCAAATGGGAGATGCACATAGTCAGCTTTTCTTTTTCTTGATTTCTTGTTAATATTTTACAATGAATTAGAGATCGGTCAAAAGTCCCTTTCTTTAATAAATCTTAAAGTAGACAAGTAGAATGCAAATGATTTACACTTTCAATGATCAATCATTTCAAGAATCTATGAACTGAGTAAACCATCTGTGACTCAGGCCTCCCTATCATGTTTTTTAAGCTGACCCACTTCTCCATCACTCACCATGGTTCGAAAAATCTCACTTCTAAGGGTGTAGCAAGAACCGCTCTGTGCCAGCGCATAGTTTGAATCCAATAGGGTAAAAGGGTAATGCAAACAGCACTTTAAAAGGACACCAGTTTTTATTTAAAATGCCCCACTGCCCCTAAAAAGAGAGCATCAACACCGGCCTTCACCTGAAGCAATCCTTTTCTCCAACAGAAGAGCAAATCAAGTCTGCAGGGTTCGGGGGCAAAGGCAAAGGATTCAGAAACACGATCAAGTGTGAAAATGCGTGGTGCATCGAGTTTTGGAGATCAAATACCAGCTTTGCAAACGGGATGCGGCCAGGTCAGCGGGAGCCCGGTTCAGGGGGTCGGCCCTGCTCTAAAGAGCTCTAGTGACACGCGAGGCGGTGCAAAGCCCAGTATCCCCAGCAGGGGCCGGGCCCGGGACCCCCTCGACGCCAGAACTTTGCGCAGTTCGCCGCCGGCAGCCCCGACACCACCAGGGGCACCTCCACGCCGCTCCACCCACGTCTTTGCCCATTCTTTTCGGGTGGCGGCGGCGGAGAGGGGGTCTGAAGGGACTTAACAAGAATGGCAGGGGGCAGAGGAGGGCGACCTCCTACCCTAGGCTGCGGCCGCCACAAAGGGAAAGGCGTAGCGCCTCTCCTCGGCGCCCACCAGAGCCACCCGCGGGCGAGGGCAACACGCGCCTCCTGGGCCAGGCCGCCGGCGGGGATGGGCGAGGCTGGCCGGGGGCGCGCGGCAGGTGACAGTAGCGTCTCCCCGCCCGGGCCCCAGCCTCCCCGCCCACCTCGGGCCTCGCCTCCCCGCGCACTGTCCTCTCCCGCGAGCCGCGCGCCCTGGACCTCACCATGGGATCGGCGCCACGGAGAAGCCATCGCGGGGCGGAGCGGCCGAAGAGCCCCCAGTCCTGGGAGCCACCCCCAAGCCGGAGACCCTGGCGCGCGCGGTCCCCGCCCTGTCGCGCCCGGTGCGCCCGCGCGCCGCCCCTACCCTTTGGCGTGCTCCGTCTCCTCCTCATTGTCCCCGTCTATCCCGCACGTGTCCTGGTCGTCCAGTTCCAGGCTCTGCTGGCTGGCCGCAGACTCGCTGTCCTCCGCCATCGCGGCGGCGCTGGCTGGGGAGGCGGTGCTCGGGGCTGGGGAGGCGGTGCTCGGGGCCGGGCCGGCGCGGCGGGGCGGGCGCGGCCGGCGTGGCCGCAGCTCCCTCTAGTGCCTCCCGCCGTACTGCTTGGAGTCGGAGCCCAGGCGCTGCGCCCCGCCCGCCCCGCCCCGCCCTCCGTCCCGCCCCCCGTCCCCGCCCCGCCCCGCCCTCCGTCCCCGCCCCTCACCGTCCCCGCCCTGCCCGCCGGCCCCGCCCTGCCCCGCGGGGTTGAACCCCGCCCACCTCTTCGTCCCTCCCCATCAAGCCCCGCCTCTCCCCGTCCCGCCGGCTTCAATCCAGCTCCCTAACCCCGCCCACCTCTAAGGCCCCTCCCCTCCAGCCCCGCCTCTCCCCGCCCTGCCGGCTTCAATCCCGCCCTCTAACCCCGCCCACCGCTGCAGCCCCTCCCAGCTGGCCCCGCCCCGCCCCGCCCCGCCAGCTCCAACCCTGCTCACCGCGGCCAGCCCTGCACTGGGCCGAGTCCTGTACATCGAGGCCTGCGCGGTGCCTCTGCCTGGGACTTGGCTTTCAAGGCTGCAAACGTACAGACTTGACATCCTGAGTGGCGGCATTTTTGGAACACAGGCCATGCGATTTTACTTCTGGACGAATTAGGGAGCGCTCCCAACCCGTGCAGAGGTTTTTGCCACACAGGACTAGGCACTCAGGGCTGGGGCTTTCCAGGAGCTCTTCCTGCCCCTCCACATACATGTTAACAATTCCATTTCGCATCTATCTATCCATGTAATACATTATAAAATCAAATTCAAAGTCAAAACAGAGTATTTCCAACCCTCCACCGCCCTGTCCCGATCAGGCTTGCAGCACTAAAACTCTTGACAGAAATTTTTGAGCTACCCCTGCTTTCCCTGGACACTACTACGGACGGCTCAGACCAGAACAGACATCTTGAGGGACATGGGGACGTGTCCACAATGCTGGGGGATTGGACAGTTTCAGGTAGGCCACCCTGGCTTTCCCAAAGTCAAGGTCATGACCTGGATTTCCAAGCAAACGTGCACAGCCTTCTGTGCTGAAATTGCCCGCTGTCTCTCTCAGAAGAGGGAAGGGAGGCACTCTGTAGTATTGCCAAATAGAAGACCGGTGAAGTTCAGCCTTTCTTATTTGCTATTGCATTCTGTACAGAGCAGCCCTGTCCTTTGCTTTGCTGAAATGATCTTGTTCAAATGTGCTGCTAGGCCACCGGAAGTCTCCGCAGTGGTTTTGCAAAGATAATCATCAGAACCCGCTCAGTGAGGAAAATGAGACTTTAAAGAGCCACCTGAATTTTTTGGTGTGGGTCCTTTATTTGCAGAAGATACTAGGAGCATTTTATGGCTTTTTTCCCAAGGGAGACTATGTCTTTAAAACGCAATGAGCTAGAAGTATCAAAAGATGAAAACTGCAGAGCGATTTCAAAGCCCGTCAGCTGTTTGGTGTTGAGACAACTAAAATTCTGTAAGAAGGGCAAATGGGGCCAAAACACAAAAGGGAAAACAATATTGCCTTTAACGACTGCAACTATTTCTGAGGCAAAATGTCACATGTCACCTCTGTGAAACTTTAGGATAAAAGCAAATACAGATGAGTGAGGTTCCTGCAGCTCATCTCTATGAACATGGATTGTTGGAGAACCAGTAGCCCGCTCGGGTAACCAACAGGAAACTGGCCAGAGCAAGCCTATCAATCAAATCACCCACTCTAACCTGCCAGAAGGGTTCTCTAAAAGAGTTTTTAAAACTTAAGGCAAAGGAAACTCAGCAGACATATATTTATCTGAATTTTCAAGAAGTTTTGACTAAGAACTGCTCTAAAAAAGAATAAGAAAACAAATAATCCTGGAAAAATAAAATGAGGGCATCAAAAACCAGTGAAACACTAGAAAACAATGACAAACAGGGAACATCTGTTCCCCAGAATGAAAACAAGTTGGTACAGTACTGGATTGAAGTATTATATAATACAAATGTTTTACAGCATTAATCTTTGGAAGGAGGGAAAAGTTTACAGATGACCCTGGGGCTTCCTAAATCTTACTGTCCTGTATAGAAACACTATGTTCCTAAACATTTTTACTTATTTCCCTGGCTTAATTCCAGAATTTGGAGAATTGGAACCAAGTGGCATCTTCCAGCATCTTAGATCTAAAGTTTATTTGGTGGATGAGAGCATTGTAGAATGGCTGCCAGTGTATTATTTTTTCAAGTTTCAGTTATTTATTAATCAGTGTAATCTCCAATAGATTATATCAACATGATTTCATTCATTTAGAGGAGAACTATTTCCTGGTGAAGTGGAAAATTGTGCGGATGGATTCTGGAAGAACTTCAGTCTAAAGCAGCTTTATAGTGAAACATTTCATTTGGAAATCTGGACCTTCTTTCTTCAGTTTGCTGTGATCCACATTCATTGAGTAGAACTTGTACTGATCATCGGGACCCAGTTTGTTCCAGGGATCTGGGTGATTCTTTCAGTCCCAACTAACATCTAGATTGAAGAATGCCAGACGCAAGAGATACAGTCCTGCTCCAGTACCTCTAGCTCCAATAAATACTAAGAGGGGGATCAAGTTTGGATGCTTCTTGGCCTGACCGATGATCTGGTGGAGCATGTTTGTGGCAGAGGCCTCCGATTGGAAAGGAGAGAACCAGCCTAGCCACCAGGCCCTGGGCTAAGTAGTGTCTTGCCAGTGTATTTTAAAAGGCCTTTGGGAATTTTCTATTCTGCCTGGCCCACTCCTGCTACAGATGTAAGACTATAGTTGTACAATTGGTCTTGTTTCATTTAAATTATTTTAACTTCTTTTTTAATTTTGGTAAAATACATACAACATAAAATGTACTATCCTAACCTTTTTTTTTTTTTTTTTTTTTTTAGACGGAGTTTCACTCTTTTTGCCCAGGCTGGAGTGCAATGGCACAATCTCAGCTCACTGCAACCTCCGCCTCCCGGGTTCAAGCGATTCTCCTGTCTCAGCCTCCCAAGTAGCTGGGATTACAGGCGCCTGCCACCATGCTGGGCTAATTTTTGTATTTTTAGTAGAGACGGGGTTTTGCCATATTGGCCAGGCTGGTCTTAAACTCCTGACCTCAAGTGATTCGCCCACCTCAGCCTCCCAAAGTGCTGGGATCACAGGCGTGAGCCACTGCGCCCAGCCTGGAGTGTTTTATTATGCAGTAATAACTAACCAACATACAGAAAAACAAAGACCAAAAGAAATCCTTAGGCCAGGCGCGGTGGCTCACGCCTGTAATCGTAGCACTTTGGGAGGCCCAGGCGGGCGGATCAGGAGGTCAGGAGATTGAGACCATCCTGGCTAACATGGTGAAACCCTGTCTCTACTAAAAATACAAAAAATTAGCCGGGTGTGGTAGCAGGTGCCTGTAGTCACAGCTACTCAGGAGGCTGAGGCAGAATGGCGTCAACCCAGGAGGTGGAGCTTGCAGTGAGCCGAGATGGCACCACTGCACTCCAGCCTGGGTGACAGAACAAGACTCTGTCTCAAAAAAAAAAAAAAAAAAGAAAAAAAAATTCTTAAAGACACTCCTTTTTTTACTGTCACGATCACTATCTGTATATCTGGTATGTCTGAAAAAGACTCATGCCAAACCATTAGTTTGCACTTTGCATTCTGGGTTCACAAAAGCAAAGCCCATTACTTTTGCAATACACTGTCTGTCTATTCTTGCTAGCTAGTTTGCTTTAGAGTCTGGCTGGATTTTATTTCATTTTTTAAGTGACTCCATTTCTTTTTAATTTTTGAGGAACCCTGTAACTATCCTGCACCTTTTGCAACTGTGCATTGGAGAAGCTTTTCTCATGGTCACTGTGACGGTAATTTCCACCTCCTATTGCTTGGTATTCTGCTAAAAGATTTTCATACTTGTTCAAACCAGCAGGTTGGTGCCACAGTGAGTATTGCAGATCAGCTGCATTTCAGAACTTCACAGTTGGTGAGTCTGTGTCTTGTCCCCGTCCGACAAGTTGGGGCTTGTGAGTGATGCCAAGGAAAATTCTAGAGGAAGCAGAACAATGCCACAGCAGATGGAAGTATGTGTTCATTTAGGAGGTGGAGGGTGCCTCCATTCTATAAATAGGGTCACCTTGAAACTGCACTGCTCGCCAAACTCCTTAAATGTGTTCAGGTTTCCCCCACGAGTATATCACTGGATAGTTTATTGCCAAAGTTCATTAGTTCTTTTATTGATAAGGATGATATATTACGGAAGTACACTGTCTCATCGGACATTTTTACTCGAAGTAGAAATACTAAAGGAGGCAAAAGGATCTGTTCTAGCCTGTCCACAATTAGAGCTTCTGGCCCTTTCAGGAAGAAAGGATGGAGGAGAAAGTAACTGATGAAGAAAGTGAGGGCAGTAGGTAAAGAAGAGGAAGAAGATAGAGGAAAATCAGGAAAGGGAGGAGGAAACAAAGGAGGGGAAGAGGTGAGCGCCAGCTGTATACACGCCAAGGGCTGCAGCAGCCTCCAGATGCCGTGTCTCCCTGCATCCAGGCTCCATCACTCTTTTCAATAGCGCTGCTTGGAAAATTCTTCCATAGCAATCGGAGCATGTTCATCCCCTGACTTAGAAACAGTGCAGCTCCCAGTTGCCTTCTACATCAAGTCAAATCCCCCTAGGTTGGTGTTCAAGGCCTTTCCACACCATAGCCTCACCGTACCTCTGGTCTTAGCTCTGACCTGAGCCTCTCCAGGCCCTCCATATGCCCTGGGCTCCCTTCCTCGTCTCTGGAGGCACCAGGCCCTTGAATGCCCTTTCCTTACTCCCTGCCATCACTAAGGACACAGGTCCCGTGTTGCCTCCCCTGCTGAGGGTTTATATGTTTGCCATCATCCCGGCACTGGCCCAGCAGCTCCTGAAGAATCATACATCATGCGCTTCTCTCTGTATCTCCGTCACCCAAACAGTGCCTGAAACAAAGAGGACACTTCATCAGAGCTATAGAATGAATGAATGAATCTATGACACCCCTTTTTTCCCTGTTTGCCAGCCTAATATCTTTTTAAAGCTGTTTTTAAATTTAATTTTATTTTTATTATTTGAGATGGGGTCTTACTCTGTCACCCAGGCTGGAGTGCAGTGGTGCAATCTCAGTGCACTGCAATCTCTGGTCCCAGGTTCAAGTAGTTCTCCCACCTTACCCTCCTGAGTATGTGGGACTACAGGCATGTGCCACCACACCTGGCTAATTTTTGTATTTTTTGGTAGGGACAGGGTTTTACCATGTTGACCAGGCTGGTCTCAAACACCTGACCTCAAGTGATCTGCCCGCCTCGGCCTCCCAAAGTGCTGGGATTACAGGCATGAGCCACGGCACCCGGCCTTAGCTGTTTGTTTGTTTTTTTTAATTAAAATTATATCTTTTTTGAGACAGGGTCTTGCTCTGTTGCCCAGACTAGAGTTTAGTGGCAGAATCACAGCTTACTGCAGCTTCGAACTCCTGGGCTCAAGAGATCTTTCCGCCTCAACCTAAAGTTGTTTTTAGTGGGCACCTAATAATATAGCCCGTGGGATTTATAGGCTGTGGTATGATATTTCAATATATATATACAATGTGTAATGATCAAATCAGAGTAATTTGCCAAAAAATCACTGCAAACATTTGTCCTTTCTTTGCGTTGGAAACATTCAAAACCTTCTCTTCTAGCTATTTGAAAGTGTACAATAAATTGTTAACTATTATCTGCATAGTGCTATAGAACACTAGAATTTATTCCCCATCCAGCTATAATCTTGTATCCATTAACCAGCCTCTCTAGTCCCCCTCCCCACTTCCCTTCCTAGCCGCTAGTAACCACTGCTCTACTCTTGACCTTTATGAGATCAATTTTTTTAGCTTCCACACGAGTAAGAACATGAAGAATGTATCCTCCTGTGCCTGCTTTATTTCACTTAACATATCCTCCAGGACATTTTTTTTTTTTTGAGATAGGGTCTCGCACTGTCACCCAGGCTGGCATGCAGTGGCGTGATCATGGCTCATTGCAGTCTCTACCTCCTGGGCTCGAGCGATCCTTCTGCCTCAGCCTCCGGAGCAGCTGGAACTACAGGCATACACCACCACATCCAGCTAATTTTAAAAATTATTAATACTTGATAGAGACAGGGTCTATGTTGCTCAGGCTGGTCTCAAACTCCTGGGTTCAAGCAATCCTCCCACCTTGGCCTCCCAAAGTGCTAGAATTATAGGTGTGAGCCACTGCACCTGGCTTAGGACCTTTTAATAGTCTAGTTGCACACAATTTCTCCTTAACATAGATTTTCATAAAAACTCAAAGTACAGTGATAGGAAGGAGAGATAGTTTTACTTGTTTCTTCTGAAAACAGAGATTTCTTCCAGGAATTATATGTGAGCACACGGTTGTTCACACTCCTTCAAAAACAGAATATGTGACAGTTAAAGAGAGAAGCAAACCTGACTAAAAAGCAAAAAAAGCCAGGTGCAGTGGCTCACACCTGTCATCCCAGCACACTGGGAGGCTGAGGAAGGAGGATTGCTTGAGCCCAGGTGTTTGAGACCAGCTTGGGCAGTGTAGTGAGACCTTGCCTCTACAAAAAACAAAAATAAAAAATTTGCTGGGTGTGGTGGTGCATGCCTGTAGTCCCAGCTACTAGGGAGGATGAGGACAGGAGAATTACTTGAACCCGGGAGGCACAGGTTGCAGTGAGCCGAGATCGCGCCACCGCACTGCAGCCTGGGTGACAGAGTGAGACTCTGTCTCCAAAAAAAAAAAGGCTTTTATCCAAAAGTCAAAAGTCAGGCAATAGCAAATCCTGGTGAGGATGTGGATAAAAGGGAACCCTTGTACACTGGTGGTGGAAATGTAAATTAGTATTAGCCACTATGGAGAACAGTTTGGAAGTTCCTCAAAAAACTAAAAATAGACCCACTATATGATCCAGCAATTCCACTGCTGAGTATATACCCCAAAGAACGGAAATCAATATATCAAAGAGATAGCTGCACTCCCATGTTTATTGTAACACAATAGCCAAGATTTCGAAGCAAACTAAGTGCCCATCAACCGATGAATGGATAAAGAAAATGTGGTATATACTCACGATGGAGTACTATTCAGCCATAAAAAAGAATGAGATCCAGTCATTTGCAATAACGTGGATGGAGCTAGAGGTCATTATGTTAAGTGAAATATGCCAGGCACAGAAAGACAAACTTCGCATGTTCTCACCTATTTGTGGGATCTAAAAATCAAAACAATTGAACTCATGGAGACAGAGAGTAGAAGGATGGTTACCAGAGACTGGGAAGCGGTGGGGGGCGAGTGGGGGGAAAGAGGGGATGGTTAATGGATACAAAATATAGTCAGAAGGAATAAGACCTAGTATTTACTAGCACAACAGGTGACTATAGTCAATAATTTAATTGTACATTTAAAAATACCCAAAAGAGTATAATTTGATTGTAACATAAAGGATAAATGCTTGAGGAGATGGATGCCCCTTTTAGGCTGATGTTATTATTACACGTTGTATGTCTGTATCAAAATAGCTCATGTAACCCATAAATATATGTACCTACTATATGCCCACAGAAATTAAAAATTAAAGGAAATAAAGAAAATTTTCCTCATAAAATATTAAGGGAAAAATCCAAAAAATGTAAAAAATCAACCACGCAAACCCTAAACTCATTAATGAAAAAATAAACTACTCCTTTGCCTGAACTTGACCAATTCAGGTTAACAAATGTTCAGGAGCACTAAGCTGCAAATCCACACTTCACTAGGTTCAGCTTCCTAAAGGTCAGAGTTCCAGCAGTAAGCTCTCCCTAGAAACCGAGCTTCAGGAATAAACAGCCAGGAGAAGGGAAACTGTAATTTGGGAAGGGTAGTTCCATCTGATCTACAGCCAAACCGGCCACTTGCAAAATCTGGAACAAGCGGCAATTCTCTGGTCTCAGGTCACAGCAAAAAATCCTTGCAAAATCGGAATTATTTGCTAACGTTGGCATTCCTCTCACTGAAAGGTAAGTGAAACAAACAAAGAAAAGGTGATTTTTATATCTAGTTCTTCCATTTTTAACAATAATAACTACTGTTTAATAAAGTCCCCTGGTGTATTAGACACCTGTTTTACACATATTATCTTAAAAATTCACCCTCTTAATGTATATTATTTAATTATTATTATTATTATTTCTGAGACAGAGTCTCACTCTGTAGCTCAGGCTGGAGTGCAGTGGCAGGATTTCGACTCACTGCAACCTCTCCCTCCCGGCTTCAAGCGATTCTCCTGCCTCAGCCTCCCAAGCAGCTGAATCACAGGCACACACCACTACGCCCAGCTAATTTTTGTATTTTTAGTGGAGATGGGGTTTCGCCATGTTGGCCAGGTTGGTCTCGAATTCCTAACCTCAAATGATCTGCCCGCCTCAGCCTCCCAAAATATTGGGATTACAGGTGTGGGCCACCGTGCCTGGCCTTATTTATTATTTTAATTAATTTATTTTTTAAGACAGTGTCTCACTTGCTGCCCAGTCTGGAGCATAGTGGCGTGATTACGGCCCCCTGCACTCTTGACCTCCCAGGCTCAAGTGATCTTCCCACCTCAACTCTCCAGTAGCTGAGACTACAGGCACGCACCACCATGCCTGGCTAATTTTTTTATTTTTAATTTTTTGTAAATGGGGGTCTTACTATGTTGCCCAGGCTGGTCTCAAACTCCTGGGCTCAAGCAATCCTCCCATCTCGGTCTCCCAGAGTGTTGGGATTACAGGCGTGAGCCACCACACCTGGCATCTTAATAGATTTTAAAGTGCATACACATTACAGTATTATTAACTATAAGCACAATCTTGTACGGCAGATCTTTACCACTTACTCATCTTGCATAACAGAAACCTTAAACCTTCATTTTTAATCCCTACAATGGTCTGAAAAGTTTACTTTACTCTTCTCATTTTTCAAGGTGAAACAGCGTGAGAGGTTAAATAATTTATCCAAACTCACTAAACAAATGCCTTAAACAAAATACAAACCCAGGTCTGTGTATCCCTAAAGCCTACAGGCTTCTCTTATTTTGCTCAGTACTTTTTTTTTTTTTGAGATAGGTTCTTGCTCTGTTGCCCAGGCTGGAGTGCAGTGGTGTAATAACAGCTCATTGTAACCTTGAACTCCTGGGCTTAAGCCATCCTCCCACCTCAATCTTCCTAGTAGCTAGGACTACAGGTAAGCAGCTAACTAAACAAAAAAATTTCTTTGTAGGCATGGGGTCTCGCTATGTTGCCCAGGCTGGTCACAGACTCCTGGCCTCAAGCAATCCTCCAGCCTTGGCCTCCCAAAGTGCTGGGGTTATAGGCATGAGCCACTGCATTTGGCCTTGCTCACTACTGTCTATAGTCTCCTAAGAAAATGTTCTTTTTGAGGGTAGGTGCAGTGGCTCACGCCTGTAATCCCAGCACTTTGGGAGGCTGAGGCAGGTGGATCACGAGGTGAGGAGTTCAAGACCAGCCTGGCCAAGATGGTAAAACCCGATCTCTACCAAAAATTCAAAAATTAGCAGGTGTGGTGGTGCACGCCTATAATCCCAGCTACTCAGGAGGCTAAGGCAGAAGAATCCCTTGAAACAAGGAGGCAGAGGATGCAGTGAGCCGAGATTGTGCCACTGCACTCCAGACTGGGCGACTATCTCAAAAAAAAAAAAAAAAAGGAAGGAAAATATTCTTTTTGATGTTATTAAGAACTCCTTGCCAATAAGATTATTATTTTGTACAGTATATATAATTATTATACTATAGCTGGGCGCTGTGGCTCACACCTGTAATCGCAGCACTTTGGGAGGCTGAGGTAGGTGGATCACCTGAGTTTAGGAGTTCGAGGCTAGCCTGGCCAACATGGTAAAACCCCATCTCTACTAAAAATACAAAAAGTAGCTGGGCATGGTGGTACGCATCTGTAATCCCAGCTACTTGGGAGGCTGAGGCAGAAGAGTTGCTTGAACCTGGGAGACAGAGGTTACAGTGAGCTGAGATCATGCCATTGCACTCCAGCCTGGGTGACAAGAGCAAAACTCCATCTCAAAAGAAAATTATATTATAAATTATATACTACATTATTGTATGTTACATGTATTCTGTAACAATAAATAATTTCATATTATTACTTTAATAATTAAATTGTATATAATTATGCTGCTAAGCTTGTGGGGAGTTATGCCCCTTTCCTAAGATAAAAACAGACACACCTTTGGGGAGTCAGATCCAGACCCTGGGATCCTGACTGCCAGCACCTCACTGTCTCCACCAGCCCCACGTCCTGTCTGCAGCCCCCACGTTTGTTATCTGGGGCCTGCAGATCTACGGGAGTGGCATTGGCTAACAAAGGCAGTGACAGAAAAAGTGTCCCCCAAGTCCAATGGCTCTTAATCTTGAATACACAGTGAACTTCATAATGTTTAGTCTGACTATCTAGAAGTTCAAATATATTGAGTCACAGTCCCTTTGAGTAACTTGAGTTTTAAAGGGGGGAATAAAACAGAGAAAGAAAAATAAAAGATAGACACAAATTTCCCTCACAGATACTGCTGCTGCTGGTTTGGAGAAGCAGCGCTTCTGGAGAACTGGAACCTGGTTAGTGGATGAGAACATACGACACTGTGAACGAGCAGTTATGGTCAGGGCAGTGCCCCGGGGGTGTTGGAGGACGTCAGAGATCCCATGTTGACTAATTCTGGACACATATTCTGTTCAAAGAGGGCCTTTCAGCTGGGCACAGTGGCTCATGCCTGTAATCCCAGCACTTTGGGAGGCCAAGGCGGGCAGATCACCTGATGTCAGGGGTTCGAGAGCAGCCTCACCAAAATGATGAAACCCCGTCTCTACTAAAAATACAAAAATTAGCCGGGTGTGGTGGCACGTGCCTGTAATCCCAGCTACTTGGGAGGCTGAGGCAGGAGAATCGCTTGAACCTGGGAGGTAGAGGTTGCAGTGAGCAGAGATCACACCACTGCACTCCAGCCTCGGTGACAGAGACTCTGTCTCAATTGAAAAAAAAAAAAAAAAAAAAGAGGGCCTTTCTCCGGGTGGACAAGAGTGTTGTGTAGGACGAGAGTGTTGTGTAGAGACAACGTCCTGCTGCTTGCCGGTGTGTCAGCAACACCTCTGCAGCTAAGTAGCATCACTGGAGGTAAGATTAGGAAGCTCGGCTGGGCGCAGTGGCTCATGCCTGTAATCCCAGCACTTTGGGAGGCCGAGGCAGGCGGATCACGAGGTCAGGAGATCGAGACCATGCTGGCTAACACGGTGAAACCCCGTCCCTACTAAAAAAATACAAAAAATAAGCCAGGTGTGGTGGCGTGCACCTGTAGTCCCAGCTATTCGGGAGGCTGAGGCAGGAGGATGGCGTGAACCCGGGAGGCAGAGCTTGCAGCGAGCTGAGATCGCACCACTGCACTCCAGCCTGGGTGACAGAGCAAGACTCTGTCTCAAAAAAAAAAAAAAAAAAAAAAGAAAGAAAGAAAGAAAAAGATTAGGAGGCTCAGTTTCACCATAGTGAACAGCACAGCACGAGCTCACTTCTAGGAGCCCAACTGCACAAACCTTCACCTCCTGCCTCCGTCTCATCCTGGCCACGAGATAATTCAAAGCAATTTTCTTTTCTTTTCTTTTTTTTTTTTTTTTGAGATGTAGTCTCCTTCTGTCCCCCAGGCTAGAGTGCAGTGGCGTGATCTCGGCTCACTACAGCCTCTGCCTCCTGAGTTCAAGTGATTCTTCTGTCTCAGCCTGCCCAGCAGCTGGGATTACAGGCGCCCGCCACCATGTCAACTTTTGTATTTTTAGTAGAGACGGGGTTTCACCATATTGGCCAGGCTGTTCTTGAACTCCTGACCTCAAGTGATCCGCCTACCTCAGCCTCCCAAAGTGCTGGGATTACAGGTGTGAGCCACTGAGCCTGGCCCCCATGAGGCAATTCGAGATAAAGCACAATACCCGGCAATAGATCCCAAAAATAATTCTTCTCTTCCCTCCCTTTCCCTTTCCTTCTCTTCTCTCTTCCATCCTCCCTCGTTCCTCCACCCTGTCTCGAAAAAAACTTGGCATTTGATGCTTTTAAATGTCTAGAATGGTGCACTCATCTGGCCTTTTGACGGAGTGAGTTGGTCTTTCCAACCAGAGCTCTGTCCCATATTTCAGGTTGAGGAATGTCTAGCTGGGCTTGGGGAGATTGTCGGGAAATGGATGTGCTCCTGCAGTATTTTGGAAGTGCAAACTGGTGCAACCTTCCTAGAAAACAATTTAGCAGTGTCTATGAGTAATTCACCCTTTGGCCATACTCTCAAAGGTTCACAAAGATAGACTTGCAAGGACACGCATTACAACAGTGTTTAACAGAATGTCAATGGGACATTTCATGTTGTCTCCAAAATGAGGCTACAGCCCTAACGCTGAGAATAAGAGGTGCTAAATCCCCATATTTGAAGGACCACCTATGAGCTGGCAGGACCAGTTCATTGACCAATAATCCCCTCTTCTTCTCCCCATCTTACAATAATAGAAGTCCAGGCATTAGAAAATCACTCAGGTTCAAAGTGAGAGCTACTCCTTTCCTTCCCGTGAAGCTACATGTGTGGAGCTTCAAGAGAACCTTAGAGACTGAGGATGCTGGTGAGAAGGGAAAGGACTGACTTCTTAGTCCTGATCTAGACACTTGCTATGATATAGAAACTCATGGGTCCACACGGGCTCTCATGTTGTTGCAGAACTCAGTGAAAGAGTTCTTGAGAAAGCCAGATCTATTACTTCAGAAGCCTGGGAATAGATGAGCAAATAGAGACTGGTCCTTGCTTCTTGCCTGGGTAATTTTGGAATGAAAGGCTTGCGGGAGTAATCAGAGTTGTGTGAGTGTCCCAAGGGGCAAGCAGAGACCAGGAAAGGTGGCTGGGCTTGAGCTGTCTTGCTGGTATCCTGCCCAAGAAGGCAGGAGGAAGTCCAGTAAGAAGAAGTGTAGAGTCCATGACCAGGTGTAAGGACTTGCAGAAAAGATTACAAGTCACAGCACATCATTCAGCCAGGGAACTTTTGGGCCATCCAAAGACTTGTGCAAAAGCTCCATGAGAGAACCAATATTTGGATGCCTGCCATACAGCAAGGCATTGATAACAGAGAAGATTACATCTGCACTGACTCAGTAAAACAAGTTATATTGGTCAGGTGCAGTGGCTCATGCCTATAATCCTAGCACTTCGGGAGGCCAGGAGTTCAAGACCAGCCAGGGCAACATAGCAAGACATCGTCTCTACAAAAAATAAAAATAAAAAAAAAATTAGTGGGCATGGCGGCATGTGCGTGTAGTTCCAGCTACTTGGGAGGCTAAGGCAGGAGGATCTCTTGAGGCCAGGAGTTGAAGGCTGCAGTGAACCATGATCATGCCACTGCACTCCAGCCTGGGAGATGAGGGGTGACAGAGCAAGGTTCTGTCTCTAAATAAAAAAAAAATTGGCTGGGTATGGCGCCTCATGCCTGTAATCCCAGCACTTTGGGAGGCTGAGGTAGGTGGATTGTTTGTGCCCGGGAGTTCAAGACCAGCCTGGGCAACATGGCAAAACCCTGGCCCTACAAAAAAAAATTAAAATATTAGTTGGGCATGGTGGCATGCAGCTATAGTTTCAGCTACTCAGGAGGCTGAGGCAGGAGGATTGCTTGAGCCCAGGAGGTTAAGGCTGCAGTGAGCCATGTGTCACTACACTCCAGCCTAGATGAAAGAGTCAGACCTTGTTTCAAAAAAAAAAAAAAAAAAGAGAGAGACAGACAAAACAGTTATACATTTTCATGAATCCCTCTTCCCTAACCATCTTGACTCTGGAGGAACCAGAAGCCCTAGAGTATGAGGAGGCCCCATAAGCCATTGGAAACTCCAGAACTGAAGGTGGGTGTTTGGCACTGGGTGGCAGATTGAAGATTTATGACTGGAGTGAATTTTTAGTACCGGCTATGGTAGATGTGTAAAATTACTACACTCATGCATCTCACCAAGCATGAAAGAGTTTACATTCCAGAGAAAAAGGTTTATCGCTGTCTCTTGGTTGTTCAGACTGTTGAAGGCCAAGTGTTCAGATGGTCTTGTTTTGTGGGACAGATAGGACTTCACACCGTTGCTGGTGCGAGTTTTCTGGAGGAAGTGGGCTGTGAGATGAATTCTGAATTAAAGGAAGAATTCTTGGATCTTGGATAGAGTCGCAGGCGCCTCTGATGACAAGTTGTAGGAGAAAGAAGGAAACCAAATGTCTTTTTGCATAATTGGCAGGGAAAGGATCCCTAAATGGAACTGGGAGGTGATATAATCAGGGCTAATTTGATAAAGAGTCTCGAAATCAAACGTGACTACATTGACTCTACCGAGGAGGCATCCATTGATTATGTTGTCAAAGATGCAGGTGAGAGCAATGGATTTTAATGACAGTGTTTTGAACCATTCGTAAGGAAGGGAGTATGAAGGGAATACTGCCAGTTAATGTGTTTTATTTCAGATGAGAAATAAATCCAGATTATCCTGGGGACTTTCCAGCGGAGGAAAAAAACCAAATCAAAACCAAACCGAAAATCAAGAGTGTAGCTGCGCCAGTTGCAGGAAGAAATGGCAAATTATTCCAAGGTTTCCATCCGAGGGAGGGAAACAATGGGTAATCAGTCGATCGAGGGAAAATGTGTTAGAGGCTTCAATGTACTTATTTAGCTTTCTTTGAAATACAATGAAGCATGATTGCATTTTAAATTAATTCCTAGCCTGCCAGCCTTTGAATTTTTCATGTTTACTTTTCGTTTGCATGCCGACTTGATTTTCTTTCTTTTTACAAATAGCCAACAAAATTCAAGAGGATAATGTTCCAGATAAGCAATGTTTATTTGGTTAGCAAGTATTTATTGTGCATTTACCCTGTAGGTGATGGGGAGGAAGGAGCCAAGGTGTGTTTATTACCTATTAAGTATTGAAATGGAGACTTTCTTATACGTTATTTCATATTAATCTCTACAACACCTCTGTGATGTAAGTACTATCATTTTCATTTTTCATTTTAGGAATCTGAGCCTCGAAGAGGTTATGTGACTTATCCCAAAGAGTGTATCAGTCTGTTCTCACGCTGTTAATAAAGACATACCTGAGACTGCATAATTTATAAAGGAAAAAGGTTTAATGGACTCACATCCACATGGCTGGGGAGGCCTCACGATCACGGCAGAAGGCGCGTGAGGAGCAAAGTCACGTCTTACATGACGGCAGGCAAGAGAGCGTGGGTAGGGGAACTCCCCTTTATAAAAGCATCAGATCTCGTGAGAGTTATTCACCACCACGAGAACAGTATGGGGAAACTGCCCCCTATGACTCAATTATCTCCACCTGGCCCCACCCGTGACACGTGGGGATTATTACACTTCAAGGTGAGATTTGCCTGAGGACATAGCCAAACCATATCAGTGTCTTAGCAAATTATTCGAGTGCTTGCAGTACCACGCTATAGTTAACTGTTTACTTTGTATGGCAGACATTTGCCTACACAGTGTTCCATCATCTCCCTTATCATTAGAATCCACTTCCCCCTGTGGACGTCGTATACACCAGCTTCTCACTCCACCAGCTTCTCTTGTAGCTAGAGGTGGGACTGTGGCTCTCTTTTGTCAAAGAGACATCAATACATCTCCTGAGGGTGGGGGTAGGGGAGCATCAAGGAAATCTTTGGATTTGATGTATTCATTGAACTGCTGCAACTACTGTCCAGCCACTTGGCAGATGGAAAAATATCCTCTGTGGGGTCACAGAGCCACTGAGTTCTAGGACTAACCACCCGCAGGCTTCTTGCTATGGAAAATGAGCTCACAGCAGTAGAGACGCCTTGTATGTGGCTATTCTTTTCCAAGCAGCTGAGTACATTCTGCCCAATACAGGCAGGGCAGGCTTGCCCCATTGTGCCTGGATTCTCACCACCCCCTTGCAGGAAAAGGGCTCTGCCCACGGGTCACTACCAGGGAGCCAGGACAGCCAGCTCACAGGCTGGCAGGACCATCCAACAGCCCTTCAAAGAGGGTCTGAAGACCAAATTAGATTCTCGCTTTGGGGAGTTTGAACTGGAGATACAGCGAAATGGTTCTCATGTAGCAGAGGAGGAAGAAATAGTAAACAAACAAAAAAAGATAAAACCACAGGCTTAGAGGAAAGCTGAGTTATCTCTTGGCAGAGCAGGCGCTCCAGTGAATATCCATCCATAAACTCCCAGCGCCCAGGTAGGACAGGACAACCAGAGGTGACCACGGTGTGTGCCAGTTGTCCTTGTTCAAAGCCTCTGCTCCTCCCTCTGCTAGATTTTCTGTTTAATGCTCTTCTGTTGTCAATTTTATTTTTAGTTTCTGGGGCAAACTGGCTGAGGAGGGAGCAGGCTAAGCAGGCCCATGCTGAGAGCATTGCTGGATGGCTCAGGTCTGCCGTTTGCTCCTTGAGCTTTGAAGAGCTTAGGAAAGTGAGCCTTGCTTTCAGGGGCTCCATGAGGGCCTTGAATCCTAGAAACACCCTGAGAGCTGATTGATGCTGGGGCTGGTGCACCCTCAGGCCAGGGTCTCGGGGACCACACAGCAGCCCAGGCTGGCCTCTCTAGGGCTGGGACCACATCGTCTCCCTGTCAAATCCCTTCAGTAGATCCGCACAGGCTTCAGTAGTTTCAGACTTCCTGGTCACTTGTCACCCTAGTCTCCCATCGACCTGTTTACTAGTCGTTACCCATGTTCTGGACACAGAGTGTGTCCATCCTGTCCCTCGACTCCCCCTGTGAGGCCTGGCAGTAAGGCCAGGTTCCTGAGGGCCTGCTTGCTTCATGGTCACAACAGCTGCAGAGGAGGACCTACCAACCTGATGTGAGCTGAGACACGTCCTGCAAACAAAACAGCTGCCCCACCCAACTGGCCTGTTCCTGCTTCTAAGCTCTGATCTTCATGTGTCTTAGTCAGCTTGGACTGCCATGATGAGGTACCACAGCTAGGGAGCTTAAACAATAGACATTTATCTCTCACATTCTGGAGAAAGGGATGCAGTTTCTGATGAGGGCTCTCTTCCTGACTTGCAGACTGCCATCTTCTTGCTATGACCTCGTAAGACCTTTCCTTTGTATGTGTTCTTGGAGAGAAATAATTAGCTTTGGTGTCTTTTGTCTTTCTCTCTTTCTTTCTTTCTTTCTTTCTTTCTTTCTTTCTTCTTTCTTTCTTTCTTTTCTTTCTTTCTTCTTTCTTCTTTCTTTCTTTCTTTCTTTTTTTCTTTCTTTCTTTCTTTCTTCCTCCACTACCCACTTAGAGGCCTTATCTGCCAATGCAGCCACACTGGAGGTTGTGGCTTCAACATATGAACTTGGGGGAACACAATAAAGTCTGCAGCACCTTGAAACCAGTAGCCACACCTGATTCTTCTCTTTCTTTCTTTCTTTCTTTCTTTCTTTCTTTCTTTCTTTCTTTCTTTCTTTCTTTCTTTCTTTCTTTCTTTCTTTCTTTCTTTCTTTCTTCTTTCTTATCTCTCTCTCTATTTCTTTTTTTTTGACAGAGTCTCACTCTGTCACCCAGGCTGGAATGCAGTGGTGCCATCTCGGCTCACTACAAGCTCTGCCTCCCAGGTTCACGCCATTCTCCTACCTCAGCCTCCCAAGTAGCTGGGACTACAGGCATGCACCACCACGCTTGGCTAATTTTGTTTTTGTATTTTTAGTGGAGACAGGGTTTCACCATGTTAGCCAGGATGGTCTCGATTTCCTGACCTCATGATCTGCCTGCCTTGGCCTCCCAAAGTGCTGGGATTACAGGCATGAGCCACTGCGCCTGGCCATTTTCTTTCTTTCTTAAAAAGTTTTTGTAGAGATGGGGTCTTACCATATTGCCCAGGCTGGTCTCAAACTCTTGGGTTTGAGCAATCCTCCTGCCTCAGTTTCTCAAAGTGCTGGGATTATAGGTGAGAGCCACTGCACCTGGACTGTCTTTTCTTTTTCTTTTTGTTTTCTTTCTGGTATCTCTTCTTATAAGAACACTAATCCTATCGGTGCAGGGCCCCACCCTGATGACACATGTAACCTCCACTACCCACTTAGAGGCCCTATCTGCCAATGCAGCCACACTGGAGGTTATGCCTTCAACATATGAACTTGGGGGAACACAACAAAGTCTGCAGCACCTTGAAAGCAGTAGCCACACCTGACTCAGCTTTTCATTCCCTCATCAGAGCACAGTTTCGACATACCATAGTGTCCAATAAATGTGAATTCAGGGGAATCTTGAATGAAATGGCAGAGCTGGTATTTTAACCCAGGTCTTCGAATCACCAAATGAAGTGCTGGACGTCATAGCTGGGCACCTACGGGGAATTAAAGAAAGAATACACCATGGTTTGCCCACTGGGAGGATAACCTTGTTCCGGTGGCAGGACATACAGTTGATACAAATTATACCACACCATGCTGAGTGGGCTGGTGAGGAGTTGAGGAAGGGGGTCCAGAAAGTATGGGAAGTGAGCTGGCCCTAAGAGACTGGTTTGCTTTGGGGTTCCAGGAGTAGCAAGGAGAGGCAGGAAGGGCAACTCCAGCTAGAAAACCCAGGATCTGAGATTGAGGTCTGAGTTTCAGCATGGTGGTCTAGGATGGGATGAAAGTTCAAGAAAAATTGGGGCTTTGGCAGAGCTTTGGAAGGTCTGAACCAAAAGATGGCATTGAAAATAACCTTGCAGGCTGGGTGTGGTGGCTTACGCCTGTAATCCCAGCACTTTGGGAGGCCGAGGTGGGTGGATCATGAGGTCAGGAGATGCAGACCATCCTGGCTAACATGATGAAATCCCATCTCTACTAAAAATACAAAAAAAATTAGCCGGGCATGGTGGCGGGTGCCTGTAGTCACAGCTACTCCAGAGGCTGAGGCAGGAGAATGGCGTGAACCTGGGAGGTGGAGCTTGCCGTGAGCAGAGATCGCACCACTGCACTCCAGCCTGGGTGACAGAGCGAGACTCCGTCTCAAAAAAAAAAACAAAAAAAAGAAAAAAAAGAAAATAACCTTGCCAACCTATAACATATAACATCAATCAAACAATATTTCTGATCTTTTAACCAACCATTTAACAGTTGATAGAGGCTGGGCATGGTGGCTCATGCCTGTCATCCCAGTATTTTGGGAGGCTGAGGTGGGAAGGTCACTTGAGCTCACGGTTTGAGACCAGCCTGGGCAACATAGTAAGACCTTGTCTCTACAAAAATAAAACTTAAAAAAATTAGTCAAGGCCCAGCGCTGTGGCTCACGCCTGTAACCCCAACACTTTGGGAGTCCGAGGCAGGCGGATCACTTGAGGTCAGGAGTTCGAGACCAGACCGGCCAACATGATGAAACCCCGTCTCTACTGAAAATACAAAAAAATTAGCCTGGTGTGGTGGCTCACGCCTGTAATTTTAGCTACTCAGGAGGTTGAGGCAGCAGAATCGCTTGAACCTGGGAGGCTGAGGTTGCAGTGAGCCAAGGTCATGCCACCGCACTCCAGCCTGGGCAACAGAGCGAGACTCTCTCAAAAAAAAAAAAAAAAATAGCCAGGCTTGATGGCACTTGCCCGTCGTCTCAGCTACTCGGAAAGGTGAGGCAGGAGGATTACTTGAGCCCAGGAGTTAGAGGCTGCAGTGAGCTATGATCATACCACTATACTCCAGCCTGGGTGACAGAGTGAGACTCTGTCTCTAAAAAGAAAGAAAAAGAGTTAATAAAAAATGTAATCCTTCCTTAGTAAAAAGAATTGTTTTATGGCTATGATAATTAATGAACAGCTTAGGAAATATTTTTGTTTTTTTAACCATATGGATTATGGATGCGGTTGTGCAGAAATACTGCCATTTTAAAATTAAAATTGCTTCCAATATTCATGATGAAATTGTAAGTGAATTCCTTATACAACTAAGTATATCTTTTCCTGTTTTCTCAATGAGTATATTGGATTGTTTAACACCTACAATTATGCTTCATGTTTCAAGTTGCACTTAGTTTTTCCAGAATTGTTTATTGTTTGGAACAAGCAAACTCAGAGAAGTTTAAAGTTTGCCTTTTAAAGATCAAACATGACTCCAGGATTTTCACATATATTTCAGGAGAAAACTCTTAGAATACTGTATTTTTCAAAAACAAGTAACATGAAAGCGTGCTTGACTATGTGCAACTCCTTAGCAAAACTGTGGGAAACCACAGCCGCTCTTGAGAAAATATTCGTAGAGTGTGCAAAAATGAACTCCTCTTTAAATGTTAAGAAATGCAAAACCTAAAGGCCACTATCCTCCCATCCTCCACTGTCTACAGTGTGTCACCATATCCGCCCCTCCAGTATCGCCACCATGGGTCTGCCCATGAAGATGGTGGTGTTGGAAAACTACCTCTGAAATATTTAGAGTTTGTAATGGAAATGTTAGTAAGCCAGTAGCTTAGGGAGCATGGGCATTTTAGAAGGCCATTCTCCAGCTGCTCCTCCTGAGTGTGTGTGTAGTCTCTGACTTCCTGAAATGATATGACAGGAGGCCACTTTTTAACTTGTACCTTAAGATAATCCTTTTGATGATGTTACACAACTTTCCAAATTTTGTTGATTGGTTGGTACCTTCATTCTTTTATTTATTCTTTCAACATTGGAGTGCATATCATCACCCCAACTTTGGCTTTGTACATTTTAATTTGTATTTTTTAAAATTTATTTTGAGGCAATGTCTCACTATGTTGCCCAGGCTGGAGTACAGGGACGTGATCATAGCTCACTGCAGCCTCAGCCTCCTGGGCTGAAGCAATCCTCCCACCTCAGCCTCCCAAATTTAGCTGGGACCACAGGTACGCACCACCACACCTGGCTAATTTTTTTAGTTTTTGTAGAGATGGGGTCTCACTATGTTGCCCAGGCTTGTCTTGAACTCCTGGGCTCAAGTGATCCTCCCACTCCTGGGCTCACTTCAACCTCCCAAAGTGCTGGGCGAGGGAGTCGCTGGGAGAAGGAGGCGCTGGGCTCAGCCATCACCCCAACTTTTGGCATATATAGGGGATAGGACAGCAGCTACTAGGAATCTAACAGTCAAACTAAAATTCCCCTCAGACTTGAGATTAGCAGGCGATTTTGGATCGAATGCTTTGCACCCCCATTTTTCATCAGATGCTTTCTTGCTTCCACACTTCCCCCTCATTCGAATCAGCATAGGGTGGCCCGGTTAGCCTTCTGCACTTCCTCTTTCTTTCTCTCCATTTGGGTAATGTTAAAATAAATGATGTGTGTATGGCTTTACCTTTCGGAGATTTTTTTGGGAACCAAACCTCTCTGGAGGGCAAAGGCAGCGTAAGATAAAGTGAAGACCAGCTGACTGAAGTTGAAACTCCGGCTTTTGCCTGGTTTGCCTGTGAGTTCTTCCATGAGGTTCAGAGCCTCTGATTTCTCCAGCTCTTCAAAGAGAAAGAGCATGATACTTACAAGTCCTTTTGCCTAACGGAAGAGAAAGAGATTGAGCATGCTTGGGTTTCATAGGAAGCTAAATGTTCAGGGTTTCAAGGAAGCTAAAATTCTAATTCCCCTTTCCAATTACTGGAATTTTTTTTTTTTCAGAGTCTTGCTCCGTCGCCCAGGCTGGAGTACAGTGGTATGATCTCAGCTTGCTGCAACCTCTGCCTCCCGGGTTCAACCAATTCCCCTAGCTGGGATTACAGGTACCTGCCACCACGCCTGGCTAATTTTTGTATTTTTAGTAGAGACGGGGTTTTGCCATGTTGGCCAAGCTGGCCTTGAACTCCTGACCTCCAGTGATCCACCTGCCTCAGCCTCCCAAAGTGCTCGGATTACAGGCATGAGCCACCATGCCTGGCCAAAAATTTCTTAATTTTTAGATGAGTAAAGGAGAGAATACTGAGCTGTTGAGTGTGGATAAAAAAATGCTGCCTTGGAATTGCCACCCGCAGGTCAGCCTGTCTTGTTTTACATCCTGCCCGGGCATTCATGCTTCCTAAACGGGCCCTAGCTCTGACTCGCCACCTTGAATTTAGACCATTAAGTCGGGGCCATTTCATTCCTGGCTCTGCACTGCTTGCTCTTCAGTTTATTTCTGTGTGACATCTTGTGTTTGGCTTTGATCCTGTATTTCACAACCTGATAACAGTTCCTTTCTCCTGAACTTCTAGCCTAGAATTTTCTCTTGCTGTTCTAGATTCTCAGCCTTGGTTTCAGACAGACCAGTGCTGAGAAACTTAACTGGGTCCTTAGGGAGTATGTGGTCCTGAACTCCTGTACCAGCGGCTCCTGGATACCACCAGGTGGAAGCAGTTGGTCTCTCAGGCTCAAGTCTCATTTCTTCCAGGCGAGCGGCTCCGTAAATGTTTGTGCCTGGTCACAGGCTGCCCGGGGTCACCAATGAGCCTTTGGATGGGCACTTGAATATCCAGCATTATCAGCAGAAACCTGGGTAGGAAGAACGTGTCCAGGAGGCAGCAGACTACCTACCTCTTGCCCGGTGGCATCAGTCTGTGAAGGTCATCTTTCTGTTTCCAGATTAGCATCAAGACTTGAGAAGCATAGGGCTGGGTGCAGTGGCCCACACCTGTAATCCCAGTGCTTTGGGAGGCTGAGGCAAGAGGACCACTTGAGATCAGGAGTTTGGGACCAGTTTAGGCAACATAGTGAGACCCCGTCTTTCCAAAAGTATTTGTAAAAAGTAGCCAGGTGTGGTGGCGTGCCCATGTTGTCCCAGCTGCTTGGGAGGCTGAGGTGGGAAGATTGCTTGAGCCCAGGAGTTTGAGGCTGCAGTGAGTTGTGATCATGCTTCTGCACTCCAGCCTGGGTGGCAGAGCAAGATCTTGTCTCTCAAAAAATTATATATATATAATATATATAATTTTATATATTAATAATATATAAATTATAATTATATACTATATATATAATTATAATTACATAATACAATAAAAAATATATATCTATATAGAGAGAGAGATGGAGTTTTGCTCCGTCACCCAGGCTGGAGTGCAATGGCACGATCTTGGCTCACTGCCATCTTCACCTCCTGGGTTCAAGCCCTTCTCCTGTCTCAGCCTCCTGAGTAGCTGGGATTACAGGCACATGCTACCATGCCCAGCTAATTTTTCTGTGTGTTTTTAGTAGAGACAGGTTTCACCATGTTGACCAGGCTAGTTTCAAACTCCTGACCTCAGGTGATCTGCCTGCCTTGGCCTCCCAAAAGGCTGGGATTACAGGTGTGAGCCACCTCACCTGGCCAATAAAAAATAAATTTAAAAAAGAGTTGTGGACTGGGCGTAGTGGCTCACGCCCCTAATCCCAACATTTTGGGAGGCTGAGGAGGGTGGGTCACCTGAGCTCACAAGTTCGAGACCAGCCTGGCCAACATGGTGAAACCCCATCTCTACTAAAAATACAAAATTAGCTGGCCATGGTGGCGGGGGCCTGTAATCCCAGCTACTCGGGAGGCTGAGGCAGGAGAATCGCTCGAACCTGGGAGGCGGGGGTTGCAATGAAGTGAGATCGCGCCATGGCACCACTCCAGCCTGGGTGACAGAGTAAAACTCTGTCTCAAAAGAAAACAAGAATGTTGTGCACAATGGCTCTCCTTCCTTGTGGCACTCCAGGCCTTATGTTTACACAAAGAAGGGATGGTCCTGAGTCTGCCTCTGCCCCTTCCCAGTCCTGGCATCCTGGACTCTGTTACAGAGAATATGCCACCTCCACACCCCAGGTCTCTAGAGTCCCAGAGGACTTTTAACTCAGCTTTACAAAATAATGTCCCCCCCACCCGATAGTGGCTCCATAATCAGTGCCCACCCCAACATGACATAAAAAGCTGGAGTGCTTCTGGCCGGGCGCGGTGGTTCATGCCTGTAATCCCAGCACTTTGGAAGGCTGAGGTACGCAGATCACCTGAGGTCAGGAGTTCAAGATCAGCCTGACCAACATGGAGAAACCCCATCTCTACTAAAAAAAATACAAAAATTAGCCAGGTATGGTGGCGCATGCCTGTAATCTCAGCTACTTGGGAGGCTGAGGCAGGAGAATCTCTTGAACTTGGGAGGCAGAGGTGCGGTGAGCCAAGATAGTGCCATTGCACTCCAGCCTGGGCAACAAAAGCAAAACTCCATCTCAAAAAAAAAAGCTGGAGTGGTTCTAACCTTCTCCTCTCTCTCAGTCCCATGGTGCCCACTGTGGCCAGGAGTCTTTGGCCTGGAATTTCCTGCTCCCAGCCCACCAGGCTTCATGGGTGGTTTGGACGTGGGGGCTGGAGAATATTTTAGTATCTCCCCAGATACTAAAGTAAAGTTGGTTACTTCAGAACAGGCCTCTGTGCTCCCAGGGCAGGGACCTAGCATTGCAGCTGCCATGCAGACTTCTGTTCTTCGCCACCGTTGTTGACTGGCAGTGGCTGCACTTAGGATGCTCGTAGGCAGACAGCTCCTGCCCCAAGATGAGGTTCTGCCACTTCATGGACAGGACCACTCCTGCCTATGTCTCCCCTTCTGACTCATAGCAGTGGCCTCCTCGCTGGTCTCCTTTCTCTCAATGCTCATGGTCACTTTGCTTCATGGATCTTGTAGCCCTTTATTGCTATGTGGTTGTTTTGTTTTGTGGGGGGTTTTTTTTTTAATAGCTAACAGGCCCCATCCATAAGTTTCACTCACTTTATTTTTATTTATTTATTCTGAGACAAGGTCTTGATTTGTCACTCAGGCTGGAGTGCAGTGGTGCCATCAAAGTTCACTGCAGCCTTGAACTCCTGAGCTTAAGTGATCCTCCTGCTTCAGCCTCCTGAGTAGCTAGGACTACAGGTGCATGCCACCATGCCCAGCTAATTAAAAAAAAAAAAGTATACCATTTTCCCCAGGCTGGTCTCAAACTCCTGGGCTGAAGCCATCCTTCTGCCTAAGCCTCCTAGTGTGCTGGGATTACATGCCACTGCACCCAGCCCGTTTCCCTAACTTTAAATACTGCAGAGAAAGACTGGGGTGTGGGTCTCCATTCTTTCAATGGGCCAGAACCTTAAGTAGATTACACCATTCCCTGGGAAGACAATTTTGCCAAGCCAAAGATACTAGGTCATAGTAGACCTTTCTCTTAGGACGGTAGATGCTACATGCCTTACATTTTTGCAACTTAAATGGTTCTTCCAAGAATTAAAAAGCTCTAGGTCTAAATTAGACCTCTATCTGTAGTCATTACAGTAAGTAGGAAATGTACATAAGTTTGGGTTCTGCTCCATCAATCACATCTATACATCCACAGAATGCGTTTCCCTCTACTGATTACCAGAGAGAGAGATCTGAGTCTCATCCCCAGCATTTGTGAGCTCTATATTCCTAAGTCTTATTTTCAAATCCTCAATCTCTCTCTCTCTCTCCTTTTCTTTTTTGAGATAGCCTTTCACTCTGTTGCCCATGCTGGAATACAGTGGTGCAATCATGGCTCACTGCAGCCTCAACCTCCTGGGTTCAAGCCATCCTCCCACCTCAGCCTCCCAGTAACTGGGACTACAGAGGCATACCACCATGTCCAGCTAATTTAAAAACTTTTTTGTAGAGATGGGGGACTCACTAGGTTGCCCAGGCTGGTCTTGAACTCCTGGGCTCAAGTAATTCTCCTGCCTTGGTCATAGAGCTGGGATTACAGGTGTGAGCCACTGTGCCCAGCCCCTCTCTCTTTTACAAGGAAGCGAGTGCTCTTTGTGTCTGGCTGTGAAAAGAATAATTCCTGTGAGCTGTTCGAACAGGGGTAATCAGAGATGAGGAGAGAAGGTTTATTTCATCAACACTTTGTCAATTACCCGTTGTACTGATAGCTCAAATCACACCTCACTTTCTTTTTAAATAACCAGGGCAGGGTGAGCTGTAACAGAGCACTTTCTGCACACCTCCATGACGGCATTCCTGAGTTGCCACACATTCAGGCAGCTCCTGGGGGCTCATGTGAATAATTTCCATTCAGTTTCAGTTCTCCCTCATATACCCAAGTGGCTGAATCAAATGAAGCACTCTTTAATCCCAGGCTTAAAAAAAAAAAAAAAGAAAGAAAGAAAACATCTACTGATGGAGTACATGAACAAAAAGAAAAGAGAAAAACTGCAGATTAGAACATTGATCAATACTAACTTTATACCCCTGGTCCTCCTGTAGAAGATTCTTAGAGGCCAGGCATTTCTCCGTAGGAAAGATTTGGAGGGAGAAGGATGCAATAATGCTGATAACTTTCTCAAGCCAGGACTTGGCTGGCCGGGTGGCTGCAGTCTCAGGAGATCTTTTGTTCTTATGAAAAGACCCAGAAGGGTCAAGGTCAACTTCAAGATATCTGAATAAGGTGTCAGCTGTGGCAGCTGAGTTGGTGCTCAGCTCTCTCATAGACTTCCTCTCCCTGCCCAAGTCCTTAAGAATCTGATATGGCTTGGCTGTGTCCCCACCCAAATTTCATCTTGAATTGTAGCTCCCTTAATTCCTCAGGTGGGAGATAATTAAATCATGAAGGCAGTTTCTTCCATACTGTTCTCATGGTAGTGAATAAGTCTCAAGAAATCCAATGAATTTTTTTTTTTTTTTTTTTTTTTGAGACAGTCTCACTCTGTCACTCAGGCTGGACTGCAGTGACACTATCTCGGCTCACCGCAACCTCTGCCTCCCAGGTTCAAGCAATTCTCCTGCCTCAGTCTCTCAATAGCTGGGATTACAGGTGCCTGCCAGCATGCCCAGCTAATTTTTTGTATTTTTAGTAGAGATGGGGTTTCATCATGTTGCCCAGGCTGGTCTCGAACTCCTGACCTCAGGTGATCCACCCGCCTCAGCATCTCAAAGTGCTGGGATTACAGGCATGAGCCACCATGCTGGACCAGATCTGATGATTTTATAAGGGGTTTCCTCTTTTGCTTGATTCTGATTCTGTCTTATCTGCCACCATGTAAGACGTGGCTTTTGCCTTCCACCATGATTGTGAGGCCTCCCCAGCCACGTGGAACTGTGAGTCCATGAAGCCTCTTTTTCTATGTAAATTACCCAGTCTTGGGTATGTCTTTATCAGCAGTGTGAAAACGGACCAGTACAGGATCCCACTGGACTTTTTTCCCTAAGGCTGTTACAGCAGATGGGGAAAGATGGCTTGTCTCTTATGGCCCCATACATTTTTACATAGGCATACAATCTTTATTTATCCATGCCAGGCCTCAGTGTATCTCTGTATATCTTGCGCTGACCAGCACAGTCTTTGGAACGGCTTGAACTTTTCTATTTGCACCCTGACCCTCAGCATGACCATAACAACTTACAATCTGAAATTGTTTCACCTTTCGTGGTTCGAACAAGGTGAGATAATCCCAAACCAAATTTGAAAATTATCCACCACACTTATTGCTAGGACTCCTTGCACGAGTGAGCTGTGAGGACAGAACCCTGTTGTACTTATCTCTGTATCTCCAGGAGTTTGTTTTGTGCTTGTGTTAGGCTGTTCTTATGTTGCTATAAGGACATACCTAAGACTGGGTGATTTATACAGAAAAGAGGCTTAATTGGCTCACGGTTCTGCAGGCTGTATAGGCATGGCACTGGCATCTGCTTGGCTTCTGGGGAGGCCTGAGGGAGCTATTAATTCTCAGTGGAAGGTGACGTGGGAGCAGTCACATCACATAGTGAGAGTGCAAGCAAGAGAGACAGGACGGGCATGTGCCACACTTATTGATTGACTGAGACAGAGTCTTGCTCTGTCACCTGGGCTGGAGTGCAGTGGTGCAATCATGGCTCATTGCAGTCTTGATCTTCCAGGCTGAAGCAATCCTCCTGCCTCAGCCTCCTTAGTAACTGGGACTATGGGCACCTGTCACTATGCCCAGCTAATATTTATTTATTTATTTATTTATTTTTGAGACGGAGTCTAGCTCTGTCGCCCAGGCTGGAGTGCAGTGGCGCGATCTCAACTCAATGCAACCTCCACCTCCCAGGTTCAAGCAATTCTCCTGCCTCAGCCTCCCAAGTAGCTGGGATTACAGACACCCGCCTCCACGCCCAGCTAATTTTTGTATTTTTAGTGCAGATGGGGTTTCACTATGATGGCCATGCTGGTCTCAAACTCCTGACCTTGTGATCCTCCCACCTCGGTCTCCCAAAATGCTGGGATTACAAGCGTGAGCCACGGCACCTGGCCGATTTTTTCAAATTTTTAGTAGAGATGAGGTCTTGCTATGTTGCCCAGGCTGGTCTCAAACTTCTGAGCTCAAGTGATCCAACTGCCTTGGCCTCTCAAAGTGTTGGGATTATAGGCACGAGCCGCTGTACCTGGTCCATGCACCTTCAAACAACCAGATTTCACATGAAAGAACTCACTATTAGAAGGATGGCACCAAGCCACAAGGGATCTGCCCCCATGACCCAAACACCTCCCACCGGGCCTCACCTCTAACATTGGGATTACATTGCAATGAGAACTGAGTGGGACAAATATCCAGACTATATCAGTGCTTATTGCATGGTACTTGAGACATAACTGCTAAATAGGGCATGACATTGAATAAACTAAAACAGCACGCACTATCATTAGAGACTTGATCCTCTCTGACATCAGCCTTTAAAGACCTGGATATGAGCAACGGGAGTCAATGGAAACATGGGCAAGAGAACAATGGATGGCCGGGCACGGTGGCTCACGTCTGTAATCTCAGCACTTTGGGAGGCCGACGCGGGCGGATCACGAGGTTGGGAGATTGAGACCATCCTCGCTAACACGGTGAAAGCCCATCTCTACTAAAAAATACAAAAGAATTAGCCGGGCGTGGTGGTGGGAACCTGTAGTCCCAGCTGCTTGGGAGACTGAGGCAGGAGAATGTCACGAACCAAGGAGGTGGAGCGTGCAGTAAGCCGAGATCGCACCACTGCACTCCAGCTGGGCGACAGACCGAGATTCCGTCTCAAAAAAAAAAAAAAAAAAAGAGAACAATAGACTAAACCTAACTCTTACTCAACAGGAAATTATTGCTTAACAGAATTTGCCCATGTTCTCCAATAAAGAAGGGAAGGGGAAATAGTTAAGGCAGATTCAGATTAAAAATAGCAACATGTAATTTATGCATAGATATTTTTCAGCCATCACGCCCCCACATATCTTCGGTGTGGAATGCTTTGGATAGATGGTGCCAGGAAATCCATATGTAGGGCAAAAAGCATGGGAAAAGATTCCCCAGTTAGATCATGCTCCTGATGCATTATCTGTGAAGGTCCTCAAAATAATTCTTTTCTGAGAGTAGAAAATCCATTTTGAAAGGGCTCCACTTGGGCTGGGCTGGACGCTACTGCATATCACCAATGTAGGTCACCTCTCTGTGGACAATGAAGCCAACCTCAGTTTTAACCTTGCATTAAATCTGCAAAGGAGGAGATTGGACCAGGTGACCTCTGAGGGCCTTCTGTCTCCACCTTCTGTGATGACATCAAACCGTCAGACGTAGATCTGGAAGCGGTGACCCTCTCTCTTTGCATGAGTTTCTTTTTTTCCTCTGAGTTACAGTTTTGAGGGCAGCTGCTAATCTTTTTAATCCCTTGAATAACTCAATTTTAGGAACATTCGCTCTCCCTAAGCCTTACCTTGAAAACAGTGTAGGATTTTGCTGCCACCCCAGAAGATGCTGAGTGGATTCAGGTTCCTATCCGTGTTCTCCCTCTGGTCTGAGCCCACACTCCCGGCGCTGGGAAATGGCTCTGTTCTAGGAGTGCGGCTGTCATCCTCTTCCTCTGCCCAGTGCTCTCTGTTACATCTTTTCTTTTTTTTCTAAAACACAATCACACAACTAGCTACGAATAAATCCCTCTTGCCACTGCCTAGGACAATGGTTTTCAAACATTATGATTTTCTTTTAACACTCTTTCTCTTTCCTTCTTTTCTTCTTTCTTTCTTCTTTTTCTTTCTTTTCCTCCTTCCTTCTTTCCTCTCTTCCTTTTCCCTTCCCCCATCTCCCTCCCTCCCTCTTTTCCTTCCTTCCTTCCTTCCTCCCTCCCCCCCTCCCTCCCTCCATCTCACTATGTCACCCAGGCTGGAGTGCACTGGTGTGATCATGGCTTTACCTCCCAGGCTCAAGTGATGCTCCTGCCTCAGTCTCCTGAGTAGCTGGGACTACAGGTGCACACTACCACATGTGACTATTTTTTTTTTTTTTTTTTTTTTTTTTTTTTTTTTTTTTTTTTTTTTGAGATGGAGTCTGGCTCTTTCACCCAGGCTGGAGTGCAGTGGCGCGATCTCGGCTCATGCAGGCTCCGACCCCCGGGGTTCACGCCATTCTCCTGCCTCAGCCTCCCGCGTAGCTGGGACTACAGGCGCCCGCCACCTCGCCCGGCTAATTTTTTGTATTTTTAGTGGAGACGGGGTCTCACCGTGTTAGCCAGGATGGCCTCGATCTCCTGACCTCGTGATCCGCCTGCTTCGGCCTCCCAAAGTGCTGGGATTACAGGCGTGAGCCACCGCGCCCGGCCGACTATTTTTTTTTTTAGTGGAGCGGTCTCACTACGTTGCCCAGGCTAGTCTCCAACTCCTGGGCTCAGGTGATCCTCTTGCCTCAGCTTCCCAAAGTGCTGGGGTTATAGTCGTGAGCCACCATGCCCAGCCAACATTATTTTTTTCTAAAAAATAAAAAGGTGGAATCATTTTTGAAACACCAGTTGCCTAAGACCCGAATACATGACTCAAGAAAGATCAGAAGATGTCACCTGCCCAGGTTATCTTCCCACCCCCAGAACCCTGATGCACTTCAGAATAATTTTAAAATCAATTGCTCTGGATACTGAAGAAATGAAGAGTATAAGAAAAATAAGCATCAGTGGAAACCATCTGTCTGCACCCGTAGATATCACAAATGTGTGGTGAAAAAAAAATAAGACCAACTTGGACCTGCTTTGAAGAGAGCTCTCTCTGGTTCTTCCATTTTCCCTTTTATATTTCTGGATGCATTATGACCTGGGTCAACCAAAAGAGAGAAAAGTGGAGCAGGAAGCCAAAGACTGAGTCACACAGAATTATATCTTTACCAGAACTAGATCCACCTAAAAGAATGATGAACAGGATGTGTCAAACATCATAGTATGAGGCTGAAATTAAAGAAACAAACTCTATTTAAGGGTACCAAGAATAGCGTCATCTTCATCTCGGCTGCAACCAAAGCCAGAAAGCATGCATAGCATAGTCTTTTATTCTGGAACTATCTTTTTGCTAGCTGGGTTTTTTTTTTTTTTTTTTTTTTTGAGACGGAGTCTCACTCTGTTGCCCAGGCTGGAGCGCAGTGGCCGGATCTCGGCTCACTGCAAGCTCCGCCTCCCGGGTTTACGCCATTCTCCTGCCTCAGCCTCCCAAGTAGCTGGGACTACAGGTGCCCACCACCACGCCCCGCTAATTTTTTGTATTTTTAGTAGAGATGGGGTTTCACTGTGTTAGCCAGGATGGTCTCGATCTCCTGACCTTGTGATCCGCCCGCCTCGGCCTCCCAAAGTGCTGGAATTACAGGCATGAGCCACCGCGCCCGGCTAGCTAGCTGGGTTTTATCCATTCCAGCCCTTCATTTAATGGCCAGGCTTCCATCTCAGCTTCTGCCTCAGGGAGATTAAAAATGGTGATTTAGGGGGCCGGGCACAGTGGCTCATGCCTGTAATCCCAGCACTTTGGGAGGTCGATGCAGGTGGATCATGAGGTCAGGAGATCGAGACCATCCTGGCCAACATGGTAAAACCCCATCTCTACTAAAAATACAAAAAATTAGCTGGGCGTGGTGGTACATGCCTGTAATTCCAGCTACTCGGGAGGCTGAGGCAGGAGAATCTCTTGAACCCAGGAGTCAGAGGTTGCAGTGAGCCGAGATCTTGCCACCACACTCCAGCCTGGACACAGAGCGAGACTCTATTTAAAAAAAAAAAAAAGGTGACTTAGAATGGGGAGGCACAGGCACACTGTCCTGGGCTGCAGCCCACCATCTGTGCAGCCGGAGCCACTGTCTCTATGTTTAGCAGCAAGGATGATGCCTCGCTTGAACTCTTTTCCCTCTGCAGAACAGAAAAGGAAAGAGTGAAGGAGAGTGTGGCTTTTTCAACCACATCAGACTCCAGGTTTTTTTTTTTTGAGACAGAGTCTTGCTCTGTCTCCCAGGCTGGAGTGCAGTGGTGTGATCTCAGCTCACTGCAACTTCTGCCTCCCAGGCTCAAGCCATCCTCTTACCTCAGCCTCCTGAGTAGTTAGGACTACGGGCATGCACCACCACACCTGGCTAATTTTTGTATTTTTGGTAGAGACGGGGTTTCGCCATAACGCCCAGGCTTGTTTCAAACTCCTGGGCTGGAGCCATCCACCCACCTCAGCCTTCCAAAGTCCTGGGATTAGAGGCATGAGCCTCCGCACTTGGCTTTCATGTGTACCTTGAGTCAGGATCCTGCAGAATCCCTGCTGCAACTTGGAAGGCGCGTTAGAGAGCCATGCTCCTGAGCTGCAGTTGTGGTGCAGAGGACTGAACATTTGAATTAATGTATTGAATTAACTTGCTCTGGCGTTCAATCTTCTCTTTGCTGGGGTGGGAGGGGATGGCAGTAATGGAGAACATGTGGTCAGAGGGAGAGTTGTGGTCAGCACTTCTCTCTCCCTCCTGTAGCTTTAGCCTCTTTGCTCGCAGAAGTTTCTGCCCCTTCCCCTAACCCTGGGCTTGGGAGTAAAGCAGGGATAGGGTCAGAGGGTGGGAGGGTGGCTGGAGTTCTCAGCACTGCTTTGTCCAAAGAAATCCTCCAAAATGCTCTCACTGTCTCTCATGACCCTTTTTAAAGTGGACTAAGCGTTGTGGGACCAGTTCCCAGGCATTTTCTTTGTAAATTCCGCACACTGACACCCTGTTACACTGGTATCCAATTCCGGAGAAGGCCTCTCCCTTTCTGATCCATTAAAAGATTCTTAAGACTAACATTCTGAGAGAGGATCTCACTCTGTCATCCAGGCTGGAGTGAGGTAGTGCGATCTTGGCTCACTGCAGCCTCCACCTCCCAGGCTGAAGCGATCCTCCCATCTTAGCCTCCTAAGTTGCTGGGACTACAGGTGCGGGTCACCACACCCAAGTCATTTTTGCATTTTTTTTTTGGAGATAGGGTTTCCCTGTATTGCCCAGGCTGGTCTTAAACTCGTGAGCTCAAGTGATTTGCCCACCTTGGCCTCCCAAAGTACTGGGATTACAGGCATGAGCCACCATGCAAGTGTCCCCCACCTTTTTTTTGGTTTTGTTTTTGAGACACAGTCTCAGTCTGTCATTTAGGCGGGAGTGCAGTGGCATGAACACAACTCACTGCAGGCTTAACCTCCTGGGCTCAAGTGATCCTCCTGCTTCAGCCTCCTGAGTAACTGGGACTACAGGCATGTGCCACCATGTCCAGCTAATTTTTTTTTTTTTTTTTGGTGGAGTCAGAGTTTCCCCATATTGCTCAGGCTGGTCTCAAGCTCCTGAGCTCAAGCAGTCCACCTGTCTTGGCCTCCCAAAGTGTTGGGATTACAGGCAAGAGTCACCGCTCCCGGCCAAGGCTAACTTATTCTTTTTTTTTTTCTGAGACGAAGTCTTGCTCCATGGCACAGGCTGGAGTGCTGTGGCAGGATCTTGGCTCACTGCAACCTCCATTTCCCAGGTTCAAGTGATTCTCCTGCCTCAGCCTCCCAAGAAGCTGGGATTACAGGGGTGTGCCACCACATTCGGCTAATTTTTGTATTTTTAGTAGAGACACGGTTTCACCATGTTGCCCAGGCTGGCCTCGAACTCCCGACCTCAGGTGATCCGTCCACCTTGGTCTCCCTAAATGCTGGGACTACAGGTGTGAGCCACTTCGCCCAGCCCAGGCTAACTTATTCTTAAGACAGTGAAGGCTGAAGTTTGTAGTTCAGTCTGCACTTGACCTCCCTCAGGTCTCTGAACTCTTTGCCACATGTGGCTGCAACTTTATTTAGCAAGAGGGATCCGCCCCCCGTGTTGTGTGGCCTCTTCAGCAAAGAGGTGCCTGACGGTCCTCTCTGAATAATGACATACTTTTCTCTAATAACCAGAATTTGTGTTTCAAAGATATTTATGCTAATCTCAGCTGTAAGATCTCAGACAGTCCTAAGAGAAAGGCATGTTGAATCCATCCACTACCTATCCCCACAATCTTCTAGGGTTCCAGGGCTTTCACCCTGAGTGAAACCTACACAGCTTGTTCCCTTTTTTCGTTATTTAGTGTGAGTGAAGCCAAAACTCAGTCATTCTCTGAGGTGGAGAAATTTCATATAGATTTTGACGTCTGATACTCTATCTGCTTGCACTGTTAAATTTCTCAAATATGTGTATTTGTTTTCTCAGCAAAATTGTACGTTTATTGGGGAAACGAGGAATCATAGTTCGTCTTTCCATGGGAAGGAGCCAGCTGCCCCGGGATCTCAGCAGCTTCACTGGTGAAGAGGGTGGAAACACTTTCCCGCTGAGCAGAGGCTGCGGCTGCAGGGCTTGTTGGTGACAAGGACAAGGATAAGTCAAGACTTCCATAACTTGAAACAAGGAGGTGAATAGGAAGCTTCTGGTGTTAGAATTTCCTATTCACATCTTCAAAACTTTTATTGGCCAAGTGCAGTGGCTCACACCTGTAATCCCAGCACTTTGGGAGGCTGAGTCAGGAGGATCATTTGAGGCCAGAAGTTCTACAGCAGCCTGGACAACCATGTGAAGCTCCATCTCTACGAAAAATAAAAACAAAATAAAAATTAGCCGACTAGGGTGGCATGCACCTGTGGTCTCAGATACTTGGGGGGTTGAGGCAGGAGGATTACCTGAGCCCAGGAGTTTGAGGGTGCAGGGAGCTGTGATCACTCCCCTGCCCTCCAGCTTGGGTGACAGAGCCAGACCCAGTCTCAGAAAAGAAAAACCAAACTTTTTTTTTATCTAGACTATCAGCATACTAGCGATATGAATCATAACAAAAGTATAATATGATTTTATCTATAGAGTCATACATTGAAACAATTGGGAGTCACCTTATCAAAGGAAACAGATAACCGATAATCACACTTGTGAATAATTTCACAAAGAATGCGGTGACTTCATTCACCAAGGATTTCTGGAATCCTGACTTCCAGGTCAATGGTAAAGCCTCAGAGGACAGAGGGAGGAAAAGGATTGAGTCATACCAAGACATTTTAAAATTATTCCAAAGGTTATTCTCAAGTGAAAAAAACCACAACATCGTTGTTATTATGACGGTATTCCTGAAAATCAAGAGATTCTAATTCGCACAAGATATTCCATCATTTGACAGCTGTCACCAAGGATAAAATATTTTAAAAAATTATTCAGTTGAAATAATTAAAGTTTGGTTGAAAAAGTCAAGATGTTATATGGGGGTCAGTTCAGCCCTATATTTTCTAGGTATGTCAATCTGGAGTTTTAGGCACAAAGAATAGACATCCAAAGAAATCCAACTTGCAGCCAGGTGTGGTGGCTCACAGCTGTCATTCCAGCAATTTGGGACGCTGAGGTGGGAGGGTTGCTTGAGGCCAGGATTTTGAGACCAGCCTGGACAACGTATCCATTGATGCTATCTCATCCCAGTGATGATCTGAGGGGAGCTAGCTGCAGTATTATAGAAAAATGGCATCTTTAAAAGATGACCGTCTTTCATATGAGACCCTCAAAATGCTCTATGGCCAAGAATTGTCTCTGTTCTCTATTGCTACTTGTCTGAAGATGTGCCTCTTCAGCTTTTACCCTTTAATCCAGAAAAGGCAAACCTCATCCCTGAGAAAGACCTTATATTCCTTTTCACTTACTCAAGAAAAAGACGAAAATTTTTCTGTCCTCTGTCCAGGAAAAATGTAACTGATCTTCAATGCAATTTGAGCTTTTCTCTGTTTCCAAGTATTTTATATTTGCCATCATTATGCTCCATTTATAGGTCTTATCTCAAATGTGAAATTTCCCACTACTGGGCATCTGATCTCATTTTAACCTTCTCTCTTACCTTCTCTGGCCTTTGAAGAGTGACTAATGTCCTAGGACTCCAAAATAACCGACCTCAGAGAGTAGCTATCAAGTTATTTTTCTGAGGCTCGCAGGATCATTTAAAATCACTATTACTGTGTTTCTGCAAGACATTTATAATAATGTTATACTATTTATAAAATGGTTAGCATTCTGGGAAACAAAACTTTTAGCTTTCCATAATGAAAGCAGCTCTATTGAATAGGCATTGCGAAGTGGCAGAGAGCACCGTTCATAAATGAAGTTACTCTGCTTCTTTATTTGTCTGTGAAATGACAGAAGAAATAATCTCACCAGTTGACTGTAAGGACCACAGGACACGCTTAGAGCCCTTCTGGAAATGTGGGAGGTACTGCGTGTTAACCGCGGTTCCCAGCCCCGGAATTCATCTCTCTGAGGCAGCTGTGTAGGGTAGAGAGAATACTGCACTTCTGAACACAGCATGTGAGTTTCTGTGCAAATCCTGGGTCTTCACCACTGTTTTGGTAAGAGTTCATTTCAGTGTCTTTGAATGCAAGTGTGGATTAACATCACCTGCCTTAGCCATACAGCAGGGTAGCTGTGAGAATCATAACACAATAATGTAATATGAGGCCAGGCGTGGTGGCTCACGCCTGTAATCCCAGCACTTTGGGAGGCCGAGGCTGGCAGGTCACCTGAGGCCAGGAGATTGAGACCAGCCCGGCCAACATGGTGAAACTCTGTCTCTACTAAAAATACAAAAATTAGCCAGGCATGGTGGCACATGCCTGTGGTCCCAGCTACTTGGGAGGCTGAGGCAGGAGAATCACTTGAACGTGGGAGGTTGCAGTGAGCCGAGATCGTGCCACTGCCCACCAGCCTGGGTGACAGAGCAAGACTGTGTCTCAACAAAAAAGGAATGTATTATGAAAGTGGTGTGTAAATATGAAACTCTTTAGGCAGTTATTATTATACTTTGTCTTTTACAGTTGGTTCCCTGGTTTTGAAACTGCCTTGGCAAAAACTATAACAGGAAATGTTGACAGTGAAAGAGATCAGATCCAACCAGCCCCCATTTTGCCTTTAGCTTCCAAGCTGCCCGTAGTTATTCCTGGGCTTGGGCCAAGCTAACTTTGGGAGAAACTTAGATTACAGCTTCAATGATAATAGCCCTTTCCCCAAACTAAATCACCTTTGTAAAGCTAATGAAAGACAATCAGGTTAGGAGACTGATAGGAAGCTGAGTTCTGCTAGGGTGTAGACAGAGGTTACCAGCCATTGTTCTGGAAGCCACAGATGTACAACTTCCCCAATCACTCCTGGAAATAACCTCATATCATAGAGTTGAAGATTGCCCTTTTGACATGCCTTTTTCAGGTGTTTGCATTTCTGTTGACTGACCAATGGCTTCACCTGGACCCACCAACCAGTCCTGGGGCCACACCCAGAAGCAGACTCAGTGCTCACGATGACCATTCCCCACACCCCTATGATTGCACCCCCAACCAATCAGCAGCACCCATTCCCTTGATTGCCAAACTATCCTTGAAAAACGCTAGCCTCCGAATTTTCAGGGAGGCTGATGTGAATAATGATAAAATCCTGGTTTCCCATTCAGCTGGCTCTACGTGGGTAAACCTCTTCCTCCATTGCAATTCCCCTGCCTTGATAAATCGGCTGCATCTGGGCAGCGGGCAAGAAGAACCCACCAAGAGGTTAGTTTCATTCCTCAGGTCTATTAATCAGGTTTTCCAGAGAAACAGAACCAATCGGTGTGTATATGAAAGAAGATTAGTAGGAATGTGTCAGGCCTCTGAGCCCAAGCCAAGCCATTGCATCCCCTGTGACTTGCACGTATACATCCAGATGGCCTGAAGTAACTGAAGATCCACAAAAGAAGTAAAAATAGCCTTAACTGATGACATTCCACCACTGTGATTTGTTTCTGCCCCACCCTAACTGATCAATATACTTTGTAATCTCCCCCACCCTTAAGAAGGTTCTTTGTAATTCTCCCTACCCCTGAGAATGTACTTTGCGAGATCCACCCCCTGCCCCCAAAACATTGCTCATAACTTCACCGCCTATCCCAAAACCTGTAAGAACTAATGATAATCCACCACCCTTTGCTGACTCTCTTTTCGGACTCAGCCCGCCTGCACCCAGGTGAAATAAACAGTCATGCTGCTCGCACGAAGCCTGTTTGGTGGTCTCTTCACATGGACGCGCATGAAAGAATGGGCTCACAAGATGATGATGTTTGAGAAGTACCACGATCTGCCATCTGCAAACTGAGACCCAAGAAAGCTGGTGGCGCAACTCAGGCTGAAGATCTGAGAACCAGGGGGCCAATGGGGCTAAGTCCCAGTCCAAGGGCAAAAAAAAGATGAGATGAGATCACTCAGCTCAAAAGCGAGGCAGAAAAACAAAAGGAGGGGAACTCCTCCTGTGTCTGTTTTTTGTTCCATTTGGGCCCTCAATGGATAGGATTTACAAGACAGAAACCCCCAAATTATGAATTTCAGAGATTATATAGGAACTACATCATAGCTGCCCCCATCCCTTCTAGAGACTTGGAGAGAAACCCTACACCCTAAATTTTCCTTTCTTTTTTTTTTTTTTTGAGATGGAGTCTTGCTCTGTCTCCCAGGCTGGAGTGCAATGGCGCGATCTTGGCTCACTGCAACCTCTGCCTCCCAGGTTCAAGTGATTCTCCTGCCTCAGTCTCCCGAGTAGATGGGATTACATGCACGTGCCACAACATCTGGCTAATCTCTTTTGTATTTTCAGTAGAGACGGGGGTTTCACCATGTTGGCCAGGCTGGTCTCAAACTCCTGACCTCAGGCGATCCACCTGCCTTGGCCTCCGCAAGTGCTGGGATTACAGGCGTGAGCCACTGCTCCCAGCCAGAAATCCTAACTTTGTAATGGAAACAAATTGTCACTGGGAAGAGAATGGGAAGGCCCTATGTGTTACAGCGAATGCCAGTGCAGATCAATGAATGCAAAGGCACAGCTCCAGGGGAGATAAACCTGCAAATCTCTCCAGAGTAATTCACGATCTCTGTTTTCCAAAATGATTACTATTCCCTCATCCTTTAATCCAGTGTTAAATTAAGTTTAGCCTAAAGTGGCCTCTTTGTAAATTTGGCTTAAAGGTTTCTCCCGCATAGGGAACTATAACTATAACAGGATGTACAAACAGCCTGGAAATTACTCTTACCAATCACCAAGTTCCAGCCAATCAAAGGGGCCGACTGTTTAAACTGCCTTCAAATGAAAGACATGGCAAGCAGTAGCCAATCTGGCTATCTCTGGACCTCACGTCACTTTCCTTTGCCTCTGACACGGTGGCAGTGCCAGAGTCTCTCTCAACCTATTCTGGTTCAGGGCGTAGGGTAGGCACACCTGGCACTGATAACTTGAGCGTACTCTGATTATGACCCTGTAGGGCGGGCACACCTGAATGTATGTTCAGAGTTCCATGCTAGGGAATCTGGGAGTAGCCCACCCAGAGATCCCTTCCTTTTCTATGAAAAACATTTGATCCCCCACCCTGGCCCATGGAACACAGGTCGTACAGGGGATGGAAACCCTTTGTTTTGGGTTAAATGAAGGTTGCCAGGTGGAATTTGTTAGAGGGAGGGTGTAAAATGAAAATGCTATCTAAACTGCATGCATTTTGCAAGGATTTGCAGTTTTCCTGCTTGGCCCATCACCACTGGACTCTCTCCCCTGTATATAAGCCCCCAATAAAACCCACGTCTCCTTCGCTGGTGCGGGATCTCGTCTTTGGCCTCTTGTACCTGGTGCCATCCCTATTGAGATTAATAGGGTCTGGCATGACAAGGGGGCTGCCTGATTCTAGAATTGTTCTTTGCTCAATTAAACTGTTAAATTTGTCGAGTTTTTAATACTAGGTTGCCAGTAACTTTTGCTTAGGAAACTGAGCTATGCAGAAACATGAAAACATTCATGTTGTTGACCAGGCACAGTGGCTCACACCTGTAATCCCAGCACTTTGGGAGGCCGAGGCGGGTGGATCACAAGGTCAGGAGTTCAAGACCAGCCTGGCCAACATGGTGAAACCCCATCTCTACTAAAAATACAAAAATTAGATGGGCATGGTGGTGCGTGCCTATAATCCCAGCTACTTGGGAGGCTGAGACAGGAGAATCTCTTGAACCCAGGAGGCAGAGATTGCAGTGAGCCAAGACTGCGCCACTGCACTCCAGCCTGGCAACAGAGCGAGACTCTGTCTCAAAAAAAAAAAAAAAAAAAAAGAATACGTTCACATTGTTTCCTGACAGCAAGTGGAGTCAATAGAACTTGCTTGGATTTGGGGGTGAGGTTGACAGATGTTTGTAGGGTGACCCTGAAGTTTCTGGCCAAGGAAACTGTATGGTGAGGCCATTTACGGGGATAATACACAGGCAAAAACTAGGAGAACTGGTTTTCCTGATTTTTGGGGGCGGGGTAGGGAATTCACAGGACAACATGAAGACAATAAATGGAGTTTTAGGTGCTTGAGGATGCTCAGTCTGCTGTTTGAATTCAGTGGCAGGCCTGGGATGCAGATACAGACGTGGGAGTCCCAAACAGGCAGTGATGTGAAATTGCTCGGGCGAGATGGCAGGAATAACCTGGACCTTGGGAAGAGGATGGAGGGTAGAGCCAAGACATGTTGACACAGACTGTGTCCACCTTCAGTTTTTCAACAGGCCATTGTGAACAGGACAAAAGAGAGAAATCTTGCCGGGCGCGGTGGCTCACGCTTGTAATCCTAGCACTTTGGGAGGCCGAGGCGGGCGGATCACGAGGTCAGGAGATCGAGACCACGGTGAAACCCCGTCTCTACTAAAAATACAAAAAAATTAGCCGGGCGTGGTGGCGGGCACCTGTAGTCCCAGCTACTCGGAGAGGCTGAGGCAGGAGAATGGCATGAACCCGAGAGGCGGAGCTTGCAGTGAGCCAAGACTGTGCCACTGCACTCCAGCCTGGGCGACAGAGCGAGACTCCGTCTCAAAAAAAAAAAAAAAAAAGGGAGAAATCTGTCAGGCATTGCTGCCCAACTTGACATGCTATTTCACATAAATGCCTCCCCAACTGCAAATCTGGGGCATAGCTGCTAATCGTCCCCAGAAACAAAGAGAAAACTGAACCATTCTCTGAGGTACCCAGTGGAAGGTGCTACCAGGCTGTAAAATAGCTTCAGCATTTCTAAAGCAGTGGTCTACTAGCCTGTGGATGAGAATCAGCTTGGGAGTGTTTTTGTTTGTTTGTTTGTTTTGTTTTTAAACCAGTTTCACCTACAGAGATCCTAATTCAATCGGTCTGTGGTGGGGCCCAAATGCTTTAGTATTTTTTTTCCAGCCCCCAGGGGATGCTAACATGTATCCATGGTTTGGATCCGTGTCCCCGCCAAATCTCATGTTGAAATGGGATCCCCAGTGTTGGAGGTGGGCCTGGTGGGAGGGGCTTGGATCACGGGGGTACCTCTCATGAATGGCTTGGTGCTGTTCCCTTGCTGATGAGTGAGTCCACGTGAGATCTGGTTTAAAACTATGGCGCCTCACATTCTCTCTCTTGCTCCCACTCTGGCCATGTGTGATGCCTGCTCCTGCTCAGCCTTCTGCCATGATTGTAAACTCCCTGAGGCCTCTCCAAGTAGATGCTGGTGCCATGCTTCCTGTACAACCTGCAGAACCATGAGCGAGTGAAACCCGTCGTCTTTATGAATCACCCAGCCTCAGGTATTCCTTTACGGCAACACAAGAATGGTCTAACACCCCAGGTTGGAGCAACACTGTTCTATGGTTACGTGCACATTATCTTATTACCACAGAGCAACTCAATTCAATAATTCAAGAACAGCTGCCATGTTTTACAAAGGTATTTCTTTGAGTAGCAAATTATGGTGATTGGGGACTTACCCTAACATTATTGCCTCGTAGACAGTGTCCTAATACATGTTTCTAGACAAATCTTTAAGAAGGCTGCACCTTCACAGAACTCACTGGTTATCTTCAAACACCTGGCAAAACATCCCCTTTGAGCAAAGGAGAGATTACTCAGCTGAAGCTTGCAGAAAGCAGTACAATGGGGCCGGGCAACATGGCTCACACCTGTAATCCCAGCACTTTGGGAGGCCGAGGCAGGCGGATCACTTGAGTCCAGGAGTTCGAGACCAGCCTGGCCAACATGGTTGTATTGGGGTTCTCTAGAGGGATATAACTAATGGAATATATATATACATATACATATATATATACACACACACACATATATATACATATATACACACACACATATGTATATATATTTTTTATATATATGTGTGTGTATATATATATAAAAAGGGGAGTTTATTATTAACTCACATTATCATAATGTCCCACAATAGGCTGTCTGCAGGCTGAGGAGCAAGGAGAGCCGGTCTGAGTTCCAAAACTGAAGAACTTGGAGCCTGATGTTTGAGGGCAGGAAGCATCCAGCACGGGAGAAAGATGGAGGCTGGGAGGCTAGGACAGTCTCTCTTTTCACATTTTTCTGCCTGCTTTGTATTCTAGCTGTGCTGGCAGCTGATTAGGTGGTGCCCACCCAGATTAAGAGTGGGTCTGTCTCTCCCAGTCCACCGACTCAAATGTTAATCTCCTTTGGCAGCACCCTGACAGACACACCCAGGAACACTACTTTGTATCCTTCAATCCAAACAAGTTGACACTCAGTAGTAACTATCGCAATGGTGAAACCCCATCTCTACTAAAAACACAAAAGTTAGCCATGGTAGTACATGCCTGTAGTCCCAGTTACTAGGGAGGCAGAGGCAGGAGAATTACTTGAACCCAGGAGGCAGAGGTTTCAGTGAGCCAAGGTAGCGCCACTGCACTCCAGCCTGGGCGAAAGAGTAAGACTCTGTCTCAAAACAAACAAACAAACAAAAGTAGTAGAATGGGGAAAAAGATGCCACTGTTTTGTCTACCATTTTCCTTAAAAAGTAGCTGAGAAGCAGCTGATATAGCCCCAAAATGACCATTGTCACACTAGAGCAACAGGATTAGGGAACTGTAAGACACTAGTAATAGTTCAGAGAAATAAACTGTATTTGTAATTTACAACTTACAAAAACTTTGATACGCATTATCTCACTTGAATTCAACTCACCCAGAGGTGAGGAGAGCAAATATCCCCAACCACTTCCTAAAGCATCAGAAGTGAGTCACCTGTCTGTTGCTCAAAGCAAGGCCTGACACCCACAGCTTCTTCTCCAAGTCCTAGATTTTAATAATTAGCATGGCTTACCATGCCTTAGACCCTCATTATAGAGTGCTGAATGCATACTGTAGACAGATGGCAGAGGGTGCCAGTGAGGTGAGATGGGGCAGCAGCCTGCAGAGGTGGCTGCACACTGGGCCGGGTGTCAGGAGATGAGGCCCACCTCTGTGTGGTCACCCACTGCATATGTGGAAAGGTCATCCCAACGCTTGTGGCTTCAGCCTTCAGTTTCCTCTGCTGTGAGACCACCAGGCCTCTTTCAGGTTCTTCTATTCCTGCCCATCCTGTTAAGGCGCAAAAGCCTAGCAATGCGAGAATTATTAGCCACTTTGAAGGTACCAGAATACCAATATGAAAACACTCACAATGGCTGCGAAGAATGGAAAAAACATTTGCCAGGTATTTTAGTGTGTATTTACCATTAGAGCTTTGAAAATTTTTTTTTTTTTTTTTTTTTTGGCGGGGAGGAGAAGACTTGCAATTTCTATTTCTCCTGGAGTTTAGCTGGCTTTCTCCCTGATCTATGAGAGCAAGTGCCTTTCTCCTTGTCACTGCCTTCTCCTGTTTTAAGGACCATGACAACCATCATGCCCTCTTCAAGTTCTCTGTGATGTCATAAAAGTCCCCAAGACATAACTGCAACTTGCTTTAACTATGGTGTCAATGCAGCAAACAAGAAATCGTGGAATTTCAATATGGTTGAAAAATCACCCCCCACTTCTAACTTTACTCATTTTTATGAGGTCCTCTAAGTCTAAACACCTGCAAAAGCGATGTCTATGAGACGGTGAACACAAGAAATCACACTAAGTTTGTCACGCTTGTGGCCTACGTACCATTCTGTGGCTTTCTGGTTTCCTTCCTTTTTGGTTCTGGTTTGATTTTCTTGGGTGCGATGCCTCTTTGTTTTTGCATTTGTCTGTGCTAGTTTATCCTAAATAAAGTTCCAAATGCACAGAGTCACTATCGCTTAAATGATGTTGTGTATCCCCTGGCAGAGCTTAGGGCACACACTTTCTTTTCTTTTTTTTTGAGACGGAGCTTTGCTCTTGTTGCCCAGGCTGGAGTGCAATGGCGTGATCTCAGCTCACTGCAACCTCCGCCTCCCGTGCTCAAGCGATTCTCCTGCCTCAGCCTCCCGAGTAGCTAGGATTACAGGCATGCGCCACCACCCCAGATAATTTTGTATTTTTAATAGAGAGGGGGTTTCTCCATGTTGGTCAGGCTGATCTTGAACTCCTGACCTCAGGTGATCCATCCGCCTTGGCCTCTCAAAGTGCTGGGATTACAGGTGTGAGCCACTGCGCCCAGCCAACACTTCCGTTTTTGTTTTTGTTTTTTTGAGATGGAGTCTTGCTCTGTTGCCCAGGCTGGAGTGCAGTGGCGCCATCTCGGCTCACTGCAAGCTCCGCCTCCCGGGTTCACGCCATTCTTCTGCCTCAGCCTCCCGAGTAGCTGGGACTACAGGCGCCCACCACCACGCCCGGCTAATTTTTTTTTGCATTTGTATTAGAGATTGGGTTTCACCATGTTAGCCAGGATGGTCTCGATCTCCTGACCTCGTGATCCGCCCACCTCGGCCTCCCAAAGTGCTGGGATTACAGGTGTGAGCCACCGCGCCCGGCCCATACACTTTCATAAATTCCTCCCAAGTCCTGGCCGGGCGCGGTGGCTCACGCCTGTAATCT
>NW_026652277.1:14889782-14892394 GCF_009828535.3 Hylobates moloch
CAATCTAATGCAAATATCCACAATAAAATGCTAGCAAGCAAGTTCAGAGTATATTAAAATGGACCACACACTGTGATCATGTGAAAGTTACTCCTGGAATGCAAGGATGTTGCAACTTAGGAACATCAATCACCTGCAATACTCCACAAAAACAGAATAAAAACAAAAACCCACTTGATAGGCTCATTGGATGCAGAAAAAACATTTGAAAAACGTCAACAACTACTGATGATAGAAACACTCTACACATTAGGAATACGAGGAATCTACTTTACATAACAGAAGCCTTATATAAAAAGCCAAAAGGTAACATCATACTCAGTGTTGAATAATGAAGGCTTTTCCTTCATAATTAGGAAAAAAGAAAAAAGAAAGCCCTGGCCGGGCGCGGTGGCTCACGCCTGTAATCTCAGCACTTTGGGAGGCCGAGGCGGGCGGATCACTAGGTCAGGAGATGGAGACCATCCTGGTGAACACGGTGAAACCCCGTCTCTACTAAAAATACAAAAAATTAGCCGGGCGTGGTGGCGGGCACCTGTAGTCCCAGATACTCGGGAGGCTGAAGCAGGAGAATGGCGTGAACCTGGCAGGCGGAGCTTGCAGCGAGCCGAGATCGCGCCACTACACTCCAGCCTGGGCGACAGAGTGAGACTCAGTCTCCAAAAAAAAAAAAAAAAAAAAAAATTCCTCGCAAATCCTGCAGCCAAATCTGCACCAAGAGAAGCTCTCTGATTTTTTCCCCCAACGAACATTGCCCGTCTTGCACCCTGAGTTACCACCAAGGCCTGGTGAACAATTTCACCTGGACTTTTCTGTGCTAATTTGGGGTTTCCAACTGAAGCCTAAAAAGTTAAAAAAATCTTAATGAAATAAACGTTATGATTTGGAGCTCTCATTGCTAACACAGAAGGCCATTTAGAATACAGTATCCAGTGAGAGAAGGAGACTGAGCATGGAGAGGGCATCCTTGTGTAGAAGTATTTATGTGGGTAAAGCACAAAATGTCAGCTATAGTTGTGTCTGGATGGTAGTTTTTGGTGACCGTGATTTTTAAATTCTTTTTATATTTGTACTTTCTAATTTTTCAAAGACTGATGAGTGTAATGTATAAAATATGCACTTTTTTGGACATTAGTGGAAAAATTGAAGTGGAATATAGTTTGTTGTTTAGTTCATAGTATCGTGCCAATGTTGATTTCTTACTTTTGACAAATGTCTCATGGTTCTGTAAGAAGGTAACCCCAGGGAAGCTGGATGAAGGATAAAGGAACTCTCTGTACTATTTTTGCAACTTAAAATAATTTCAGAATAAAAAGGCTTAAAAAGGCCAGGCGCGGTGGCTCATGCCTATAATCCCAGCACTTTGGGAGACCGAGGCGGGTGGATCATCTGAGGTCAGGAGTTCAAGATCAGCCTGGCCAACATGGTGAAACCCCGTCTCTACTAAAAATATAAAAAACTAGCTGGGTATGGTGGTGCGTGCCTGTAGTCCCAGCTACTCGGGAGGCTGAGGCAGGAGAATCGCTTGAACCCGGGAGGTGGAAGTTGCAGTGAGCTGAGATCATGCCCTTGCACTACAGCCTGGGCGACAGAGTGAGACTCTGTCTCAAAAGGCTTAAAAAAATAAAAATAAAAAATAAAAAGCAAGAGACTAGGTTTTGGAGTCAGGTAGACCTTGGTTCGCGCGTGATTTGTTCCCTTCTAGTGGGCGGCATGCTGGAGTGGACTTAGGAGGGATGATCTGCAGTTTCAGGGATTTTGCAGGTCAGTTACTAGACATAGTCATTTTAAAAAATTAAATATTACAAGTTTACAATTAAATATACCAAAACAAAGGTAATTACTTAAAACTCATTTCCTATTTACCTGAGCCTATCAATGATTATCCGCAGTAGTTATGTCGTATAAAGTTGCCGCGAACACTGAACTAGTGAGCGCAATACTAGAACCCTTGCTTCTGGGGGAACTAGAGAAAAAGGTATTTCCTGTGAAGGTTTAGTCCAGGCCTGCAGCTCTCCAGGGCTACGCTGGAAAGGCGGGGGCCTCCTGAAATCCTCTGGACACAATATTTCCATCAACTGCTCAACATATAACCTTGTTTTATACCTTTCCGTTTAAAGACGTCTCATTTAATATATCTAGTTGGTTCATGAACATTGCGCTCACAGCCAACAGCACTACAACTCATGCTCAGTAACACACGATTCCTCTTTAAGGCAAATCCTGGCTTTCCCACGCTTAAGAACGCTAGCCAGCACTTAAGCACTGTACTTGGAGGCCATTTTAAAAGTGAGGTCACCAAGCAAAAGCACAGAAATGTAGAAAATGAAGCACAGCATAGACTGTGAGAGGGACACCTATTTACAGCATGATGGCTGAACAAGAAGGCGAAGCGTTGCTATGTTTGACCACAGCTGAAAACGTGCGTGTGGGGCAACGCATCCTTCACTCCTCTACACATCCCCTTAAATGACCATGAAAACACAGTGAATATTGATTTTGGCGCTGCGAAATACACAGTTGATCCTCAGTATGCATGGATTCCGTCTTTGCGAATTTCTTTTTTTTTTTTTTTTTTTTTTTTTTTGAGATGGAGTCTCACTCTGTCACCC
>NW_026652277.1:14892469-14958886 GCF_009828535.3 Hylobates moloch
TTTTTAGTAGAGACGGGGTTTCACCGTGGTCTCGATCTCCTGACCTCGTGATCCGCCCGCCTCGTCCTCCCAAAGTGCTGGGATTACAAGCGTGAGCCACCACGCCCGGCCCCGTCTTTGCGAATTTCTACTTGCTAGTTGTAGTTTAGGTTTTTACTTGCTAAAACTAGCAAGTAGAAATTCGCAGAGATGGAATCCATGCATACCGAGGATCAACTGTGTATTTTATTATCTGAGGTTATTTCCCTGCCTTGTATCTGTTTAGTGGAAATAGAACTATGCTACCACGGATCTCTTCCCAACTCTTGTGTGCAGTGACTCAGGTCACCCTAGTTACTTGTAATTGACCACACTGGGAGGATTTACACTATGCAAATTGGCAAATGCTACACATTGGGGCTTGATTTGTTGATTTTCTCCATCACTTTCTTAAACCTAGACAATGTTAATGACGCAGATTCACCTTAAAACTGTATCATACCTGGAGCCATTATATTGCAAATAATACAAAAAGTTGAGGAAATGTTCCAGTATTCAAAAACTGCTGAATACTGATTCAGCAAAGTAGTCACTCCATGACTGATGAACAAATGACATTCTGAGGGGGTTTCAATGTCACCTTAATCATTAATACAATAAAATGACAAAATGAGGCCAGGTGTGGTGGCTCACGCCTGTAATCCCAGCACTTTGGGAGGCCAAGGTGGGTGGATCACTTGAGGTCAGGAGTTCGAGACCAGCCTGGCCAACATGGTGACGCCCCATCTCTACTAAAAAAAATACAAAAATTATCTGGGCATGGTGGTACACCAGCTACTCAGGAGGCTGAGCAGGATAATCGCTTGAACCTGGGAGGTGGAGGTTGCAGTGAGCCGAGATCGTGCCACTGCACTCCAACTTGGGTGACAGAGTGAGATTCCGTCTCAAAAAAAAAGACAAAATCATGTCAGAGCTACACTCTTGTCAATCGTAACAAGACTGGCAATGACAAAATCTATGAAAGCATTGCGAGAACCAATCATCAAAGGGAATTTACAACGGAATATTATGTATGTATTTATTTATTTTTTTGAGACAGAGTCTCGCTCTGTCGCCCAGGCTGGAGTGCAATGGTGTGATCTCGGCTCACTGCAACCTCCGCCTCCCAGGTTCAAGTGATTCTCCTGCCTCAGCCTCCCGAGTAGCTGGGATTACAGGCACCCGCCACCACACCCAGCTAATTTTTGTATTTTTAGTGGAGACAGGGATTCACCATGTTGCCCAGGCTGGTCTTGAACTCCTGACCTTAAGAGATCCACTCACCTCAGCCTCCCAAAGTGCTGGGATTACAGGCCTGAGCTGCCGCACCCAGCCTTATGTATTTCATTATACAGATTATTATGTATTCCATTTGTAAGTTGTGTCCTATACATCCTTTATCAGGGACATTTATAATTTAAGTGCATTCACTTCCAGAGAGCTGGCTGTTTAAGCCGTGCACCACTGTTTCTAGCTGAGTGACCTCAATTACTTAACCACTAAGCCTCAACTTAAGTGCAAAACAAAGAATAAACATTCCTTCCTTGAAAGATTTTGAGGATTGAATGCAATGATTGTTTCCAATATATTGTTTCCAGGTAGAGACTCCGGGAACCTCAGTCCCCTTCTCTCCACCCACCTCACCTGGGGGACAGATCCAGTGGCAGATTCACCCCTGTGCATGCCCACCCCTACTTTCCCAGAGTGGCCCTGTGTGTCTGGACTAAACCGTCACAGGTGGGGAAAACTCACCACTAGGGGGCGGGAGCAAGATGCCTTTGATGGCTGTGGTCCTTTAGAGCATGTAACTGATTTGGAATACTGTGACATACTGACCCCCCCACCCTCCGTGGAGAGAGAGAGGATAAATGTGTAAAGTCTGTGGCCACAGTGCTGCATTCAGAGAATCCCACTCTAGTGATCAGCACTGGCACCCTGAGAAAATGAGAAGCCCTGAACCCCAGTTTGGACAACTATTAAAATGTGATAAAAATTTTCAGCCGACCCAGTTGCCCTTCTGCAAACCCACCTGCTTGTTGTCCTCGGCACACGGCATGCTGTGACTGCTGCTGGCTGCTTAATACATCAGGGCCCATCCAGGTGAGTCTCACCTAATGAGGAGTCAGCAAAGCAGCCTTCTCCACCCCCATCTTCCTGCCAGATCTCTCAGGATCAGCGCTTACAGTTAATGTGCTACCTGATTTTCCCAGGTAACATACATTAAATGAGGCTCTGCTAGAAACTGACCTTTTAAGGAGGTGATTCCATTGGCGGCAACCTTAGAGCCGCAAAGGACTGGGGTCAGTGACAGCAGAGAAGTCTTCCGGCACTTCCTCCCTTGCCTCTCCTCACCTAGGTCTGGCCCTGGATTTTCCTGGAGGAGCAACTTCCTTATTCTTTTCAGGGGAGCTGACCAACGCCTTCTCCCTGGAGTCTCAGCCACGTCTGCAAGGATGCCCCTGCCACCTACTGGTGAGATGTCCACTCCCGCGCAAAGGGCGTCTCACTCCTTAGGCCCCCAGGCTCCCATCTGGCTAGCTGTCCCACTGTCAAGGACTTGCTCAACTATTTTCCCCCTTAAAAGCCAAACAGGCAACATCACCACTTGAGAATGAAAGTCATTAAAACCACCATGATTCGTTCTCTGCCTGCATGGAATTCACAAATACTGATTTTGTTGACTGTAAACATAGCTGGCTTAATTTATTTTTGCCAGTTATGTCCCGACACCTCCATTAATGATTTTATTTTGATGAATAGTTTTACACATCTGGGAGGATTCTGATCATTCTTGAAGCTCTTCCAAGATGGAGCAATACTGACCATAAAACATCAGATTCTTGTTAAGTGCAGACATCTCTCATTACCTGAAACACAGCAAAATGTTATTTGGTGTTCTTGAACGAAACTACAGACAAAGGTGGATTTTTATAGATTTTAACCCTAGAGGAAATTCCTAGGTGTCTAGGTGGTGGGTCTCCAAATACAAGTCTGACAACTGCATTGCAGACTGCCGCCAAGGAAACAATGGCAAAGACATTTTTTTTTTTTTTTAAGAAAGGATCCGCTCTCTTACCCAGGTTGGAGTGCAGTAGTACCATCCTCCCACCTCAGCCTCTCAAGTAGTGGGGACTACAGGCATGAGCCACTACAACCAGGTAATTAAAAAAAATTTTTTTTTGTAGAGATGGGCTCATGTGATCCTGAGCTCAAGTGATCCTCCCGCTTCGGCCTCCCAAAGTGCTGGGATTACAGGTGTGAGTCACCATGCTTGGCCCGACAAAGTCTTAATAACAACTTTGAAACAGATAATGACTCAGAATGAATTCAAATGACCACAAGGACAGTTTTCCTTTTCTTCAGAGTTTATTTTGAATTTTCATTTTTGGATAACCAAGCAGCTCTTTAAGAAGAATGCACAGAAGAGTCATTCTGGCACTTTTGGATAGTACATAAGATTTTCTTTTTTTTTTTTTTTAATTTTTTTTAATAGTCACATTCAGCTCACTTGCTCAAACCAGACTCCCACGTTGGGTGAGCAAGATGAGCCCATAGGATTCCAGAGTTAATACGTAACCGTATATACAAACAGCCAAAAAACCATAATGGTGCCACAGGGATGGAGCAGGGAAGGGCATCTCTAATGTGTCCTCTAGTCTATCTTCGCTAAACAGAACCCACGTTACACATGATAACTAGAGAGCACACTGTGTTGAAATGAGGATGCTGACCCCAAATGGCACTTGGCAGCATGCAGTTTAAAGCAAAAGGGACATCCTTTAATAACTGTATAAAATCCAGGCAGTTCCATTAAAGGGGTTAAGAAAACCAACAACAACAAAAAGCGAGGGACTGTCTGTTGTCACTGTAAAAAAGGCACTTGGAGTTAATGGGATCAGGATTGGAGGACTCTTAGCGGATACAGATTTCAGTACGATTTCATTAAAAGGCTTGGATGTTAAGAGAGGACACTCAGCGGTTCCTGAAGGGAGATGCTGAGATGGACCGCTGAGAAGCAGAACAGATGAACACAAAGGAATCAAATCTTTACAACCAAATTGCATTTAAGCGACGACCAAAAAAGGCAAACCCCAAAACGCAACCTAACCAAAGCAAACTCTAAGCAAAATCAGACAACGAAGCAGCGATGCATAGCTTTCCTTTGAGAGAACGCATACCTTGAGACGCTACGTGCCAACCTAAGTTCTCAACGACAGCTTCACAGTAGGATTATTGTGACAAAAATGACTCAAGCGATGCAAAAAGTTTCATCTGTTCCCAGAATCGGAGGGAGAACTGAGGTGATCGTTAGAGCATAGCGACATCACGTGTGGTTTCTTAATGTCCCTGGCGGCGGATACGCCAAGTCCCTGGAAGGACATCTGGACACCGCCAAAGTCATCCTTTATTCCGAGTAATAACTTTAATTCCTTTCTAACATTTACACGGCAAACAGGAATGCAGTAAACATCCACGTCCGTTCCACGGCGGGGCTGCCGTTCCGTTTCCTCCACGAACGGGTACGCGCTTCCATGAGAAAGGATATTTGGCAATTTTCTATTCCACAGTCAGGTGGGTCTGCGATAGCTCATTTAATGTTAAACGCCATCAGGGGCCTCTCCTCCCGTTTCTGCCAGGGGCTTTTCTTATCTTCTCCTTGGTCATCATCATCATCGTCTTCCTCTTCCTCGTGGGCAGATCTTCTCTGGTGGGGGCTGGCTGCTGGCTCCGGGGGGGCACCTGCAGTCCGTCTGGTCGTCTCCTCCTGCAGGCTGGGCAGCTGGCCACCACTTCTCCGACTCGACCCCTCCAGCAAGCATCGCAGGGCACTGTCCTCGGGGGTACAGACTGTGGTCCCACACTCGCTGCCACTCTGTTCCACGTCATCCAGGTACACGAGCTGCGTGTAGGCCGTGCTGTCTGGGGCTCGAGGCTCTTTGTGCTGGTGCTCTTGGACGGGCGGGTAGCTCTGCTGCAGAGACAAAGCATCTCCCCTTCCCTTCCGGGCTGATTTTGGTTCATTCATATCTACGCCAGAGTCCAAACTGGCATCATTACTTCCATTCCTTCCAGCTCTTTGGAGATCAATGTATGAATGTCTAACGTGAGCGTTGGACCTGCCATCCAAGGAGACGAACCACGCCCGGGGGTGCGGAAGCGGCTTCCCACCCCCAAGCTCCATCAGCGCCTTTTCAGTCAGGAGCTGCACCTCACTGTTCATCTGAGCCAAAGCCGCATCGTTCAGGGAAGCTGGGATGGAGAGAGACTCCGACATGGATGCGTTCTGAGGGCTCCACTCCCGGGTGCCCGCGTCCTGCAGGTGCTGCTGAGAGATGGCCTGGGAAGACAGGGGTTGGGGCTGGATCTGTGAGGACGGGTGTGGGAAGATCCCGGCATGGGGATTGGACAGCTCAGCCTGTAGTCTTTCTATCTCAAGCTGCTGATCAGCCGGGACGACCAGGGGCTGGCTGACATAGGAGTGGTCCCCGGGGAGCTTCATATAATGAGCTGGGATGACCAAGGCGGGCAGTACTTTCCTGTAAACGCTGTCATTGACCTGGTCGACAGAACTGCAGCAGATTAACTGGCCGGGCCGTGGGAAGGACGTAGGTCTCTCGAGGTGATCTACTGATCGCGACATCATACATTCAGTGGGTCTGCGGTCCAGCAGCTGTTCTTTCTCAGGCGATGAAGGCGCGGGGTACAGATGTTCCTGAATGGTGAGTTTGCTTCCCGTGGAGGCTGGACCTTCTCTGTCCTGCTTTTCAAATAAAGGCTGTGGGAGCACGGTGTTGTAACTACCCCTGTAGTCATCATTGCCGGAGGACTCGTAGCCTTCTCTTTCCATAGATTTTCTTGCCTTTAAGGGAAAAACCTCCACTGACTTATGGTAGTCTTTCCCCAGCGTCCCACTTGGCGTGAGGTTATCAAAGGAGATCTGGCTTTTATCCTCTTCCTTGCAAGAGAGGAGCTCCTCCCGGGAGCTAAATTCCTGGGAGGTGCTGTAGGAGAGCTTGAGCATGGGGGTGTGCAGGTCCCCTTCGCCACCCGGAGACATCATTTCCAAATGGACTCCACTCATCAGCTCCTTCGTGCCGGGGGCCTCGGGGCGGCCGTGGCTGGTGACGGACAGCGGGCCAGGGAATTCTGACGCTCGGCGTGAAAACAGCAAGTTGATGTGTGACATGGACGTGGACTGGTCTCTTTTGGAACTCTCCAGTCCTGCAGGGAGCTGCAGTTTTCTGTGGTGCTGACGAGGTTTCAAGCACTTCCTCCTGTGCCCGAAGACACAATCCAAAGCCAAAGATTAGTGATTCTCACAATGGAAAAGTTTCAAGTTTCAGGTAAAATCCTAATTCTCAATTTCCATGGGGAGAGACAAGACAAAACAAGTCAGCAACAGCCAAAAGCCTTCTCACCCTACACCCTGTCCTTTTTTTTTTTTTTTTTTTTTTTTTTTTTTTGAGACAGCGTCTTGCTCTGTGGCCCAGGTTGGAGTGCAGTGGTATGATCATAGCTCACTGCAGCCTTGACCTCGTGGGCTCAAGTGATCCTCCCACCTCAACCTCCCGAGCAGCTGGGACCGCAGGCACATGCCACCATCCCCAGCTACTTTTTGACTTTTAGTTTTTTGTAGAGATGGGGTCTCCCTGTGTTGCCCAGGCTGGTCTTAAACTCCTGGCCTCAAGCAATCCTCCCCCTTCAGCCTCCCAAAATGCTAGGCCACCATGCCTGGCTCTTATCCTTATTTTACCCTCATTAGAGTAGGATAATCCAGAGATTTCATCTTTCACTGTCTGCAGAGCCCTTTGCCTAAATGAATTAAATGTATGACATACATTTTTCTATGACTTAAAAAAGTCAACAACTTATTAAAGAGTGTCAAACGTGACTAAAATGCTTTGTATTTTTAAAAAGAAAATTTTTCCTCTATAATGCCTTTTTTAAAATAGCTAAACTTAGAGGCTTTTATAAGCCAAGTTACTTATTTCAAAGGGGTTACTCAAGAGTTGACAACAAATATTCTTGCAAACTGAACAGACACAGCATCTAAACAAGAATAATTTCTTTTTTGAGATGGAGTCTTGCTCTGTTGCCCAGGCTGGAGTACAGTGGTGCAATCTTGGCTCACTGCAACCTCCGCCTTCTGGGTCCAAGCAATTCTCCTGCCTCAGCCTCCCAAGTAGCTGGGATTATAGGCGTGTGCCACCATGCTCAGCTAATTTTTGTATTTTTGGTAGAAACAGAGTTTCACCATGTTGGCCAGGCTGGTCTCGAACTTCTGACCTCAAGTGATCCGCCCACCTTGGCCTCCTAAAGTGCTGGGATTACAGGTGTGAGCCAACGTCCCTGGCCCAAAGAAGAAGAGTTCTGCTTTGCCCTTGAGAGTATCATCTCTTAACCAGTGTTCAGGAATACTCTGAATAAATCATATGACCACTGTTAAACTCTTTTTCATAACTCCCCTTCTAAGCAATGTTATCCACGCAGCATGCTTTACACATACTATTTGTTAAGTTGCAACTTAGATCACAAATGTGAGTTCTTACTTTTTCATGGGAAGAAAAAGTACTTCAATTTAGAAAAATTAAAAAAAAAAACCACCTCCATATCAATGCTTCTAAGTATCAATTGCCCAAGAAATTGTGAATTAAAAAAGATATTGCCAAAATGGTAACACTTTACCTGCAATAATATAAAAGGAGACACAGCAAAACCAAAAGTATGAAAGCCATTCCTCCTAAAATGGCCAAAAGAAACACCGTGTGATACGTGGTAATGTCCTGTGTTACAACGGGACCTAGAAGGTCAGAAAATGGCATTTAGAGTTTTGAACACCTTTAACTCAAAAGAGGGATCATTCATTGAGAACGCAGTGTCTGGTGCTTACTCTTCTTGGCTGGGGCATAGAGCAGTGGTCAGAGGAAAACACCCTTGGATCACGCACTTGGGGTACCACCAGCATTGCATTAGTGATTAGCATGACTCTTATGGAAGCTCCCATGGCCAAGAGAACTTGGAATGCTCAAAGACGAGATGTGGTTACGTCAAGGGCCCCTCCTAAGCGGAGAAGTGAGCCACACTTGGTAGCACGTGCTGCATTTGAAATACATGACCTTTTAATTTTAATTTTTTTTTTTTTTGAGACAGGGTCTCATTCTGTCACCCAGGCTGGAGCACAGTGATGCAATCATGGCTTACTGTAGTCTTGACCTCCTGGGCTCCATCAATCCTCCTGCCTCAGCCTCCAGAATAGCTGGGACGACAGGCACACACCACCACACCTGGCTAATTTCTGTATATTTTTTTAGAGGCAGTGCTCTCACTAAGTTGCCCAGGTGGGTCTTGAACTCCTGAGTTCAAGCAATCCACCCGCCTTGGCCTACCAAAGTGCTGGGATTATAGGCATGAGCCACTGTGCCCAACCATGTGACCTTTTCATACAAGAAGATGAATGCATGACGGTATAATGACTGCGACTCTCACCTTCAGAAAGATGGCCTGACTATCTGGGAATTTTATACTGCAGGGAAAAAAAAACCTACAAAGTTTTATACTCGCCTTTCCCGGGCAGTCAATCGTTACTGTCTGGAGAGCCCTTAGCCCAAATGAATCAGTTTAAATGTATGACATAAACTTCCTGTGACTTAAAAAAGTCAGCAACTTTTAAAACTTAATACAGGTATCAAATATGACTAAAATGATATCCATCTTTAAAAACAAGATCTCTCTCTACAATGCCTTTTCAAAATAGCTAACCTTACATGGCCACAGATCTCTTTAGAACTTATACGTAAGGTTACCAAAGATAAAAATATTTTAAGTTTATGTTGTAAAAAATCCTAAGAGGTAGCTTAACTCATATTTTATGTTCCACAGTAGTACAAATCTATCTTAATGTTACTAACAACAGATCAACAACAAAAACCTCCCCACATTCCAATATTTAGGTATTTATTGGTGTCCGAGTTTCCTGGCAGTGTATGAATACATGGGTCGAAATGAACTGGCCTCATATTATTTCAGGGTAGCATGGTTATGATTATTAAACACCACAGACACCCATTTGCTTATTTTTGATTTTTGATATTCTAAGACATAGATTTCTTTAAAAATATTCTTAAGGGGACAAATCTCCTAATTTAAGACCTAGATAAACCCAAGACTTACCAGTTTTTGAAAATAGTGATGTTACTTAAATTCACAAGAAACACCATTCTCTTTCAGATGTAATTACTTCAGTGGAGTGCGAGAAGGGGTTAAAGTTTACAAAAATTGGAGAAATAACTGACAATTAGATACTGGCTTACTTGTTCAGAGAAACAATTTTTTTTTTTTTTTTTTTTGAGACGGAGTCTTTGCTCTGTCACCCAGGCTAGAGTGCAGTGGTGCGATCTCAGCTCATTGTAACCTCTGCCTCCCGGGTTTAAGTGATTCTCCTGCCTCAGCCTCCTGAGTAGCTGGGATTATAGGCGCCCGCCACCATGCCTGGCTAATTTTTGTAAGTAGAGATGGGGTTTCACCATATTGGCCAGGCTGGTCTCGAACTCCTGACCTCGTCATCCACCTGCCTCGTCCTCCCAAAGTGCTGGGATTACAGGCGTGAGCCATCGCATCCAGCCCAGAGAAACAACTTTTTCATGCAAAGACAATTTCCACGGATGTAGCAAAGCTTTGTCAGGAGTCACCAAGAAACTTAGGGTACACATAAAAGTATTTCCAAATACTGATGCTTCGTCCTTTAAGTACTCAAAACATTATTTTTTTGTTTTGTTTTGTTTTGAGATGGAGTCTCACTCTGTCATTCAGGCTGGAGTGCAGTGGCACGATCTGGGCTCACTGCAACCTCTGCCTCCCAGGTTTGAGCAATTCTCCTGCCTCAGCCTCCCGAGGAGCTGGGACTGCAGGCGTGTGCCACCATGCCTGGCAAATTTTTTGTATTTTTAGTAGAGACAGGGTTTCAACGTGTTAGCCAGGATGGTCTTGATCTCCTGACCTCATGATTCGCCCACCTTGGCCTCCCAAAGTCCTGGGATTACAGGTGTGAGCCACCGCGCCTGGCCAGCATTATTGTTTTAATCTCTGCCAGTACAGTTCTTTATAAAATTCACAGCTATACTTCACTTCAAGGAGTTAAGGAACATATCCCAAATTATTTTGATGTTGCTTTTGAGTTCATGAAAGCCCAATATTAGTATAATTTGTTGTAATAAAGGTGGGTTGTGAGATAACTGACATATGTATCCCCACATTAAATACCATCAGAGGCTGTAGTGGGTATGCTTTGTGTTATTTTTGAGATGGGGTCTCACTCTGTCACCTAGGCTGGAGTGCAGTGGCATGATCATAGCTCACTGCAGCCTTGAACTCCTGAGCTCATGGGATCCTCCTGCCTCAGCCTCTCAAGAAACTGGGATTACAGGTGAATGCTACCATCACTGGCTAATTTAAAAAAATTTTTTTTAGAGATGGGGTCTTGCTGTGTTGCCCAGGCTGGTCTTGAACTCCTGGGCTCAAGAGATCATCCTGCCTTGCCTCCCAAAGTGCTGGGATTACAGGCGTGAGCTACCATGCCCTGGCCTGTGTATGCTTTTTATAGCCTTGAGTCTCTTCCTTCACTGCTAGGAAGCTCTCAGGCGAGCTACGTCTGGCAGTTCCTTCATGCTGCCTTACAAAAGCATACACTAGCTGGGCGCAGTGGCTCATGCCTGTAATTTCAGCACTTTGGGAGGCTGAGGTGGGTGGATCACCTGAGGTCAGAAGTTCAAGACCACCCTGACCAACACGGTGAAACCCTGTCTCTACTAAAATACAAAATTAGCCAGGTGTGGCAGCGGACACATGTAATCTCAGCTACTCCGGAGTCTGAGGCAGGATAATCGCTTAAACCCAGGAGGCGGAGGTGGCAATGAGCTGAGATCATGCCATTGCACTCCAGCCTGGGCAACAAGAACAAAACTCTGTCTCAAAAAAACAAACAAACAACAACAACGAAACCAAAACACACAAAAAAACAAAAGCATATACTGACATACACTGATCTACTGCATGATGGGAAAACTGATGGCTGAGAGTGTTTGAAATACATCTCAAATTAAAGTTCATTCTAACGCGTGGGCTTTATGGCATTTATTTTGGTACTTAAGACGTTTCTTTTCCTTCCTTTGTTCCTCTTCAGTCATAATCTATGTATTTCAGATTCAGAGAATGGGGCATTTCTGTGTGTGGTTCATGCTTATATCACTACAAAAACAATAGCATCAAGGGAAACGCATTACTCTTTTTTTTTTTTTTTTTGAGATGGTGTCTTGCTCTGTCGCCCAGGCTGGAGTGCAGTGGCATGATCTCGGCTCACCGCAACCTCTGCCTCCCGGGTTCAAGCGATTCTCCTGCCTCAGCCTCCCAAGTAGCTGGGACTACAGGCGTGTGCCACCACGCCCAGCTAATTTTTGTATTTTGAGTAGAGATGGGGTTTCACCACGTTGGCCAGGATGGTCTCAATCTCCTGACCTCCTGATCCACCCTCCTTGGCCTCCCAAAGTGCTGGGATTACAGGTGTTAGCCACCACGCCTGGCTAAGGGAAACACATTACGCTTAAAACAGATGTGAAGTGTAAATTTTCTTAGTATGGTGATATAAAGTCATTGTAACACATTTTTCCACACCTGTTTAGGAAAGACCTCCATCAAATCAGTTACTTTGTGAGTCTAAGTGCTAATTCCAGTGATAATTCCATTGCTAAAATATTTGAACTTTCATTTTAGAACTGCCTTCATGGTTCATTTACAAGAGACACCTTTTAATCACAGCACATTTCGACCTAGCTAAGTCACCTACTTTATTCACCAGTCTTGAATGTGCATGACTTTCAGATGTCTTTAAAAAGAAAAATCATAAAGGTTTGCCATTGGAGCATAAAGATTTGCCACCAAGGAAGAGATTTACTAATGAAGGCAGAAGGCAGTCCAAGTAATATAGATTCTAAAGGCAGCTTGAGCAACAGAAGCTATTGCTGGAAATAATTCTCCTGAGATGACCATTTTGAAAACAAAACAAAACAAAACAAAAAAACCCCACAACAATTCTAGAATATTTATGGGGGTAACATAGGTTAAAAAAATAAACTATTAGTCACATTCTGAAAGATATGCATTAATGCACATATCCTAAATGGAGGGGAAGACTCTCGCAGACACAAAGCAACTGGTTTGCGTTTAAGCCATTTTGGAAATGCCCCACCAGGCTTTTTGCCCCCAATGGTGACTTCCCGCTAGCATCTCTGTGGAGTGCTTTTCCCTACATGTGTGCCTATACCAGGCCACAGCTGTTTCAGGAATGAGGGAGGAGGTCTTGCTGGTCTCTGTGGGCTTTTGATGAAGAATTCCCTATGGCAGCTGTCTGAACAAAACAGCCACTCAAGACTATTTTCTATGCATTATTCTTACCCTAGATGGAAGACTTCCAACCAGAAGTCCCCTGCCTCCCGCGAAATACCTTCTTTACATCATTTCATTTTCAGACTTTTAACCATTTTTGAACAAGATGTGATCACCCTGCTGAAGTTATTTTCAAAAGCATACTTAGCCTGAACCCTCAAAGACCAAAGCAACTGATCCGCATCATCGCAAGTGTTGGCTCCGTGTTACCTGGGATGGGAGGGGACATGGCAGCCACCCAGTACCCCAACTGGGGGGCAATGTATGTCCACGTCAGCTGGCTGCCTTCCTGGTGCACAAGACCCAGACCGCTCTTCAGCCACGTTCCTGTGGAATTGAGAAAGAGATGTTAGCTACAAGCACACCAAGCTCCTTTGTAAGGCTTGAGCATGTTGTAAAAGTCATCTTAAATATCTTAAATGTCATGTTTATGACCTATAAGATAACCAAGATGGCCAAAGTGTCATCTAGGGACCCCAAGCAGCTTTCTGGAGAAATTCTTTTCAATTTCCTTTCAGGGAAAGATAAGCAACTTTAGCGTTCTTTTGCCTTCTCAATTAAATTACTTTCAGCCACTTTATCAAACACCCCTGCTTCCAAACACAGATGATTTTAGCAGAAGCCTTTGGAACTCAGAAGCAGAATAAAGGCAGCATGATGGGGGCTAGTCGGAGTGAAAAGAGAGGGGGAAATCTGGCTCCATTCAAGCTCTTTGTCCTTAAGCAACTTTTCTATCCAGAACTGCAGACTGGCTATATCAGAATTACCTAGGGGTGTTTTGAAAAAATAGATCCCTTCATCCCATCTTTGCAAATTCTCACCCAGTAACCCTGGCTTCGGTGAGCATTTTTAAAAGCTTCCAGTTTGTTCCAATGCTGGGAAACACCAAATACATCAAGGTCCCTGCTGCATCTTCCAGTTATTACTTTAGCTAGCATTTGAAAGTAACGAGCACCTGCTATGCACTAGCTATTCGCAGCACACATGTCTTACAATACACCATCTATAATTCTCACCACAACACTGAAGACTGGTGAGTTAGAAAACTTTTCCAAGGCCTCTTGGTGGCCAGGAGCAGAGTGGGATAGAACCTGGGGCTGCCTGACCTCAAGGCTGTGCTATTTCTTCTGCTCTACCAGGCTGCATTTCCTAGAAACCTTCCCAGCATTTGATTGCATTTTTACTTTGTGAAGTTTCTAGGAGCAAACTCATTGAAGAGGATGAACTTGCCCGAGGTTGTTGGGCTATTTCCCAGCCAAAAATGGATGCCTTTTCCTGGGCTCACCTGCAGAGAGCCTTGCTCTGAGGCCTGCGATGGTAGCTGTGGGCAGAACGCCAGGGAGAGGCTGGGCGAACCTCTAGACGGCCCCCGCACCCACTCCGACCTATCAGCATGGAGATGTCCCGGCATCCACAGGGCTCCTGGGCAGCTCACCTCTCTCCTATAATCACCCTCACCTGAAATGGCCACGTGGGCGACCCTGTGGCTCTAAGGCCTAAATAGATCAGCTGTGCACCAAATGCAGGCATGCGTCATTTAACAGGGATACATTCTGAAAATGCATTGTTCATCGCTGTGCAAACATCGTAGAGTGTCCTTATGCAAACCTAGATGGTACTGCCTCCTACACACCTGGGCCACACGGTCTAACCCACTGCTCCTAGGCTACAAACCCATACATCATGTGACTGCACTGAATACCATAGGCCACTGTCACACAATGGGAAGTATCTGTGTATCTAAACATGGAAAAGGTACAGTAAAAATACAGAATTATAATCTTATGGGATCACCATTGTATATGTAGTTCATCTTTGACCCAGTCATCATCCTGTGACTCCTGCCTCTATTCTACCCAAATGCTTGCCTCGCTTAGCTACACGCCTCATGCAGAGGTGGCGGTAATGGATTTTTATTCCCCCTGAAGAAAGAAACAATACTTGGGCTGCTTCGAGGCCTTATCAGTTGCCATAGCAACATTCAAATGCAGTGGGTAGAAAGATGCCCTCGGTGATACCTCCCCTGGCAGCCGCTCCTCTGCTCACACGGCAGTGGCACACAGTGGGCAGGTGGGACAGGTCAGGCACCAGCGAGGGCTTGGCATCTCCCCCTTCCCATGCCACAGGCTGGATTACTGCACCAGCTGGTTTGGGCTCCAGAAAGAGCAGAATGTAAGCAAGGTTTTGCAAACGGGTATGAGGGCAGGGATGCCCGGTCCTGGTCCATTTCCCGAAGCACACCCTCCTAGAGATCACTCTGTTCTACAGGGCTACTGTACTAGGGGAGCGACAACGTAAGATGTTTGACACATTGAGGAAAAGGGACTGGGCATGGTGGCTCATGCCTATAATCCCAGCACTTTGGGAGGTCAAGGTGGGAGGATCACTTGAAGACAGGAGTTCGAGACCAGCCTGGGCAACAGAGTGAGACCCCATCTCTACAAAAAATAATTTTAAAAAGTAAGAAAAAGGTTTTCTCTGATGGTAGGAAAGCTTTCTCGAAGGTAGAGAATGTTTACGACTGCTCCTACTCCCGCTCCAGGCTTGGCGCCCGTTCAGCTCATGACTTACACATCGTATCCCCTCCCCAGAGCTGGCCCACTATAGTGATGCTCTCAGCCTCTCTGCATCAGCCAGGAAATGGCTGTGCATTCTTTGGTTTGCTGTTTTCCCCACATTAGATTGTTGAGTCACTGCTCGTCAAACAGAGCAGATTCTGGGTTAGGCTAAACGTGACCCAGAGGGTGAGAGCTGGAAGCAGAGTAAGTCCTGCTCATTCATGAGTGCACACCTGCCTTTCTCCTGCCTTTCTCCCTAAGTTGCCTTTCCCTTCTATAACACACAATAATCAATTGAAACAGACTTTAAAAAATAGCTCCACATTGGCTGGGGGTGGTGGCTCATGCCTGTAATCCCAGCACTTTGGGAGGCTGAGGCTGGTGGATCACTTGAGGTCAGGAGTTTGAGACCAGTCTGTGCACCACAGCAAAATCCCATCTCTACTAAAACTACGAAAATTAGCTGGGTGTGGTGGCTCACACCTATAATTCCAGCAACCGGGGAGGCTGAGGCAGGAGAATCACTTGAACCTGCGAGGCGGAGGTTGCAGTGAGCCGAGATTGCACCACTGCACTCCAGCCTGGGCGACAGAGCAAGACTCTTTCTCAAAAAAAAAAAAGAAAAGAAAAAAGAAAAAAGGAAAAAAACCTCCACATTACATTTGGGACAAGCGTAGTGGGTGACCACATATACAGACCCCACCAGACTAATGCGTTCCCAAGTTCACTCTGGAGGGCCTGCAGTCCAGCAGTGGTGCTGGTGGAGGCCAGAAAGTCCACTGGCTGAAGAAGACATAGCTGCTTGGAGGGTCACCTGGGGTGGGTGTAGAAGGCTTGAGATGAGTTTAGTTTTGATGAACAGGCAGGGGTTGTCAGTGATGGGGAGAGATGGAGCAGGGTGTGAGCCAGGAGAAAGAGGAGGAGGACATTCTGCCCAGGGATCAGTGTGCACAAAGGCCTGGCGTGGTGGGCATGGATGACATGTGAGGATGGAAGTGGGGATGGGAGCATGGAGGTCTCGGGTGAACAGGACGGAGCAGCTGTGCCCGGGCTGGAAAGGAGTTTGGCATCCATCTGGGACGAGCTTCACACCCCAATTGCTGCAGGAGGCCATGGGGGGACCTGGAATTGGAGGCACACATGGTTGGAGCTTCTCCCACCTCCTTCCCCTCTTCTACCCCCATAGGGTTTGGCTGTGTCCCCACCCAGATCTCATCTTGAATTGTAGCTCCCACAATTCCTGCGTGTTGTGGGAGGCACCTGGTGGGAGAAAACTGCATCATGGGGCGGGTCTTTCCTATGCTATTCTTGTGATAGTGAATAAGTCTCAGGAGATCTAATGGTTTTATAAGGGGGAGTTTCCCTTTGCAAGTTTTCTCTCTTGCCTGCCACCATGTAAGATGTGCCTTTTGCCTTCCGCCATGATTGTGAGGCCTCCCCAGCCATGTGGAACTGTGAGTCTATTAAACCTCTTTTTCTTTATAAATTTCCCAGTCTCAGGTATGTCTTTATCAGCAGTGTGAAAACAGACTAATACAGTCCCCAACGTCCTCTTTAGTTCCTGCCAGGCAGTCTTCACAATGCACACCTCTACCCATTCTGCGACTTTGCCTGCAAATGTAGCTCCAACCTCATATAGCTTTTCTCTCTTCCAAAAATCTACCCAGTCTTTCAAGATTCAAATCAAGCCCAGTGTTTTTCCAGAGGACTTTCTAGGACACATGGGTCTTCCGTGTCTCGGCACATCCTGGGCAAGTGTTACTGCATCATCCATTTGCCAAAAACACACGTTGCCTTCCGTGGCTAGCCTGTGGCCCTCAGTCTTATCTCCTTTCTCAGATTGTAAACTCCATGGGTGTGGCCTGTGTCTTGCGTTCCTTTTGTTTTCTTCTCAGCACCTAGAGACATGCATAGAGTAGGAACTCCAGAGAACTTCAGGATGAGTGGAAGCTACAGGTGCAATCAAAAAATAATATCTGGTAACCTGTGAAAGGTTGGGTGCAGTAGACAGGGAAGGATATCCCCATGGCAGTGTGACCATACCTGGGATGCTGCCCTTTCAAACTAAAGGGAACAGAACCAGCTGGGGAAGAGCCTCCCATGGCTAAAGTGTGACACTCTTTGGGGATTCAACAATCATGCTGTTACTGGCAAAAGCATTTCATGCTTTCCGTGTTTTCTGGGAGGAAATAAGCTCCAGAGAGTACGAGAATTAGCAAATTGTGTACTAGAAACACACGCTTCTCACGGCAGAATCATGATGCCACTGTGGGACACAGACAGTTTCACCACTGGAGCAGCAGGCACCAGGGCCAGGATTCTTTACTGGTGGTACCGGATGGCAGAGCACACAGGCATCTGCAAAGTCTCTTCTGCTGAATATGGGATCTCTGGGTGTTACAACCAGGAAGGGTGCCCTTTCATCACGCGGTGAGAGCCTCGGGCACTGCTGAGACAGAGCAAGGGAGGAACCAGGTTGTTCCTGCTGCACGGACCAAAGAAAGCTCCACTGCAAGGCCTCTCAAGTCAGCCCACCTGCCCCTGAGCATGGAGGCCTTGGGATGCTCCCGGGTGAGGACATCTGCCCAGAGGGCTCTCCTGCTTAAGCCTGTCTTCTTGGGGTCTGATGTGACAGCAGCCCAGCTGGGCTACCTGCTTAAGCCCCCTTCACCCTGAGCTTCTCTTTCTGCCCTTCCCAGCCTCTTCCAGGGGCTTACCACTGCCTCTTAGTGTCCTCTGCACAAGCAAGCAGCTGAGGTGACTGCTGGGACTTGCAGACTCAAGGCAACGTCATGTGGTGAAGGCAGGCAGGACTCTACAGCCTCCTCCTGCCTCGCTGCAGAAACCCGGGCTTCTTCCTGCAGAGACCACACCACTGTAGCTGCGCCAACCTGGTCGTGCAGCAGGCATTTTAGGAGGTGGCTGGACAATGACATGTGCTTCTCTGTTCCAATCAATGCCTATGGCTGGGCCTGTTACCGGGACTGAATGTGTGTGAAGGTTACAAGGTGATCTCTCCGGCATCATCGAAGGATGAAATTCTGCGTTACTGAAATTTCTAGATCATTGATTGTCAAATAGTTTTTAAAGCATTTGAACCCCCTCTTTAATGGATTCTTAGGCAGAAACTAATATATGAAACAGATAAAAGGTAAGCTTCCCTGCATGAGGGCAAAGAGATGTCCCCCCAACCCCCACCACAGCCATCCCCAGGACACCTCCTGAACCATCTGGGAGCTACTCTTCTATATAACCTGACTCTATGCCCAAACTTGAAAAGGCCATTTATAAAAATTCTAAAAAGCATCATTTCCTCCTGCTCTGTGAATGTGAATACAATTTTGACTTTGCATGATCCCTCAGGGTCATAATTATGATCAACTACAATGCTAGGTTCTGACATATGAATGTCCTTAAGAATACAGAGGTGGGGATTATAAGTTGTTTGCTCCTGTGCTGAATACTCCCGCCTGCTCTCATGTTTATTTCCCTTTTCTTTCTTCCTTATAACTTATTATCAGTGTTCTGTTATCAACTCTGCTCCCCCACCACCAACCACCCCCCAGCTTCCCACCTGGAGCTGTATGCTATTGGGAAACACACAACCTTGTTACAGTTCTGTCTGAAATAAGATACACAGGCAGTGTGAGGGACAGGTGGACAAAATCAGATATGGAACAGTGATTATATATATATATATATTTTTTTTTTTTTCTTTTTAGAGTCTCACTCTGTTGCCCAGGCTGGAGTGCAGTGGTGTAATCTCAGCTCACTGCAACCTCTGCCTCCTGGGTTCAAGTGACTCACCTGCCTCAGCCTCCTGAGTAGCTGGGATTACAGGCACCTGCCACCACAACCAGCTAATTTTTTGTATTTTTAATAGAAATGGAGTTTCACCATGTTGGCCAGGCTGGTCTCGAACTCCTTACCTCAAGTGATCCGCCCCCCTTGGCCTCCCTAAGTGTAGGGATTATAGGCATGGGCCACTGCACCCGGCCAGAATAGTGATATTTGAAATCCAAGTTCAGTATTGTTTTCTTCCACACCACACTCTCAGGTCAGTTTTTGTCTGAATTGCCATTTTTTTTTTGTTGTTGTTGTTCTTTTGAGACAGGGTCTTGTTCTGTCACCCAGCTGGAGGGCAGTGGTGCAATCATGGCTCACTGTAGCCTCAACCTCCTGTGCTCAAGGGATCCTCCCATCTCAGCCTCCCAAGTAGCTGAGACTACAGGCACGTGCTACCATGCCCAACTAACTTTGGTATTTTTTGTAGAGACAGTGTCAATATATTGCCCAGGATGGCCTTGAACTTCTGGACCCAAGTGATCCTCCTGCCTTGGCCTCCCAAAGCGTTGGGATTATAGGCATCAGTCACCATGCCCACCTTGAAGTATCCTTCTTTAGAGTTAGGCTTTACACAACGGAAAGACTCAGAGATATTTTCAAGTATAAACAATTTGTTGAACTATCTTACTAATTTTTTGAAAATGAGTAATGCATCCAGCTGGCAAGGTTCATTGGGTATAAAGCATCATGCATTCTTAATTTGGAAGCTACATTTAACTACAATGATTATTACACATAACAACTGACAGGCAGGAAAAGATGTGTCCTGCAAGATCTGATGCTGTCTCCCAGCAATCACCAAGTGTGCTGCTTTCCTGCTTGGTTACCAACCAGTAATGAAATCTACTTTTATTTGCAAAGTATAAAGAAAAGTGAGTTCAAAAATTTAACAAATGGCCATCAAAAGAGAAAAGAACTCTAAAATATGAAAAATGGCCCAAAACAATGTCTAATTTGAATATGGCCTAAGGAGCTCACAGTTACCTGGCTTTTCCTGTTTGGCACATTTATTCTGCCTGGAAACTCCCCCGTAGCAGCTAATTACCTTCTCACCATTGGGTAAGAAGCAGACAGACCGGATATTACAAGCACTACTGATTTTGAAAAGATCGTACCTGAAACTCACATATGAAGAGATTCTTAAAATCTCTTTTTGAGAAAGAGATTAGCCAAAGTACAAGAACAAAGTGGGAGTATTTTTTTTTTTTTTTTTTTTTTTTAAGAGACTGGGTCTTGCTCTGTCATTCAGGCTGGAGTGCAGTGTTGCTATCTTGGCTCACTGCAACCTCTGGTTCCTGGGCTCAAGCGATCCTCCCACTTCAGCCTCCCGAGTAGCTGGGACTACAGGCATGCACCACTACATCTGGCTGATTTTTGTATTTTTTAGTAGAGATGGGGTTTCACCATGCTTCTCAGGCTGGTCGCAAACTCCTGGGCTCAAGTGATCCTCCTGCCTCTTCCTCCCAAGGTGCTGGGGTTGCAGGCGTGTGCCCCGCGCCAGCCCAAGTGACTGTTCTTATGCTGAGATTTGTTAGCATGTCAGACCTCAGAACACTGGGCAGATAAACAAACACCCAGCAGTACGAAAGGTCAATGGACCATACAGATGACTTCCCTGGATTGACATGACCCTAAATGTGATATCCAAGTCTGCCACTTCCTAGTCATGTCCTCTGAGGACACGCTGAGGATGACATAGAAGAGGTGCTGAACGTCCCTGTGACATCGCTGAACCACTGGTGCAATCCTAGAGCCACCTGCCTCATGTTTCTTTGTCATGTAAACACTAAATGGCCTCGTCATTTAAGCGCCTGTAGCTGGGTACTTTACTTCTTGCAGCTAATGTATTCTAATGGATGTATTTTTCCAGAAAGAGGCTGCAGTGAATTCTACTAGGTCTATAAGCTGGGACTCAGAAAGAAATTCCACAGCCACTCAGAAATCCCATTGCCAAAAGCTCTATCAATGAAGATGTGATCATCCACACTGTGAAACATAGCCATTTCTACTCCTACAGCTACGTTTGCACTGTGAAGGATTTGGGAACATTAAGGATGGGGGGCAAGGTCACTTGTGCTGGAGCAGGCACAGTCTCGGATTGGGGAACCTGCTGTTGTTTCACTTTTCATCTGTGGGCTCTGCCTAATCACTAGCTTTCTTGGGCTGTCATGGCTCTGGTGATGAATAATTAGCATGGAGTGAGCACTAGCTCGTTTGAGGAATAATCTTCTTAAGAGGTATGCACCTCTCAGATCCACGGCAAACACTTATCATCATCATCATCATCGTCACCACCATCATCACCATCGTCACCACCATCATTGTCACCATCACCATCATCACCATTGTCACCCCATCACCATCATCACCATCACCATCATCACCAATGTCACCCCCATCACCATCATCACCATCGCCATCACCATCACCATCACACCATCATCACCATTGTCACCCCCATCACCATCATCACCATCACCACCATCACCATCACCACCATCACCATCACCATCACCATCATCATCATCACCATCACTATCATCACCATCATCACCATCACCATCGTCATCATCATCAACATCGTCATCATCATCACCATCAGGCCTTTCCAGATCCCTGAACATGTTAGATTTCTCTAGAAAACAGATGACTTGCTTCCTAGGGCTTTCATCTGCATTAAGCAATAATCTCCATAGTTTCTACCAACTGTATATATAGAATTATCAATACTTAAGTCTATGTTATTGTGTGCTTTAACAAAATCAGCATAGAATCACATTAAAATCAAATAAAAAGCCATCAGCCCTTAAACTACATTCTTCAGTATGGCAGTAACAGTGACAATTTCTACATTTATGACACTGTGGGGTAGTCCTCTTTTTTTCCATACTAAATCTATGGCTTTGAGTAGCTAGGTTTCCTTCTTTGGAATTGTTTTTCCATGAAATATGTCAGGAGTAAACATTCCTTGTTAATTGTATAGCAAAGTATTTGCCCGGTGGTCAATTATCTAATCATTCTTGTTGAAAGCAATCAAACTGAAGAGCAAAAGTTATGTGCAGATGGTTGGATTCTCATAGCTGTGGGCAAGTACATTTCAGGACTGGTTTAAACAAGAATAAAATTAAGGGCAACTCATTGTAACCAACGACCTTCTGTTTGAAGCATGAAATCATGAATGTGTTGAATATTAGAAATTAACACGATGACTGTATTCAGCTGCAACACATTCCCTGGGTATTTTTAGGGTAGTTTTTGAGAAAGATTCTTAAATTTAAGCAACTGATTTTTTTTTTCTTTAAGCTTTAGCTGAGCTATCATAAGACTTACTGAAACAACTTTTAGGAAAGAAGCAGTTATGGGAAACCACAAAATGCTGACAGACTTATAGGAAGCTTATTCCTTAAATAGATAGCTAGAGGTATTAGGATACATAATAGCATTAATAAAATTTAATGAGAGACTTCTGAATTTACAATAGATATATATACATTTCCTGAAAGTAGGTCAGAATACAAGCTAATTAGCCCCATCTGGAGAGAAATTTTGTTCATTACCCACTGAGGCCAATACCCATCTTGCAATTATATGTCAGAAGGGACTGGGTGGGGAGCACACAAGGATTGTGGGTGGCACAGCCATTAGTCCCCTGCATTGGAAAAATCCTCAAAACGAAAGACAGCATAACAGATAATTTGCAGAGAATAACTGGGCATTCTCATAACGGAGAAATTACAAATCTGGAGACATGTGGTAGGATGCTTGCTAAAGAGCTTGTTGACACAGAGATCTTGCTAAGTGCAGGTTCTGATCCAGAGGTCTGGAGGAAAGCCTGAGAAGGCAATTCTTATTTTATTTTATTTTATTTTGTTTGAGGCAGGTTCTCTATCACCCAGGCTGGAGTGCAGTGGTGCAATCACAGCTCACTGCAGCTTCGACCTCCTGGCTCAAGTGATCTTCCCACCTCAGCCTTCCGAGTAGCTAGGACCACAGACACCCGCCACCATGCCTGGCTACATTTTTATTTTTTATAGAGATGGGGTCTTGCTACGTTACCTGAGCAGATCTCAAACTCTTGAGTTCTAGCGATCTTCTCACCTTGCCTTCTCAAAATGCTGGGACTACAGGTGTAGAGCCACCGTGCACAGCCCTGAGAACGCAGTTCTAACGAGCTCTGGGTGATGCAGGTGCTGTTCATCAGCAGATCTCACTCCGAGTAGCAACGCCTCTCTAAATTATTTGCCCTTCTGTGGGTGTGGCAACTCTGTCAGGCAGAATTGCCCCACCTGCAAAATGCCCTAATGCCATTTCCGACCATGTGGCTGTAGCGCGTTCACTAGGTGGCCAGTGCTTGAAGCAACTTCAGAAATATTTCTGATGTATTCAAGAAGGAATCTGGTCACTTGTCAGACTATAGGCCAGGGGTCAGCGCACTCAAATGCCCACAGATGGCTGGGTGTGGTGGCTCATGCTGGCAATCTCAGCACTTTGGGAAGCCTAGGTGGCAGGGTCTCTTGTGCCTAGGAGTTTAAGATCAGCCCTGGCAACACAGCAAGACCACATCTCTACAAAAAATAAAAAATAAAAAAATTAGCCGGGCCATGGTGGCAGGTGCCTGTAGTCTCAGCTACTTAGGAGGCTGAGGCAGGAGGTTCGCTTGAGCCCAGGAGCTTGAGGCTGCAGTGAGCCATGGTCATGCCACTACACTCTAGCCTGGGTGACAAAGTGAGATCATGTCAAAATAACAACAGCAACAAAAATTTCAAATGCCTACAGACGCCATTGTGTCCTTGCCTAGAGGGATGTGTGGCTTAGTGACCTGGCTGGTTCCAAGCTTCAGACCTCTGCACTGACCATTGTTCCTGCCAGGGATGTCCTGTCCCCGAGATAAGCCCACATTAGGATTCTGGGTGTTGTTAGGATCTCAGCTCAAATGTCACTTCTCCAAAGGCTCTGACCAGCTAATGACTCTCTCCACCATCATTCTGCTTAATTGTTTCTCTGCCATCTGAAATAAACTAGCTCATTGTCGGTCTCCTTCTTCTAGAACAACAGCTTTGCAATTATAGGGCCCTTCCCCAGCTTGTTTTGCCATTATTTTATCCCAAGAGCATACAGCAGAGTAACGTCTGGCACAAAGAAGATGTTCAATAAATATTTGCTGACTGAAGGAACTGTTTGATTTTTTTTTTTTCCCTAAGTGAAGCCACAAATAGAATTCCATGGGAAATCTTCCCATTTTTTAATGTTGGCAGTAAATTCAAACACAACAAACAAATATCCCCAAACGAACTGTACGGACCAAACAAAACACATCTGGGAATGGGTGGTTGTTCTGCATTCCCAGATCAGCCCATTATTCTATTCAGCAACATTAAGTCTTGACATTGAAGCAGGAATCCACAAAAATCTGATAAACTGGGAAAGGAAGGGGATTTGGAGTCTGAAGAAATCATGTTTTGTATCTCCCCCTTCCCTAGGATGTCCCATGAGTGTGGGAAACACTCAACTCTACTGAGCTAAAGTTCCTTTCTGATAAAGACGGGAGTCCCCCACCTCCAGGGTTGCTTTGGGAATAATGGTGTAAAATGTTGGTTTATAGGAATACCTGTTTTTCTAATGGATAAGCTCAGCTAAGAATGAATAGATGAAAACTTTTTTTTTGGGGGGGCTGGGAGCGGTGGCTGACGCCTGTAATCCCAGCACTTTGGGAGGCCGAGGCAGGTGGATCACGAGGTCAGGAGATCAAGACCATCGTGGCCAATGTGGTGAAACCCCATCTCTACTAAAAATACAAAAAGTAGCTGGGCATGGTGGCACATGCCTATAATCCCAGCTATTCAGGAGGCTGAGGCAGGAGAATCGCTTGAACCAGGGAGTCAGAGGTTGCAGTGAGCCGACATTGTGCCACTGCATTCCAGCTGGGTGACAGAACAAGACTCCATTTCACAAAAAAAAAAAAAAAAAAAAGAACCACGACATCAAAAATGTGATACATGGCTGGCAGTGTACTAGGTGCTTTATGTAAATGATTACACTTAGGTCTTATGCAACCTTGGAAGGGAGATTTTACAGATCTCATATTTGAGGCCAGAAGCATGAGGTCCAGAGACATTAGTAATTTGCCCAAGGACAGGCCCTCCCCTAACATTTACAGAATTTGAGAAGTTTCAGGCATGATGAACGCACAAAACTACATTCGAAAGGAAAAAAAACAAACATACAAAGTGTTGATCTTCTTTTAAAAAATCATGTGTTAAGTGAAGGCTAATATAAAAGAGATTATAGCTCATACAAAAGTATAAAACCAAAACAAACTTACAAACGAAACAAGAAACAAAGCTACAGTTTCAAAATAAATTTCGAATTAAAAACATCAACTTAATGGTGTACCTGATGACATATTGTTACCCGTTGAGGGTAGCTGCCCAGGTTCTTGGCGTTTTGAACAAAGAATTGGACAAAACGCACAAGTAAGGCAACGAAAGCAGAAATTTGTTTTAAACGAGAGTACGCTCCACAGACTGGGAGAAGCTACAGCAAGAGGCTTGGGAACATTGATTACAGAATGTTCTGAGGTTTAAATACCCTATAGCAGTTTTGTACTGGTTCACTCTAGTAGCCTATGAGCAGTCTATTTGGTTACGGGAGTGGAAAAGTAGACTAGCGACCAGTCTGATTGGCTGCGGGAGGGGACCATCAGAGGTACTTTTTTTTTTTTTTTTTGAGACGGATTCTTGCTCTGTCGCCCAGGCTGGAGTGCCGTGGCGCGATCTTGGCTCACTGCAAGCTCCGCCTCCGGGTTCACTTCACGCCATTCTCTTGCTTCAGCCTCCCGAGTAGCTGGGACTACAGGCACCCACCACCACGCCCAGCTAATTTTTTTTTTTTTTTTTTTTGTATATTTAGTAGAGACGGGGTTTCACTGTGTTAGCCAGGATGGTCTCGATCTCCTGACCTCGTGATCTGCCTGCCTCGGCCTCCCACAGTGCTGGGATTACAGGCGTGAGCCACCACACCAGGCCGATCAGAGGTACTTTTCTTTTTCCAACTGCCAGGAAGAAAAAGGAAGGGTTAAAAAGTAGCCCCTGGGCCGGGCGTGGTGGCTCAGGCCTGTAATCTCAGCACTTGGGGAGGCCCAGGAGGGCCGATTACCTGAGGACAAGAGTCTGAGATTGGCCTGGCCAACATGGCCAAACACCATCTCTACTAAAAATACAAAAATTAGCTGGGCAGGCGCCTATAATACCAGCTACTTGGGAGGCTGAGACAGGAGAATCGCTTGAACCTGGGAGGCAGAGGTTGCAGTGAGCCAAGATTGCACCACTGCACTCCAGCCTGGGAGACAGAGCGAGACTCCGTCTCAAAAAAAAAAAAAAAAAAAAAAAGCCTCTGATATCCAGTCAGCTGAGTTGGCCTTAGGTTCTCTACCTTCAGACCCGATTCTCCCGCCTCAATATTACTGAACTGAACTTGTCACTTGCAACATACACATGACATCCATGGCTAGGTGGGGCTTTTTTCGAGCTTGGCATGACTATGATTCAATTCTTCCACCACCTTTCTCAAACTGAACTGTAAACCTTCCCGTCTCTCAACATACTTTAATTCCACTTGTTCTTATTATGCTGGTGTTGTATCATTTGTATATTACATTTACCATGGTTCATTCTCATTTGTCCTATCCAATAGTGTGTTCATAAATTCAGATTCAGGCGATAACATTATCTGATCGTTTTAAATTCTGTACTGAATTCAGATGATGCAGAATATTTTCATGTTAAGTTGTAAAAGATCATGATCAAACACCAAACTCCAAAATTGAAAATCCTTGCAGATGATTCCCAGGCCTCAAAGAAGCAGTCTGGATCTACAGGCTTCTAGTGGGAAATGCTGAATCTCACTGGGGAAACCTCGGATACCTGGAACCTTCATCTTTCCCCAGTACCCATCCTCGGGGTCCTCACCTGCAAGGTGAGGATAACACAGGTTGCTGGAAAGACCCATGGTGTTCAGCCAGGAGAAAGGACTGAGCAGAGCCAGGGAGCACATTAGGCTCACACACTAGACGAACACTCGCTTTGGACATCAGAAACTTACGTTCCTGCTGTACCCAAATTAAAAGGCACCACTTATTGTAAACTTTAAAGTTATTTGGAAGTTCAATCCCAAACAATGATATTTCCAAATATGGAACAGCTTGTCAGGTATGGGCCCCGACCAATCAGACTGGATGGAAGGGCCATTCCAGCTAAATAGCAGCCTTGGGTGAGACTGGGATGTTAAATTTAAAAACAGTAAGGCTTTCCTGTACCTGTCCTCTTATATCATGCTTCCAAAAAATAAAAGATCACACACTGCATATGGGCTAAATAATAGCAGCGATGATGATGATAAGAGCGGCAAACACATATGGAGCGTTTTCCAAGCGCCAGGCTCTGTGGTAGGCCCTCTCCATTCACAACAATTCTATGAGGGAGGGGCTGGGGCTATTATGATCCCCATTTTATAGAGGAGAAAACTGAAGCCCAGAGAGGAAAAAGGACTTGCTCAAGACCACACAATGAGTCACCGGAGGAGGAGCCGGCATTCAATACCAAGCAGTCTCGGTGGCTGGGCTGCACGCTGCCTCTATTCTGTTCATGAATGCTATCAGCTGTGTCTCATCTAGTGCAGTATTCACATCTATCAAAAATATTCTACCTTCTAATTACCCACTCAAGTAGAGCCAACTGAAACCAGGTGATACTTAAAAGTACTGAATTCTGAAATAAAGTATAGTGGCTTTGCTTTCCTACTTCTTTTTCACCCAGGTTAATATTAGAATGAGTGTGTTAGACACTGTCCTTAAAATCCAGGCCAGGCTGGGCGTGGTGGCTCACCGCCTGTAATCCCAGCACTTCAGGAGGCTGAGGCAGGAGGATCACTTCAGGCCAGAAGTTCGAGACCACACTGGCCAACATGGTGATAGCCCCATCTCTACTAAAAATACAAAAATACACTGGGTGTGGTGGCACATGCCTGTAGTCCCAGCTACTCGGGAGGCTGGGGCAGGAGAACCGCTTCAACCTGGAAGGCAGAGTGAGACTCTGACTTGAAAAAGAAAATCCAGGCCAAATAGCAGCAAACTAAGAGGGCCTTGAGGCTCCTGGGTGATGGGGAAAGCCCGCAGGAAGACACAAATTTGCCACAGAAAATCCACAAAGTGAGTACTCCATAAGTGGTAACTAAGAATGAAGTGTAAAATAAAACCTCTACAACTCCAAGACCACAAAAGCAGGCTATACCCAGCACGGGAAATTCTAGTTCTACATAAAATGATACATTAAGAGACCTAAGTCCCTAAGAATAGGGTTTTTAAACAAAAGTGTCTCCTGAACCCGATCATACTAGAACTAACGTGATGCTATTATTTTCTGAAAGTTCTCATTTTTGGGGGAGACAAACACAAAAGGCTTAATGATTCCTAGGAATGGATTGATAATACAAGATTGTTTTTTGAGTTGCTAGGCAACACTGAAAAACAAATGTCGATGTTCTGAGATCACGGCTTGGTTCTTCTCCCAGGGGCAGGACCAGTGCTACCCAGCCTTCCTGCGCTGCATCGGAGAACAGGAGCAGTACAGAGCCACTGCGATGCTGAGTCCACAGTGGCAACAGATACCAACTGGCATCTCCAAGGACAAGTCACAACTGACCGCCTGGCTGACAAGATCTTTGGCGAGACAAAGTTTTCACTGAACTGTCATCACACCCAAACAAGTCCCACGCTCTCCGTGTTCTTTGCTATCTGTGATCACTTCAATTGCTTTTTTTTTTTGCAGGTACATTGCCATCTTTTCCCCCTACCGGTCTCATTAAAGCCCCATTCACCCCTAAGAGTGATTTTGACATCTGGGAAAGTACAGACACTTTTCCTGAGAGTTATTTCTTTATTTCTAAGCAATAGCCTTGACTCTGAATATTTCCAATGTGAAAAGGCCTATTTCCAATAACAGCTTTCTTAGGGATATGTTGATATTACCTTAGGTAAGTTGAATTCCTCCTTTGCCGAATGCCCTGAACTCCTGCATCTGTGCTTTTTCAAAAAATAAAAGATGATGCCTAAGGTTCTAAAATCACGTCACACATCTACTCACAGACTTGGTAAAGAAATGAACTCCCTTCTTTCATTCTAACGTTTGGGGGCACAGTGTAGTACCGTTTATCCCTATAATCCAATCACCCACCTCAGTATTCCAATCTGGGTTACTTCACCTAGACACGTGGCTTGTGATATATAGAGACAAAGATAAGCTAATATTATAATAATGATTTCATTGAAGGCTATTTTTTAAAGAGCAGATTTAGGTTCACGGCAAAACTGAAAGGAAGGTGCAGATATCCCACATACAGCCCAGACTCCCTCTTGATCAATATCCCCTACCAGAGAGGTGCCTTCGCTACACTTGACGAGCCTGCATTCACATGGCATTATCACCCGGAGCCCATCCTTTACATGTTCAATAATATTTTCATTTTCTTTACGTTGTAAACATAATTTTGTGCTTTAAGAACTCCCACTCTTTGCCGCCCTTCCCCGCCACCCCCAATTAAAAATCCAACGAAACTAAAAACAATCTTAGATCTGTATTTTAAATCAAGCTCCACCTTCAACGGCAAGTTGTCCGTAACTTAGGTAAAAGGACTAATTAAATGAGCTCGTCATAGTCATAACATTCACCGTCTGAAGTGGAGACAAATCTACTACAGGCCAATTATGAGTGGGTATTCCTGAGAGCCTGACACGAATGCATCCTACATGGTAAGAGGCTGGTTCAGTAACCACCATTTCTATAGCAACCCACACACACTGTCATGCTGTGTTTTGGAGAGGCAGTTAAAACTGGATTCTACAATGTAGCTTCACTCTTAGAATACGCTTTTATTTCTATCATCTCATTAGAATGAGAGTATCCAAATCATATAATCCAGGTTGCCTTTAAACAGAAGAAACTTATCAAATACAGGATCCATAAATCTTTCTTTATTTATTTTTGCAACTTGATGTCCATCGCTTTAAATTCAAACCACTGACCTGGTTTGCCTGTGACCATTCCCCAGGGCAACAAGTCAGATGTCAGTCTGACAACCTGTACATCAGACAGCCATCTGCTGCCCCAGTTACAGGATAAAGAAAGGGTAAACGTCTGTAAAATAGAGCTGACATAATCATCTCTTACTGTCCAGAAAGGCTCAGCTAAGAGGCATTTACTATGACTAACAAAACTTCCTTTGCCAGACATGGGAAGGAAAACTGCTTCTTTCAAAGGTCAAATTGGCCACTGCACAATAAATATTCAGTTTATTTATTTATTTATTTATTTTTTTTTTTTTCTTGAGACGGAGTCTTTCTCTGTCCCCCAGGATGGAGTGCAGTGGCGCGATCTCGGCTCACTGCAAGCTCCGCCTCCCGGGTTCACGCCATGCTCCTGCCTCACCCTCCCGAGTAGCTGGGACTACAGGCGCCTGCCAACACGCCCGGCTAATTTTTTGTATTTTTAATAGAGACGGGGGTTTCACCGTGTTAGCCAGGATGGTCTTGATTTCCTGACCTCGTGATCCGCCCGCCTCGGCCTCCCAAAGTGCTGAGATTACAGGCTTGAGCCACCGCGCCCGGCCTATTTATTTTTATTTATTTATTTTTTTGAGACAGTCTCGCTCTGTCACCCAGGCTGGAGTGCAATGGTGCAATCCTGGCTCACTGCAACTTCCACCTCCGAGGTTCAGGGGATTCTCAGCCTCCCGAGAAGCTGGGATTACAGGCACCCACCACCACATCCGGCTTCAGCTAATTTTTGTATTTTTAGTAGCGATGGGGTTTCACTATGTTGGCCAGGCTGGTCTCAAACTCTTGACCTCAAGTGATCTGCCCACCTTGGCCTTCCAAAGTGCTGGGATTACAGGTGGAGCCACTGTGCCTGGCTACAAATTCATTTTAACCCCTTCCCTCACATACATCTTGATACCCGGGACACAGAGAGAGCACAGTTAGATCATTACATATTCCGCTGATTCTTTAAGGAAAAGAGATCCACTAAATAGAGTGCTCCTTCGCTCTACGAATCACAGCATTTTAACAAAATAGCTTTAACGAAACATGTCAATGTGACAAAAGTCTTGATTCCAGTATGGGTAGAATATGCTTTATCCAAGATGCTTGGGACCAGAAGTGTTTTGGATTTTGGAATATTTGCATTAGACTTACCTGCTGAACATACTTAATCTGAAAATCCAAAATCCAAAATGCCCCAGTGAACATTGCCTTTGGGCATGACCTTTGAGTATCATGATGGTCCTTAAAAAGTTTTGGATTTTGGGGCATTTCAAACCTTGGATTTTCGGATTTGAGATGCTCAACTTATATATGCAAGTCATGCTTCTTAAAAAATGTATGTTAGGCTGGATGTGGTAGCTCACGCCTGTAATCCCAGAACTTTGGGAGGCCGAGGCAGGCGGATCACTTGAGGTCAGGAGTTCGAGACCAGCCTGGTCAACATGGTGAAACCCCATCTCTACTAAAAATACAAAAATTAGCCTGGTGCGGTGGCATGCACCTGTAGTCCCAGCTAGTTGGGAGGCTGAGGCAAGAGAATCACTTGAACCCAGGAGGCAGAGGTTGCAGTGAGCTGAGACTGTACTACTGTACTCCAGCCTGGGTGACAGAGTGAGACTCCATCTCACACGCACACACACAAAATTATTTTTATTGAAGGTCCATATAGCAATTAGCCAACTCATGCTGTTGTAACATACTAAACAAATTCAATGTTATTTGTATTCTAAGATGGTGTTAATCTAGTTGATCACCTTCTAATGAATATATAGGTTGAAATATGAAGAGGCCAATTTCAAGAATGGGAAATTTTTTGCCTGTTCCAAAAGAAAAAAATTAAAAGACAACTGTGATAAATGGCAGCATTAAAAATTGATCCCACTCTCACAGGGTTTGAAAGGGAGCATCTTTAGGTCTCTCTCCTAAGAGTAAACTTTCAATTTCCTGGCAGTCAAGGATTAAAGTGTGTTGAGTTAGAGTTAAAACATGGATATACTGGGCTAGTGTTAAAACGTGATTTTGAGGCAGGGTGGTGGCTCACAGTCATTGTAATCCCAGTGACTTGGGAGGCTGAGTTGGGAGGATCACTTGAGGGCAGGAGTCTGAGACCAGTCTGGGCAACATAGCAAGACCCCATCTCCAAAAAAAAAAAAATTTACAAATTAGCTAGGCATGGTGGTGCACAACTGTCGTCCCAGCTACTCAGGAAGCTGAGGTAGGAGGATCTCCTGAGCCCAGGAGTTCTAGCTCCGATTGTACCACTGCACTGCAGCCTAGGTGACAGAGCAGGACCCCTTCTTTAAACAAACAAACAAACATAAACACCACCACGTGATTGTATCATTTGAACAGAAGTCCCATCAAACCATAAAATAATTTCATCTTTCTTCACAGAGTTTGAGGTCTGGCCCTACAATGAAGGTGCTGTTCACTCTGAGTATCAATTGTCAACCCTGGCAAAATACAGGGGGGCTGTCAGCTAACGGGAAATATGGACGTTGGGGCTGTCTGGGCACCCCAGTTAGCTCCTGTAGAGTGTGGAATACACTGGCACTGTAATACTGGAATGGAAAGAACTTCTGGAAGGCATTCAGACCAGAGGTCACGATTTTTTTAAATTTTTTAAATTTTTTTCTGTAAGAGGCCAGATAGTAAATATTTTTGGTTTGTGGGGATATAAGTTTCTGTTGCAATGATTCAACCCCGTGTTGTAGTGCAAAAGCACTCACAGACAATATGCCAGCAGATGGGCCTGGCAAGGTTCCAGTGAAACTTTATTTATGGATGCTTATGTATAAATTTCATGTAATTTTCATGTGCCATGAGATATTCTTCTTCTGATTCTTTATTTCCCCCATATTTATTGACATACAGTTGAGAAACAAAAATTTTATGTACTTAAGATGTCTGACCTGATGTTTTGATATATACATCAAGCTAATTAACACATCCATCAGTTTACAGTTACCATTGTTTTTTCATCTTCTTTCTCTTGGTGGTGAGAACACTTTGAATATACCCTCTTAGTAAATTTTAAGTATACAATACAGTCCTATTAACAACAGTTAGCAGGCTTTGCATTAAGTCTCTGGAGCTTAATCATCCTGAAGAACTAAAACTTTGCACCCCTTGATCAACATTCCCCCATTTGACTTTTTTCTTTAATCATTTAAAAATGTAAAAATGATTCTTAGGTTTCAGGCCACAGTTGGCCAAACTCAATTTAGATGAAAAATTATTAACAGATTCACGAGTTGCTATCTGTGCTATTTCTGGCCGTTAAACAATTTGGAATTGGCAATTATTTTGATTTACCTCAAAAATAGATAATTTAAAGTATTAAACTATTTGAGGTGATTGATTACTGTAAACGTAAATAGCAGCTAATTATTAAATGTTCTATGTGCTTAAGATGTGTTGCCCATTCCCCATTTTTTTCCTGATCTAACACCGTCTTTAGATTTTTTTATTTAACTAAAATATTTTAATTTCTACTTAGATAATATTATTATTAAATGTAATAGCAACAAAAGTCTTATGAAATATGCAGGCTTCTATTGAGTTTAATAAGTGAAAAAACATATGGTTTCTTTGAAATGTCCATCCTAAAGTTTTCAGAAAACATATTTTAATTCATTTGGTTATTTTTGAATGACTATCCACAAACGTTGGCTTTTTTCTGCATACATGCAATCTGTTACAACCAGGAATTTGGCAGTTACATTTTTCATAGTAAATGCGAAGTTAAAAAGACCATTTAGGCCAGGCGCGTTGGCCCACGCCTATAATCCTAGGTCTTTGGGAGGCTGAGATGGATCACTTGAGGCCAGGAATTTGAGACCAGCCTGGGCAACATGGTGAGACCTTGTGTCTAAAGAAAATAAACAATAAAAAAATTAGCCAGGTGTGGTGGTGTGTGCCTGTAGTCCCAGCTACTCAGGGGGCTGAGGTGGGAGGATTGCTTGACCTTGGGAGGTTGAGGCTGCAGTGATCTGTGACTGCACCACTGCACGCCAGTCTGGCTGACAGTGTAGGACTCTGCCTCAAAAAAAAAAAAAAAAAAAAAAGGAAGTGGAAATAGGTCAACTACACAATGAAGATTCCCAATGTACCGTCATGGGTATTTTTTCAGAGATGAAACAGAGAATGGGCTAACATATTTCAGAGGCTTCCTAACAATGCACACACCTCTGTCTTCACCAATTTCTGTATTGTATTCATTTCCTATTGCTGCTATAAAAAATTACCACAAATAATAAGGTCTTAAAACAGCACAGATTTACTTTCTTACACTCCTGGAGGTCAGAGGTCCAAAACCAGTTTCTCTGGTCTCAAGTCAAGGAGTCTGCAGCGCCGGTTCCTCCCGGAGGCTCAGAAGGGAGAATCCCTTGCTTGCTGATTTTGGCTTCCAGTGGCTGCCTGTATTCCTTGGCTTGGGTCCCCTTCCCGCATTTCCAAAGTGCATGGCTCCAGCCTGCGCTCCCATCCTCACACTGCCATCTCCTCGTCTGATTCTGGCTCCTCTTGCATCCTGCTCATAAGGGCTCTTGTGATGGCTGTGGGCCCATCCAGAAAGCCCATGAGAATCCCCCCATCTCCAGATTCTTCCTCACTTCCACCAAGTCCCTTGACTATATAAGGTAATATCCACAGGACCCAGAGATTAGGATGCAGAGATATTTCCGTCTGCCATGGACATCAAAAACTTCTTTAAGTAAGTTTGTTGTTTGTGAACTGTATGTAAAGTCCACTGAGGAAAGCAAGGATGCTGCTTTTATACACCTGTGCCATATCGTTATAGTGCACACGACCCATATAGGAATCCCTAGGGATGGCTTCCTTGTATTAGGAGCCCCAGCCTTATTCCTCCATATTCAAATACACTCATTAAAAAAGAGAAGGCAAAAATGAGGAGAAAATAAACAGCAGGGATGGAGGCTCCAAGATAGAAAAAAAATCCAATAGAACTGTCCTCCCTCTAAACAAGAGCTTAAACATCATCCTTCTATAACGTGTACATATACATATATACATAAAGGTAAATTCTATGTATACAGTCAACATGATCTCTGCTCACCGCAAGCTCCACCTCCCAGGTTTACTTACGCCATTCTCCTGCCTCAGCCTCCTGAGTAGCTGGGACTACAGGTGCCTGCCACCACGCCCGGCTAATTTTTTGTATTTTTAGTAGAGATGAGGTTTCGCCCTGTTAGCCAGGATGGTCTTGATCTCCTGACCTCGTGATCCGCCTGCCTCGGCCTCCCAAAGTGCTGGGATTACAAGCATATCAGAGTATCTTAAATTGCCTTTTAAAGATATCTAAATTGGCTAGACATGGTAGCTCATGCCTGTCATCCCAGGACTGTGGGAAGCTGAGGCGGGTGGATCACTTGAGCCCAGGAGTTTGAGACCAGCCTAGGCAACATAGTGAAACCCCATCTCTACTAAAAAAATACAAAAATTAGCCCAGGGTGGTGGTGGGCACCTGTAATCCCAGCTACTTGGGAGGCTGAGGCACTAGAATCGCTTGAACCTGGGAGGCGGAGATTGTAGTGAGCTGAGATCTTGCCACAGCACGCCAGCTTGGGCGACAGAGTAAGACTCCATCTCAAAAAACCCCCCAAAATTAGCTGGGCCTGGTGACCACCCTTGTACTCCCAGCTCTTCCAGGGGCTGAGGTGGGAGGATTGCTTCAGCTCTTGAGATAGAGACCGTAGTGAGCTATGATCACACCATTGCACTCTAGCCTGGATGACAGAGGGAGACCCTGTCTCTTAAAAACAAAAGAAAACAAAAAACCCTAAAATTATTCTCATGTGATTCAACCATTCAACAGACATTTTAGTTGGGTACCTAGCATTATGCCAGAAACTGTTATTAATCACAAGCAATCAAAGATAAATAGACTTGGCGAGGGCACCGGGAGTAACTGGTACCCACACAGACTCGGTGAAGGTGCAGGGAGTGGCTGGTACCTGCACAGACTCAGGGAGGGCACAGGGAGTAACTGGCACCCGCATACCATGCCGTTCAAGCTGCTAGGACCATTGCAACGTGCACAATGTGCTCAGGATGAGGCCGGGGAGGGGACTAGAAAGGATCGGTTGTGCTCGTGAAAGTGACAAGCTGTCATTTACTTTTGTGATGACTAATTTTGTCTGACAACATGGCTAGGCCACAGTCCCCAGAAATGTGGTCAAATATGTCCGGATGTTACAGGGAAGGTATTTTGTTTAGAAGAGATAAACTGTTCAACCAGCTGACTTTGCTTTTTTTTTTTTCTTTACTTCTTTCTTTTCTTTTCTTTATTTTTTTTTGAGATGGTGTCTCACTCTGATGTCCAAGCTGGAGTGTGGGGACGCAATCTCGGCCCACCTCAACCTCCACATCCTGGGTTTAAGTGATTCTCCTGCCTCAGCCTCTGGAGTAGCTGGGATTATAGGCATGCACCACCACGCCCAGCTAATTTTTCGTACTTTTAGTAGAGATGGGGTTTCACCATACTGGCTGGGCTGGTCTCAAACTCTTGACCTCAGGTGATCTGCCTGCATTGGCCTCCCAAAGTGCTGGTATTACAGGCATGAGCCACGGTGCCCGGTCCAATCAGTTGACTTTGAGTGAAGCAGATCACTCTCACAGTGAGGGAGGGCCTCATCTCATCAGCCTGCCTTGCAATTTTGGACTTGCCAGCCTTCCCAACTGTGTGAGCCAATTCCTTAAAATCAATCTCTCTCTCCAAATATATATATATCTCCTATTGGCTCTGTTTCTTTACAGAATCCTAATACACTCATTATAACAACAGTGGGTACTATTATTATTGCCATTTCACAGTGGAAGAAACTAGACCAGAAAGGTTAAGTAACTTGGCCAGGTCACACAGCCAGTGGGTGGCAGAGCTGGCATTCCACACCACTGTGTGCCCCCCAGACTCCCTGCTCTTAACCACACTCTCTGCTGCTTCTCGGTGCATTGACCTGGGTGTGCTTGAGCCCCCTTGGGAGGGCTAATGGGGACAGGCAGAATATACAAGGGGGTATATATTCATATCTCTTACAAATGCAAATAGAGGTAAGTAGTTTGCCCAAGGTGAGACTCACAGTTTTATAAGTAGCAGAATCCAGGTTTTCAGGAAATAAAACACAAGCTCTAAGCTCTTTCCATTCTCTTGCCCACTTCCTCTGTGTTGTTCTTTAGCCATTTTCTTCCTTCCTTTAGAATTCCAGCATTCTTCAGAGACTCTTGGTCACACATCCCTCAGGCTACTCCCTCCTGGAGGCCCAGTGTACCTCAGGTCCCCACCATGACCTTGATGCCCCCCAAATTATCAGGCTCGCAGAGAACACACACCATCAATAAACTGCCTGTCTCGCTTACTGTAGGATATGTGAACAGACAGCATCACAATCCACTTAACAATATCAAGTTTACTGTGGCTAGTAAAATCAATGCATTCCACACAAATAATTACAGAGTCTCTATTAATTATTTGGAAAGTAAAAACAAGACAAAACAAAAATCCCCTGCAAAAGCCCAACAGGCGTTTCTTTTAAAATATAATTCCTAGAACTCTGTTTTAACTGATTCAAGGAATTAGGTATCTTTGAAAATATGCTGATAGAAAAAATCTCCCAATTATCTTCATGCACGGTCTAACAGTTTTAAATTCTGAACTGGGTTATTTGAAAACTGATATTTTCTTTTTTTGAGACAGTCTTTCCCTGTCATCCAGGCTGGAGTGCAGTGACGCGATCTCGGCTCAGTGCAACCTCTGCCTCCCAGGTTCAAGGGATCCTCCCACCTCAGCCTCCCAAGTAGCTGGGACTATAGACATGCACCACCACACCTGGCTAATTTTTTTGTATTTTTAGTAGAGATAGGGTTTCACCATGTTGGCCAGGCTGGTCTCAAACTCCTGACCACAAGTGATCTGACCGCCTCACCTCCCAAAGTGCTGGGATTACAGGTGTGAGCCACCGTGCCCGGCAGCAAATTGATATTTTCAAGCTTGACTCTCAGGGCACTAGGAAGCAAAGGGGTGTAAGAACCCCCATGCTGCCAAGACCCTCAGCCCGAGCACATGCTCCTGGGCTGGTATCATGAGTGGAAACCAATACAACTGTCTGGAGGGAAATCTGGAAATATGTTTTAAAAGTTTTAGAATTTTGTAAATTTTGTAACTCAGCAATTCTAAAATGTCATCCTAAGGAAATAACCAAGGCTGTGCATAAAGATTTAGCTACAAAGGTATTTTCTACAGCATTGGTTAGAATAGTAACTTTTTTTTCTAATTGCAGGGCATAGATGAACCAAAGTGAAGTATGATATATCCACAGGATGGAATACTGTGGACTTATTAAAATTGACATGGCAGAATAATGACGCTATGGAAAGATGTTCATGCTGTACGAATGTATTTTTACATATATATTATTGGTTGATTGAGTGAGTGAGTGGTCTCGCTCTGTTACCTATGAGGTGCAGTGGCTTGATCATAGTGACACGACTCACTGTAACTTTGAATTCCTGGGCTCAAGCAATCCTCCCGCCTCAGCCTCCCAAACTGTTGGGATTTCAGGTGTGAGCCACTGCACCCAAACAGTACTCAGCACATGATCTCATTTCTGCTAAATATGCTTTGTAGAAGGCAACCTCTCAGATAGCCAGCCCCAAGTGACTGCTACCTCTGGTATTCACTCCCCTGTACAGTCTACTCTCAGTGCTGGTCTATATCAGTGTGAGTCTGGGTGACCAACAGCCTAATGGAAAGAAATGATGGTGTGCTGCTTTTGAGATTAGGTTACAAGAGACCATGACCTCATTCTGGGCACTTGGGCTTTTAAATTCCTATATTTATTTATTTAGAGACAGAGTCTTGCTCTGTAACCCAGGCTGGAGTGCAGTGGCGTGATCTCGACTCACTGCAGCCTCCGCCTCCTGGGTTCAATTGATTCTTCTGCCTCGGCCTCCCGAAAAGCTGGGATGACAGGTACCTGCTGCCACACTGGCTCCACAGCATTTTGTATTTTTAGTAGAGATGGGGTTTTGCCATGTCGGCCAGGTTGGTCTCAGACTCCTGGCCTTAAGTGAACCACCCGCCTCAGCCTCCCAAAGTGCTGGGATTACAGGTGTGAGCCACCACATCCGGCCTACTATATCATTTTTATTTACTTCTGGATCATTTGCTTAGGGGAAGGGGAAAGCAAACTGCTGTGTAGTAAGCAGCTCTATGGAGGGGCCCACGTGGTAAGGAGGTAAGGCCTCTGGTCAACAGCCGGCAAGGAAGTGAGGTCTGCCTTCAGGCCTGTGAGTCACACTCATTAGCCCCAGCTGAACCTTGCTGGAGAGGACCACAGCCTTGACCCACAGCTTGACAGCCGCCGTGTAAGAGACTCTGAGCCCTACCACCCAGCTCAGCAGTACCTGGATTCCTGACCCCCAGAAACTCTGAGATACTGGAGCTCACTGTTGTTTTAAGCAGCTAACTTTTAGAGTGGTGTGTTACACAGCAGTTGATAACTAATACCTATGTGCACTGTGAAAGCCCTAGAAGGACAGAATTCAAGATATATTAGTGGTCTTCTCTAGGTGGTAAGACTTATGGGTAATTTTTATTTTCTTTGTTTTGTACAGTTTTGGCCAAATGTTTGTCCTTTTTCAGAAAACAGAAAAAAAGAAAATACCACACACGACCAAGAGCAACCACATGACCTTCTGGTGAATAAAAGGATGAAGATTAAGAGAGCCAGTTTTAGCTCTAATAACCTTTACAGATTCAAGTAAATTAGGTTAAATGTGCAAAACAAAAACAAACACGAAAACAAACAAGAAGTGAGTTCCCAAGAGAGGGTCTGAACGGCACGGGGAAGGGTGCCGTCCCCATGAGAAACCACACAATGCAATGTGAGCAGCAGCGTTCACTGACTTCAAGGAAAGGAGACTTCCATGAGCTTCTTAGAAGGAAAACCAAACAGTAACGAAGCCATCTGGTAGCCGATCGTCGGCACAGAACTCTTGCTTACCCAGCTTCTGGTCAAACCGCCACGCCGCGACATAGGCATTGTGCCTCAGGCTGCTCTGCGTGGCCAGGGGCACAGTGACATAGATGGGACCATCCACCAGCACCGGCGTTCCATTACTGCTCAGCAAGTGGACACTGACGGCTGTGACTGGGGTCAGGTCATGCCTGGTGCTGTTTCCTAGAAGGAAGAGGCATTTTCCATCATTTGCATGCAAAGTACCCATGTGGGGCTGTGGAAACCTTTGCAAAAAGATAGTTGCAGCTACCATTACCTCCTATAGGCCAGGGACTGCATTAAGCACTTTACATACATAATCCTCACCACAACCCCATAAGGCAGTTAAATCGTCATTTTACACATAAAGAAACAGGCTCAGAGAGAGTAGTAATGGTAGGTGGCCTAAGGGCATACACTCAGTAGGGGCTGAGCTGGAATCTAGGCTCAGGTTTGCTATTTTTTTTTTTTTTTTTTTTGAGATGAAGTCTCGTTCTGTTGCCCAGGCTGGAGTGCAATGGCACAATCTCAGCTGACTGTAACCTCCACCTCCTGGGTTCAAGCGATCCTCCTGCCTCAGCCTCCCAAGTAGCTGGGATTACAGGCGTCCGCTACCCTGACGGATAATTTTTGTATTTTTAGTGAAGACGGGGTTTTGCCGTATTGGCCAGGCTGGTTTCAAACTCCTGACCTCAGGTGATCTGCCTGCCTTGGCAATCCCAGGCCTGTGCTGGGATAATAGACTTGAGCCACTGTGCCCGGCCAGGTTTGCTATTTTTCATTATTGTGTTTTGCTTTCAAAAACGATCTCAAAAGAGAAGGATTTTTCTATAATAAGAGACAAAGGTGTATGTGGAAATCACCGGAAATAACTTTTACACAAAGTGAGCCCCATGCACATGTTAATTACTTGGCAGATAACCTTAATAAAACCAAATGTTTTAGAGTAGAGGCTGCTTTTTTTTAAGACAGCAAATTTCTTCAAGGATTGCTTCAAAAATATTAACTTCTGCTAAAAAGTATGCTATTGAGGACTGGACTTGAAATATTTATGAGTTATTTTAATTGCCATTGTTATTTTGGTCTGTTTAAAAGGACCTCAATATACCAATTAGTTTCCATTAAAGGCCTTTGGTCCAAGCCAAAGCTTTAATGACTGCCTACAGATAAATTAAAGAATGCTTATGAGACCAATATATTTATGCACTCAAGCAATCCATTTTACATTTTCCTCTAGTGAAATACAGTATCACACAAACTATTTTCTGTCATAATTTTACATCTTTCTTTGAGCACAATGACAAAAACACAGCGATAAAAAATTTAAGCTGCATTAGAATACAATCTATAGGACTTTTTATTCAGCTACTTATATACTTACCTACCTACCAAACTGAGCTAATGTAAACCTCCAATCTGGTCTACATTTAAACATTTAAAGCAAACCTAGTGAATTTTAGAGTCTCAACAACAAATTACAGCTAAATCCTTCATAGAGCAATTTCTACACAGCTAATGCCACTCTATCTTTTATCATTCATACCTGTCTCTGTTTTTTAATGAAGTCAAAAGTGTGGGAATGGAGAGTTCATGAAAGATCCAAGGTGGAATCACAGATCCAAGTTTTGAAATCTTTTAGTCTGGTTATGTCATTTTATGGTAAAAAAAACAAACAACCAACAAAACTCAGAAGTTATCATGTTTCTGGTCCAAAGATTTTGTGTCTTGAAACACAAATGTGCCAGGAGCTCAAAGTTGACAGAGAAGCAAAGCCAGGTCTACAATCTACTGCTCTAGATTCTGTTAGGCCCTCTCGAGAAGATGGAACTTACAACTACAGAAATGCTGGCCAGGCGCGGTGGCGCATGCCTGTAATCCTGGCACTTTGGGAGGCTGAGGCGGGTTGCTTGAGCCCAGGAGTTCAAGAACAGCTTGGGCAACATAGTGAAACCCCGTTTCCACAAAAAAATACAAAAAATTAGCTGGGCATGGTGGTGCATGCCTACAGTTCCAGCTACTCAGGGGGCTGAAGTGGGAGGATCACTTGAGCCTGGGAAGTGAAGGCTGCAGTGAGCTATGATCACACCACTGCAATCCAGCCTGGGTGACAGAGTGAGACCCTGTCAAAACAAAACAACAAAAGAGAAACTATAGAGACATTAAATAACTTACTAGACTGTATAAACAACTGAGAGATAATGTTTTCCATCAGGGATTGCTGTTTTCTTTCATCAAACTCTAGTCAGGATGTCCAAGTAGGTAGGTAGCAGGTAGTTGGTAGATAGAGGAGAAAAGCCCTAGAAATGGTGTCTCCCTTCTCCTCCCTCATCACCTTTCAACTCTCCCTTCCTGCACATTCCTAGCCCAGGAAGACGGAGTGCCAGTAGCAGATCTACCACTCACTGCCTATGTCACCTCCGAAAGTGACTTCATTCCTTTGGGGTCTGTTTCTCTTACCTTCAAAACTAAGGAGGGTAGACTAGATGCCTTCCTGCATCTATGGGAATAAGTACACTCAGCTTGAAACATTCAGAAGTAAGTAGAGCACTGCAGAAACGAGCAGCTTAATGGACAGCAATGTGCATTAGGTTCATGGGATTTCACGTCCCTTTAATGTCCTCTAGCTGTCTTAAGACATTGTGGGGAATTATATCTGCCTTCTTGAGGTCTCTTTCCTCCCTCAGGGCTTCATTAAATGCCTGCTTCTCTATGCCTTCCCAATGACTCTCCCTCTATGTCCCTATGTTGTTTATTCTGCAACAATTTTTTTTTTTTTTTTTTTAAGACAGAGTCTTGCTCTGTCACCCAGGGTGGAGTGCAGTGGAGCAATCTTGGCTCACTGCAGCCTCCGCCTTCTCAGTTCAAGCAATTTTCCTGCCTCAGCCTCCTGAGTAGCTGGGACAACAGGCACATGCCACCACGCCTTGCTAATTTTTTTTTCTTTTTTTTTGTATTTTTAGTAGAGATGAGGTTGGTCAGGCTGGTCTTGAACTCCTGACCTCCCAGTGATCCACCTGCCTCAGCCTCCCAAAGTGCTGGGATTACAGGCGTGAGCCATCACACCCGGCCTATTCTGCAACAATTCACATTTTGAAGGGCTAAACTATTTTCCTTCTCTTTGTTACGAAACTCCAATTTTACACAAAATACTGAGTTTTATATAGAAAGTGGTTTTCCTTCCCGTTCCATCTGGATGTTGCCTGGCTCCCTTTAAGTCTCCATAAAGACAAGCAGGTGTCAGGCAAATGCAGCAGGATCATGTTGCAGGGCGGAACACCACTGGCCCAAGCGAGGAGAGGAGCTGTACACTTTGGGCCACCTACCTGGTCACTTGTCATGTGACAGGTTCTGCTCAGCTGACATCTAAGGTTCTGTTGGGCTCTATATTCTACCAACTTTTTGGAATTGCAGGAAGTCTGCACCTGTCATTTTATTGACTCCTCTCTGTCTTCCTGGAGTTATTAGTGAAAGCAATTTTTGTAAAAAACCCTTGGGAACACCACGGAACATTCTGTGCTTCCTCAGCAGCTGGGGGAAGAGTGCCATGCTCTCTGGTGAGAGGAGGGGGCCCCCAGGAGCTAGAAAGAGAAGATGCTTCTCCACTTACAACTCTGGATCCACCCTCTAAACCAAACAACACAGCCTTCATGGTACCCCCAGAAAACAGCCTTTCGGAGCCCTTTCCAGTCTCTTCTGCAGCCTCTCTGTTTCCATCCACCTTCACTGAACTCTGGTTATGACTCAGTCATTTCCTTCATCTTCGGGAGATGAACTTGTGTCATCTCCCAAAGACACGTCTGGTCCAGGCGTGCCCTCTTTAGACTGTGAGCTCTTAGATGCCTTTAGTAAAACAGGAGGTAAGTGACTGTGGGCAAAAGACAAGCTGTGTGCAAACTGACCCTGGGGGCCGCCATGGAGCTGGTGAGTTACTGAGGTGTCTGTGCTCAAGGGAGCCCAGGTTCCAAGTCCCCCAGGGCGCGTGTGAGTTCACTATGGGTGGATGCCTTCGCTGCTAGGTCTCCGAGAAAGCCTAGTCATTTCTAGGTCAAGTCATCCATTCTTTCCGTGGAAGAGAAATTTCATGTCACCCTGCAAAGACCTCTCTTCCCTTTGAAATCACGGAATGATTTTAAAATAAAACAAGCTCCTCTAAAATCAATAGTTCTGTGTCTTTGTGTTCTTTTTCCCCCATTTTCTCAGACTGCATAATTTATTCAAGAGCTACTGGAAGTGGAGCACAGAAAAAAATTAATGAGTCCCGAGCACGGAGGCTGTCCCTCCAAGTTAGGGTTTTGTGGATCGTGCGCCATTTTGTCCGGGAGGCCGGATGCTGGTTATGATATTTTAAAACATTTTTTTTCCTTTTGAGACAGTTTAGATCTGTTGCTCAGGCTGGAGTGCAGTGGCACGATCTTGGCTCACTGCAACCTCCACCTCCTGGGTTCAAGCAATTCTCCTGCCTCAGCTTCCCGAGTAGCTGGGACTACAGGCACCTGCCACCACGCCCAGCTAATTTTTGTATTTTTAGTAGATGCAGCGTTTCGTCATGTTGGCCAGGCTGGTCTCAAACTTCTGACCTCAAATGATCCATCTACCTCGGCCTCCCAAAGTGCTGGGATTACAGGCATAAGCCACCGCACCCAGCCTTAAACCACTTCTTCATGCTCCCCAAAACAAGACTTTTCTCCCAGACCGGCACATTTCAAGTAATAGTCAACATTTTTTTTCCTAATAATGTTTACTTAAGATGACTGCTATGCCATCTTTCTGATGACAAAGTACTGACGTATTTACTGACATGTTAATCACATCCTCATCAGCACACAAAAATTAAAGAAGAAATGTTTTGGAAAACAGAGAGAAGAAAAATGAGTAACAAATCACCAGGTTGCTTTTATGTATAACCAAAAACTTATTAACATGCTACAAAATGGATCAAATGTTTCAGGTTTAAAAGCTTTTTCTGAATAATCAGTTTATGTAAAGTACTGGAAAATTAAGTGAAATTCAATCCAAGTATCCCTGGGAAATGCAGCAAGTTACTCTCCTAGAAGAATGGAACTCAGAACAGCCTTTGATTTAAAATTTTAATGCTGTGATTAGTCTAAAGTGTGGGGGAAAGGAAAGTGGGATACACAAGAAAATAATTCAGGACTCCAGAATCCTGACACCTCTTCCACCAGGAGGACTGGGGACCATTCCAGTGTGAAGGGGTCCAGAAAATGGTGCAGTTGGACACAAACAGAGGTGGAAGGTACCCGTCTTGGGTCTTTCTCCGATAAGGAATTATCACATTTTCTGGGGGATGGCTTTTATTTTCTCTGATCTTTTAGCTGTAGCATGCCAGAATAGTGGTACTGACCCAGCTGACTTAGAGACCCGCAAGGAGAGGGCGGATTCTAAAGCAAATTCAAAGCCTGGCCACTCTATGCCCAGTTGAGGGCAGAGAGAGTAAGTGCAGAGAAAGAAACGATGTGGGAAAGAGCTGGGTGGACACAGATGGCAGAGGGCGGAGGCTCCCCATCCTAAGTGGTCCCCATGCTGGTGGGGCACGGAGCCAAGGTATGCCTGTCTCTGAGTTGGCCAAGCACCACCTTTTCCCCTCCTGGCTGCAGCATAGGTTGGTGGGGTGGTACGTATCTACCAGCCCTACCCACCCACAGGCTACCCTCTCAAATGGAGGCACGTGGGACAAGGCAGAGGGCAGCCGGGCCAAAAACCCTAAGTCTGATCTTATAATTAAAAAAAAAATTGCAATTTCAATAAGAATTTCTCTGAATTGAATATATTTAGTCCACCAAAGGAGAGCTCAGAGAAGGTGCTTAAGGCAATTGGTAACAGCAGAAGAGCTCAAGGAGACTAATGTGCTAACATGTAATTCTGCAGGGCTTGTACCGATATAACACAGTTTCAATGCACTTGAACTTGTACCAAGAATTCCCTTCTGCAACTTCAGTGCCTTTCTCCCACATAGTGCTAAAACTCCCAATCATACCTAAAATCCACGTGTAAAGACTAAAACACAGAAACTCCCACTGAAAAGAGAAAAGACTCTAATTACCTGTTCCATTTCCGTCTAATCCTCGCAAATAAGGAAAACTGTCCACCTCCGAAGGGGAGCTGGCGGCCGTGAGAAACGCGGTCAGGTCACTGTAGCTGGTGTTCTCAGGCAACCTCAGAGCCCTTCTCTGGAAATGAACACGAGGCTGTGGCCGGGCACCTGCAGAGATTAACCTCTGAGTTACCTCCCCCAGGAGCAGTTTCTGTTTTTAGAAAATGCAAAACCAGGAAGTGCCTCTCTAAGGTTTCAGCAGGCCTCCCCCACCCTGCTCCCTCTCACAAGGCCTCCCTTCCCCCATTCATGCAGGACGCAGAGATGTGACAACATGCTATTATGGGGAGAGAAATAATAGCTCATTGTCACATTTGTTTTGACACAGGATGTTATTTAGGTTTTTAACAAAAAGCTTTTTCCAAGTTCTATGTGCAAGCAGTCTTGTCACTGCCCAGCATTTGCCTGTGGATCTGGGTAGCATTTTGGGAAACTCCATGTAAATGAAACAAGTAGATGACAATTAATCTCTTTATGCAAACAGTGTAAGAGATACTCTTTGATACCACTGCAAACCCGTCTTTAATCTCCCTGGAAAAATCTGGTTTAATGCCATGAACAAAATTGAAGGAGGGCAAGGGAATTGACTGTACAACCTTGAAAAGAATTGCAAACAATACCCCAGTGGCAATGAATCTTCTCTTTCTGTGGGAGCTGCCATTCGTCATCATCCAGTCTATTCTGGAGGCGTGCTTCCTACTTGTGATGGATTATGTCACAGAATTTATGATGAGACTTTTGAAATGATGCAAAATGATGCTTCTTCACCAAACTCAACTCCTTTGTGTAGGAGGACGGGTTGGGCTGACAGGCCCTAGACAGTTGTGTTGTGCCGTCACCTGCAGCTTAACTTTGCTCCAAATTTTGTTTTTCTTTTCTTTTTTTTTTTGAGATGGAGTTTTGCTCTTGTCACCCAGGCTGGAGTGCAGTGGTGTGATCTCAACTCCCTGCAACCTCTGCCTCCCGTTCAAGCGATTCCCGTGCCTCAGTCTCCCAAGTAGCTAGGATTACAGGTGCCCACCACCACACCCAGCTAATTTTTGTATTTTTAGGAGAGGCAGGTTTCACCATGTTGGCCAGGCTGGTCTCGAACTCCTGACCTCAGGTGATCCACCCGCCTCAGCCTCTCAAAAGTGTTGGGATTACAGGTGTGAGCCACTGCACCTGGCCCAGATGTTGTTTTGATCATAAAACCTGAACTTGTTTTTACCTAATGCTGCGGTGATATTCACAAGATGTAAAGGTGCTAGGTAATTTTGTGCAAACCTGGCAAAAGCATTGTTAAGAGAAAAACTGTAGATCCAACCCCAGGCTTGAGGCAGACCACATTCCACCTGTGCTCCACTGAGGGTTCCTTCTCCCGACCCCCTGCTGTCCTGCTTCAACAGCCCCGCCCAGAGCTGGTGGGCTTTATCTCCACTCCAGGGTTCCTTTTAACTCTGGATCAAAGAACTTGTAAGGAGTAAAGAAGCCTGTCTAGATGTGTTCTAGAATAAGGGAGTTTTAGACCTCCAAGAATCCACTAGTCCAAGTCTCTCTTCTTAAAGATGAAGCCACTGAGGCCCGAAGGACTTATGTCTGGGGCAGCCTGTCTTGGCTACATACTGCCTAACTGGCAGGGAGTCACAATGCTCCCTCTTCCTTCTAAAAACTACCAGCTAGACTTCTCCAGGGGCTGGTTCTCCACTCTGTGAAATCCAGGCCCAGGTTTAGAGCCCAGCGAGCAGGTGTCCAAAATCATGACAGTCCTATCTAACTCCGGTCATCTCTGCTCAAACTAAACAGACACAGACATTAGTCTAGCTCCAGACCACCAATTCCCTTTCTTCATCCCTAAAACAAACCCGTAGTGACACACCAGCCTCTGGAGATCTGGGTATTTTAACATTATTGTATTCTTCTTAGTCTGGTCTTATTTTCCCTTGATGTTACAGAACACCGACGTCTTACTCCTGCCACCTCCTTGGTCTGTGGAGCGTTCAAATTCCTCGGGCGTCCCACAAGTGCTCTGTGTCCTGCCGGAGGCAGTCTATTTCTGGTCCCTTCTCCCCCTTGCCGACACGCATGGCACACAGCTTGCTTTTCTTCTCCCTTTCCACGCTGCCCTCCAGGATGGAAGGTCAAAGCCAGCATTCTTTCTCATCTCCTCACTCCGGATGATGTAACAACATTCATTGCTTCTGGTATTTTTTTTCAATGATCAGGAAATATATGTTCTCTACTGGTTTTCCGGCTAAATAATGCTGCTGATAGTATTCAATGAACAAGCCCCTGTGTAGAAGCCTGGGTCTCACATGGTGGAAAAGTAAAGCACTCTGCTAATGGGAAGAGAACAAGAATGGTAAGTCTACAAGTGATGGAGCAAAGAGGGAGCCTGTCCTCCTGAGGGTCTGGGCAGAGGCAGAAGCTGGGCTGGTGACCCCAGAACAGGGAAGGAAAAGTGCACCCCTCCAGGCCTTAGGAGGAGCCCCTGTGAGATGGGCTGGCAGAGACCTGTGTGAGGGCAGTGGGGCACAGAAACCTCCTCTGACTGGACTGAGGGTTGCTGAAAGACAAGGGGAGACTGGGAATGGGCCCACGATACGCAGCCAGGACTTAACGGGGACTGGCCTGGGACCCAGCGAACAAGAAACCCAGGCTGCTCTCCCCAGCTCTCAGGGCCCTGGTGTCTCCCACTGATCCTCTGCTTCTCATGCCTTCTCGAGCAGATCAAGTGTTACATGCATTTGGGTGGGCAACACATCTCTCTCCCTTCCCTGCCTCTGCTCCACCTCTATCCCCACTTGTGCAGGAGAATTTGGTCCCTGGCCAGACATCCAGGGTCTATCTGCTGGGGCTGGGGCCTGGGGGTATGTAGCAGGCTATGCTGGGGCAGATCCTCACGGAAAGGATATGGCCAGTGCAGCTTATCTGACACACCCTGGGACTGGCACGACACGGGTACCATCCATGAGGGGCTAAACATCCCACCACAAAGCACAGGCAACACCTATGGTGACGAAAAGGACTGAAGCAGCACGTGAGGAATTTAAGGGTGCAAGCTATTCTGAGCCACAGCACAAATAAAATCAAAAGAGGGTATGCATGGGGTTGGGGGAGCGGTTATATTCTTAAGCCTGCCTCCGTGTACTAAAGCCACTAAATAGTTCCACACTTCAGAAAGGAATATGATTGGGAGGGGGTGGCAGGGTAGGCAGTGGATAAGCCTGTAGGGCTCCATCCCCATCCCCAAAATACTCAGACCCTGCTCTCCTAAAAATACAGGGGTCCCTGCTTCCTCTCGCTGCATTTCTTTCTTTTCTCTTTTTCTTTTTCTTTTTTCTCAGAGAGAGTCTCGCTCTGTTGCCCAGGCTGGAGTGCAATGGCGTGATCTTGGCTTACTGCAACTCTGCCTCCTGGGTTCAAGCAATTCTCCTGCCTCAGCCTCCTGAGTAGCTGGGATTACAGGTGCCCACCACCACACCTGGCTAATTTTTGTATTTTTAGTAGAGATGAGGTTTCACCATGTTGGCCAGGCTGGTCTCAATCTCCTGACCTCAGGTGATCCATCCGCCTCAGCCTCCCAACTCTGCATTTCAAAATCTGTTCTTCCCTCTTCTCTTCTGCCCCTAACCACCTCCAAGGTCAATCCAAGCCTCTAATTTAACTTTTGCTTATTCATTGCAAGACGACTCAACTGTCTGTTTCTGCCTTCGTCAGCAATCTCTTTCTCTATAGGCTTTTCCTCCCCAACCAACAAAAACACTGATTTTTTTCCCCAGTCTAGAACAATAACAAGCAAACATTACTTTAACTCTGTTATCCCCATAAGTGAATGCCTTCTGTCCTTCCACCAAGCTCCAGTGATGTGGCTTCTACCCACAATGCATGCTGCCCTTAGAGACATCAACTGTATGATCCATAAACCCCATGACCACAGCTCAGCCTCCATCCTCGTCGACCTCTTCACAATGGTTGACACTGTTCGCCCTTCTTGCCCGTGATCCCCTTCCTCCTTGGGATTCACGGTCCTGTCTGGTTCTCTCCAGTGTCTGCCTGCTGTTTCCTTTGCAAGTCCTTCCTTTCTTGTCCAATCTCTGGATGAAACAGCTCCCAGAGGGCTACCACCCATCGCCTCTGCCATTTCTGTGCTCTGCTCGCTCCCTGTGGGTTCCCTTTCACTGCCACTGCCTTGGCTGGTACCATCCACTCCAGCCTTGGATTCTTTTCTAAGCTCCATGCCTGGATTTTCCCCTGCCTTCTAGACACTTCTACCCAGATGCCCATCTGTCACTCTAAAATTATCATCTACCTTCTCTCTCACCTAACAATATTCCAGTCTCCCCAACACCCAGTTTTGATTTTAGGTCACCATCATCATTCTCCCTATCTATCATCCTGCATGTTCACTCAAGTGCCAAGACTGGCCAATCTTCCCTTACCAAATTTCTTGTATCATACCTCTCTCCCTTTTCGCATCCAACAGCATATGTTACCTTAGACTACCTCTCACCTCAACTATCGTGAAAGCCTCCTATCCAGGCTGTCTGCTTCAGCCTCACTCCCTTTTCATCTACTGACATTGTGACTGTTCAAAGATACTACTCTAATCATGTCCTTTCCCTGCCCAGAAGCCATCAATGGATCTCTTCCACTTACCAAATTAACAATGATGACAAAAACAACAACAAAAATGAATAGACCAATATAGACCCAGACTACAACTACACCTCTTCTCTAAGTGAGAGGCATAGATCAGTGCTTTAGAATTTACAAAGTGCATAAATAAAAATATGTTATTTAATATTTACAACAACCCTGTGAAGAAGGAACCCTTTCCTCTCTTTATGGATAACGAACTACAGCTCAAAGAGGTAAGTGACTTGCCCAAAGTCATTCTGCTTCTAAGAGGTAGAAAGGAATTATTTTAATTCTAACTGTGTATCCCTTCCTATCACACCATGCCTACCTCAAAATAGATGCTCTACTGACTGCCAACCAATTCTCATCCTCTGGCCAAATAGGACTGCATGACTAAGTCTGATTCTTTCTTTTTTTTTTTTTTTTTTGTTTTGAGACAGGGTCTCGCTCTGTCACCCAGGCTGGAGTACAATGATGCCATCACAGTTCACTGCAGCCTTGACCTCCTGGGCTCAAGTGATCTTCCTACCTCAGCCTACCGGGTAGCTGGGACTACAGGCACATGCCACCACACCTGGCTAATTTTTATATATTTTTTGTACAGGTGAGGTTTCCATGTTGCCCAGTCTGGTCTCATATTCCTGGGCTCAAGTCATCTGCCCACCACAGCCTTCCACACTGCTGGGATTACAGGTGTGAGCCACCACGCCTGGCCTCTCTGTGTATACATTCGTGCATCTCCACGTCTGAAACTTCTTCCCCTCATCCTACAGCTCATCCAAAATGCATGTCAAAAGCCACCTCTTCTATGTAGTCTTTGTTAATCCCACCCTAAGCTCTAAGCTCTATTTGCATCTCTCTTGTAGCACTGCTCTTACTATGTCCTGTATCATAATTATTTGTATATTTGTTCATCTGCCTAATCAAGAGCATCATGAGAACATGGGTGGTGGAATCACTTAGCTCCGGGTTTAAATCTTTCCTCTACCACCTTATAGTTAAGTGACTTGGACTTCAGGTTATCTTTAAAATGGGTATGAATCATGCCTGACTCATAATATGGCTGTTGTGATGTTGGCTCAGAACACTAATGGATGGTGTCTAACAGTGTCTCCCGGATAAACACTGCTTTCCCATTTCCTCTTCCCATTATAGACTGAAGTGCCTTAAACCAGGCATTCTGTGAAATGCATGGCACTATGTTCTGTATACAGTTGGTGCTCAATGGTACTTATGTGAAGATGAGTTAAACCTGGCAACCCACTATGTTCCAGTAATGCTCTGTCTCCATTCCAACTAGATCAGGGGTCCTCCATTTCAGCACCATTTACATTTTGGGCCAGGTGGTTCTCTGTTTGGGGGTGTCCCATACATTGCAGCATGTTTAATTGCATCCCTGACCTCTACCCACTAGATGTCTGCAGAAGCCCCCAAAATATCTCCAGACCTCACTAAATGTCTCGGGGGGGGGGCGCAAAATCACCCCCAATTCTGAACCACTGCTCTATATATCCTGAGCACCTTCACAAAATCCAGACAACTGGTGCTGAGAATCTCCCTGCAATGGGTCTACAACTGCAAAGAGGAGTGGGGAAAGCCTTTGTATTCACGGAACTCAAGAGAGGAGAAGGCATTTCTCTCTTTGTCTCTTTCTGTGTCTTACACTGTCTCTCTATCTGAATCTCTATTCCTCTCCCGACCTATCATATGAACAAAGAAGCTTAAAAAGAATGCTTGATAGTAAGTTTTTGGAGGGTGGGATGAAGATTTCCGAGTCAATTTCAGAAGATGAAGTTTAAAGAAAACCAAGGGTTGCCACCTGAGAGGAAAGAAAACTAAAGCCGGAGGGTTGCAGAGGTTTTCTGTTTTCTGCCCTGGGGCTCTATTCTGAGATACCATTTAGCCTACTTAAATGGATCAGTGAAGACTTGAGCCAGTAATCTTGGGGATAATGGTACTTTCTCTTCTTCCCTGAATCAGAGTCAAGGAACTCTCTTCCTAGAGCTTTCATCACCTCTTGATGAGTTTATCACATCATCCTTCTTTTCTTACATGTTTAACTCCCTAAAACATCAATAACATTCATTACTCTAAAACAGAAAAGGGTCGAGAAGGCAGTCATGGAAATGGCTTGATTATCATAGTGTTTTAAGTGCTAGAATAAGAGGGTAATGATGAAAGTACAAGATAAACTTCAAGAGAGAGAGTGGCCAGCTGCCCAGGAGAAAAAAAGTTCCCGGGCTGGGATTTGTGAACTGTGTCTTGAAGGTTGAGAGGCAGAGGAGAAGTGACAGCATCTATGAAGGGGCACAGATAAAGAAAATCTAGCATGTGTGGGGAAGTGAAGGAACTCTCTGTGAGCGACGTGGGGTCCAGGGACAGAGGGAGAGACTTAGGAGGGACTTGGTAAGTCCTGATCAAGAGTTTGGGGCTGAGTGTGGTGGCTCATCCTTGTAATCCCAGTGCTTTAGGAGGCTGAGGCAGGAGGAACGCTTGAGGCCAGGAGTCTGAGAGTAGCCTGGGCAACACAGTCAGACCCCGTCTCTACAAAAAATATGAAAAATCAGCTGGGTGTGGTGGCACATGCCTGAAGTCTGAGCTACTCCAGAGGCACAGGCAAGAGAATCATTTGAGCCTGGGAGTTTGAGGCTACGGTGAGTTATGATTCCACTACTGCACTCCAGCCCATGCAACAGAGTAAGACCCTGCCAATGAATCAACGAATCAATGACTTTGGACTTGCGTGGGCCTGCAGGGGAGAGTGAGTGGGAGTTACTGGCATGGAAGTGAAAGATTCCGATTTGTTTTTGCCCAATTCTGACAGCAGGTGGAGTATGGCCGTGGGTGCAGAGAGTCTGATGTCAGAGCGATCAGGCAGGAGGCTGCTATGAAATTATTCAAGTAAGAAACGATAAAGTTCCAAATAAAGACAGCAGCTCTGGGGGTCCTCACAGAAAAGGCAGCTGGAGTGGAAAGCTATTTTTGAAATAAGAGATAGGCAGAGCAGGAAGAACCCTTGAAGGAGATTGAGAAGCAATGAATAGAGAGAGGACCAGAGAAAGGATGAAGACATCCAGGAAGGCAGGACCGGGTAAGGTGGTGAAGCCGCGGGGAAGTTAGGAAGAAGTGGCCACTAGGTCATGTAACTCTAGCTCTGCTGAGCTCAGCAAGAGGGATTTCTAAGGAATCATGTGAGGCAGCATAAAAGGGAGTTTAAAGACATGTGCATGGCAAGGGGAGGTATCTCCAAGGTTCGGGAGAAGATTGTGACTTGAAGGAGAAATAGGGCTTAAGAAGGGTTTTGCTTTGACTGGCAAAGCCTTCAGTGATTTTGAGAGCTGAGAAAGAACTAGGAGAGATGAAAGACTCAGCATAAATGGAGGGAGGTGTGAGAGGAGGCGATAAGGAATGGGCTCCAGTGAGAATGAGAAGGGGTTCACGGTGGGGCAGAGAAACTGCAGGAGGACACCGCCATGTCCTCTTAGGAAAGGGGGCAGGAGGAAGACCACTCGGGAAGGCGTGCTTCCCTGACAGCCTGCTTTCCCTGTGAAACCAGCCGCTGGGGCCCTGCTAGGAGGACGGCATGCAGGTGGGGGGAGGGGCATATGGAGTGTGCTGGGAAAAGCTTCCTGCAGCAGCTGCCAGGGGAACAGGAAAAGGACCACTTGGGAAACATGAGGAGCCCAGCAGAGGATGGAGACCACTGACCTGGGTGGTGCCAGTCGGCCTGATGACAGTGCCCATGGGTAGCTGGGGGCATCTTGTCTGTATCTTCTTATTTACTCTCATCACACTCTGAGTCGTTCTTTCTGAGACAGCGTGAGGGCCTCCTAGAGGCTCCGGGAGCCAGAGCTGCAGGCTGGCTTCCCCAGTCTCGTCTCTGGCATTCGAGCAATGCCAGCCTCTCCATTCATCCCTTACCAGAAATAATCTGAGATTTAATTTATGGATTTACCACTAAACCCCTCCCCACAAGATTTTGATGGGAATGTGATCTTCAGTAAAGGACAAAACACTCTCCAAGAAAATAATTCTTATAATTTATGAGTATTCTCTCTTTCTATACTCTTAGCATCTCACAGACAAGTTTGGAAACAATTTGCCAGTGTTTTGTGACGCTGAGCGCATTTCCAGATATAGCCTATGTGGGGGAAAATCCCTCTTGTTGACCTATTACTGAGGCATCATCTAACACTGCAGAGAATACGTGAGTCTTCTGACCATGTCCCTCACCATCCTGTTATCCTAAGACAGTCCTGGCTGTCTGCTTGCCTATCTATCTATGCATCTATCAATCATCTATCCATCTATCCTATCTATCTATCTATCTATCTATCTATCTATCCATCCATCCATCATCTATCCATCTAATCTATCAATCATCTATCTAATCTATCATCTGTCTATACATTTATCTCATCTATCTTCTGTCTATCTATCTTCTATCCATTTAATCTATCTATCCATCTATCTATCTGTCTGGCTGTCCGTCTGTCCATCCGTCCGTCCGTCCGCCTGTCCATCTGTCCATCTAACCATCCATCTACCTACCTACCAACAAAACTACCTATTTATTTGAGACAGAGTCTTGCTCTGTTGCCCAGGCTGGGGTGCACTGGCACAATCATGGCTCACTGCAACCTTGAACTCCTGGCTCAAGAGATTCTCCCACTTCAGCCTCTAGAGTAGCTGGGACTGTAGGCACACAACACCACACCTGGCTAATCTTTAAATATTTTTGGGGTCTTGCTATGTTGCCCAGGCTGGCTTGAACTCCTGGGCTCAAGTGATCTTACCAAAGTGCCTTGACCTTGGCCTCCTAAAGTGCTGGGATTATAGGTATAAGCCACTGTGCCTGGCCCAGGCTTTATAAAACAATGTCGAAAATAACATGCTACACCATTACTTTCCTCACTTTTAAAATACAAAAAAACTGGCCAGGCATGGTGGCTTGCATGTCTGAGCAGGCAATAATTTATTTTTTTCTCCTCTGAATCAATTAAAAAAATGCAACTAAATGTGACCAGTTTGAGAACATAATTTTAATATATCATTTATAAATTCAGTATTGTATTAGTTTTATAGATAATAACTGCATTGGGCATCTCAGCACTTTGGGAGGGCAAGGTGGGCAGATAGCTTGAGCCTAGGAACTTGAGACTAACCTGGGCCACATGGTGAAACCCTGTTTCTAAAAAAAAATAAAAAATAAAAATTAGTCGGGTGTGGTGGTATGCACTGTAGTCCCAGCCACTTGGGAGGCTAAGGTGGGAGGATCACTTGAGCCGGGGAAGCAGAGGGTGCAGTGAGCTGAGATCCGGTCACTGCATTCCATCCTGGGTGACAGTGGGGCCCTGTCTCTTAAAAAAAAGAAAAGAAAGAACTGCATTAAGTAAATAGTAGTAAAGACCACCATTTATTTATCTACATGGTAGGAAAGACTACCGTTTATTTATCTACATGGTAGTAAGGACCACCTTTATTTAGCTACATATGGCTTTCCTTCTAACTAGTGGGAAAACAGGAAACAAAATGATACATTATTATCATTGCTATGTCTCAATTGGACCGAGACAAGGAATCACACAATTAAACATGATGAAGCTCATGAAGCAGGACACATTTAAACATTAACAAAAGTTTGTAATTTTAAAAAGCTGGCATGGAAATGAGATTATAAAAAGGTGTAGCCAGTTTCTGGTTATGTACAGGAGGCAGTGATAAAATTAACCATAATGAAAACTACCTGAATGGCTTCCTCCTCGGGCTGATTTATAATATGCTCATGCTTCTTGCTCCTCAGAGAGAGAAAGAGCTGTTCAAGTACTCGTGTGTGTGTGTGTTTGCGTGTGTACTGTACTGTACTTTTCTTAGCTTTCAGAACAAAGAAAATAAGTGGGTTGGGTGTGGCTGCCCATGCCTGTAATCCCAGCACTTTCAGAGTCCAGGGTAGGAGGATCTTTGAGCCCAGGACTTTGAGACGAGCCTGGGCAACATGGTGAAACTCTATCTCTACAAAAAATACAAAAATTGGCCAGACTTAGTGGTGCATGCCTATAGTCCCAACTACTCAGGAGGCTGAGGTGGGAGAATCACCTAAGCCTGGGAAGTTGAGGCTACAATGAGCTGAGATGGTGCCTTCAAAAAAAAAAAAAAAAGACCATGGAGTAAGTAGTCTATGTAGGAAGTACAAAAAGCAGCTGGATTTTGATTTTTTATTTTGTATTTGTTTAACTCAATTATTCAATGAATTACTCATTGGGCATCTACCATTGGCAGGCATAGGGCAGAGACCTGGCAGAACCGAGATGATGAAGACACAGTCCTTGGCCTTCTGGTTTTCACCTTTAGTCAGGGAGATAAGGTGTACTCCCAAATATGGTAGGAAAGGGGGGTATCATGGAAAGATCCAGAACCCCCAGCTGGCGGGTTGTTTAATCTGCTGCTTTTGGTTACTGATAAGGACGTGAGGGACAATAAGTGAGATGAGGACCTGTGGCTCCAAGAACAGGAGCCAGAGGTCGTGGAAGGCACGAGAGGTAGAACGACCAGCTCTAGACTCAGGCAGCTCTCAGACCACTCGGCAGGAGTGCATGGGTTTCCCTATAACACTGGGCCATGGCTGGGACCCACAGATCCCGAGTCTGCTCCTTTCCGACCTGCTCTGAGTGTCTTCTTCTGCTTCTGCATCCTTTCTGTTCTTCTACCTGGCTTACAGAAGGCCTGGCACAGCTCAGCCTGCATCTCAGGACCATTCAGCTGTGATTCTCAACCCCTGCTGGGTTCTTAGTTCAATCCCAGGAAAAGAAAGGGGACAAGAGCTGCTGGGTCCCACCTGTGGCCACACTGTAGACTGGTTACCCCTGAGCTGGGTGCCCACTCCAGATCCAACAGCCATGGCCTGGAGGGATAGGGCCACAGGACACAAGCCCCTTGGCTGCCAGGGGCAGGCGGTGTGACTTACATCTCCAGTGGACGTTCAAGAAAGACCTCCCAACCATGTCGCATCCAGGCTGCCCTCCCCATCTAGGAAGGGTTTGAAGACAGATTGGCAGAGGAGGTGGAAAGCCCCAGGTGGAAAACAGAAACTGAAGTAGACCAGAACACAGCAAAAAAGAAGAACACTCAGAAGGAAGGTGAGGCCAGGCATGGTGGCTCACACCTGTAACCCCAGCACTGTGGAAGGCCAAGGTGGGCGGATCAGTTGAGGTCAGGAGTTCGAGACCAGCTTGGGCAACATAGCGAGACCCTGTCTCTACTAAAAATAAAAATAAAAATAAATCATTTGAGCATTGTGCTGTGTGCCTGTGGTTACAGCTACTCAGGAGGCTGAGGTGAAAGGATTGCTTGAGTCTGGGAGGTCAAGGCTGCAGTGAGCTGTGATTGCACCACTGCAGTTCAGCCTGGGTGACAGAGACTGGTTAAAAAAAAAAAAAAAAAAAGAGAGAGAAAAGTTGAGGCCGTATCCTGGAGGCCAGGGAGTGTGAGTTGTCAGAATGGATTTTACTCTATAGGCCAAGGTGAGCCAGGAAGGGACAGAAAGAACTGGAGCTCCACCTCAGGAAGACCCAACGGGCAGTTTGGTGCATGGTGTGTTGGAGAGCAGAAACTTGAGGTAGAAAGTCTGGCTTCTCCTTCTGAAATCTGGCTCCAATCCTACATCAAAGGCTAAAGACGTGTACCCCAGAGGGGGGCTACTGCAGTGGTCTTGGTAGAGATCACCAGGGCCTGTGTCAGGGCATGGGCGTGGCAATGCTATGGGCAAACATGGGCAGGGGGAAGGAATGCCAGCATGCATGGGCACAGAACCGATGACTGTGACATCAGGCTCGCTGCAGCCATATTCCGCTCATGGAGATATAAGAAGGGGAGAAGAGACCAGGCACAGTGGCTCACACCTGTAATCCCAGCACTTTGGGAAGCTGAGGGGGTGGATCACGAGGTCAGGAGATCGAGGCCATCCTGGCCAACATGGTGAAACCCCGTCTCTACTAAAAATACAAAAGTTAGCTGGGTGCAGTGGCACGTGTCTGTAGTCCCAGCTACTCAGCAGGCTAAGACAGGAGAATCACTTGAACCCAGGAGGTAGAGGTTGCAGTGAGCCCAGATCACACCACTGCACTCCAGCCTGGCAATAGAGCGAGACTCTATCTCAAAAAAAAAAAAAAGAAGGGGAGAAGAAGGTTGTGTGTGACTGCTGCGTAGGTAGAAGGAGACTGCTGGCAGAGGGCACCCCACTCAGGTGCTGGGTCCTGGAGGAACCCTGTAGAGCCTTGAGAGGAGACAGTGAAGTGTCCAGCTGTCAGGGCCAGCAGGGTGGCCATGAGGAGCAGAACACGCAGCGGTGAGGACGCTGGACAGCCACGATGGACAGATGTGTGGGTGTCACTGCAGACCCTGCAGTTCAAGCTTTCATCACAAACACCTCACTAAGAACAGTGCTGCTCCACAACAGTGAGGGATAGTAAAACCACACATTGCCTCCTTCAGCATCTTAGTAAAGGGAAAGGTGGGGACAGTGGATGTTGAAGGTAGCTGTGAAGGAGAAAACAAGAGGCCGACAGTGAGCACGTGGGCCTAAAAGCCACGTCTGGCAGAAGAAGGGGTGCACAGAGCCGGCCGTGTGGGAAGCCCTGTGTGTATAAATGCCGTAGCCTCATCCCTTCCTTACCAGGGAGGACCTGGACAACTGCAGAAGCCACCAGAGGCCCAGGGTCAGGGGATTGTCCAGCCCTGAGTGGAAGGGGTTGGATTTTACTCCAAGTACAATGGGAAAACCATTGAAGACCTGAGCAAGGTGATTTGGTCACCCTCACTTTGTAAACACTTGATTACTGGTTTGGCAAGAGTGAGATGGGATAACCCGTTAAAAACCTACTGCAGTGCCTGAGGGGACATGGTGGTATCCTGGATTTGTGAGGTGGCAATGCAGATGGAGACACCAGGCTCATCAGAAGAATGAGATTCGAAGAGAGAAGAATCAAGGACAATTCCTCGAGTTTTGGCCTGAGTTTACAGTGGTATCAACTTAGGTAGACCTTTATTCCATTGATCACGGGAAGGCCAAAAATATCAAGCTCTATGTGTCCATACTGAGTTGGAGGTGCCTGACAGGCCTCCAAGCAGAGGTGTCGTCCAAGCCCCCATTTCAGTGGGCAAGGTCTGGGCTGGAGAGATGGAATCGGGAGTAATTAGAGCATTGGAAGCCAGGGGCCTAGATGAGATGTTTAGGACCAGAAAGAAGAAATGTGGGCACAGGACAGACACTGGCGCCTCCTGAGAAGAAGGGACCAAGAGATAGAAAGAAAGAAAGTCAGGCCAGGCATGGTGCCTGTAATCCCAACACTCTGGGAGGCCGAGGCGGATGGATCACCTGAGGTCAGGAGTTCGAGACCAGCCTGGCCAACATGGTGAAACCCCCGTCTCTACTAAAAATACAAAAATCAGCCAGGTGTGGTGGCGCACGCCTGTAATCCCAGCTACTGGGGAGGCTGAGGCATGAGAATCACTTGGACCTGGGAGGTGGATGTTGCAGTGGGACAAGATCATGTCACTGCACTCCAGCCTGGGCGATAGAGTGAGACTCTGTCTCAAACAAACAAAGAAAAAAACAAAGCCAGGAAACATGATTCTCAGGCCCATGATTATTTATTTATTTATTTATTCACTTTTTTGAGACAGGGTCTTACTCTGTCCCTCAGGCTGGAGTGCAGTGATATGATCACGGGTCACTACAGCCTTGACCTCCTGGGCTCAAGTAATCCTCCTGTCTCAGTCTCCTGAGTAGCTGGGACTACAGGCATGCACTACCATACCCAGATATTTTTTTAATTTTTATTTTTAGTAGAGATGGGTTCTCACTTTACTGCCCTGGCTGGTCTTGAATGCCTGGTTTCAAGTGATCCTCCTGCCTTGGCCTCCCAAAGTGCTGGGATTACAGGTGTGAGCTACTGTGCCTGGCCAGGCCATCATTTAGATGGAATAGTATGCTCTTAGCACAGAAATGCATTTTACGCAAGTGTTCTCAATTCTAACCCAGTATCAAGAAAAGCACAGTCCCTCAAACCTTCTTTGTGAACTTTTCTGTGAGAGCAGAAGGGGCAAGATCACATCTACAGACATCACAGTCTGTGAGACAGATTGAAAAATCAAGAGGGCAAGAGAGAGGATAAAGCCACACTGGCCTACTTATTAGTCTTTGGGAGTGACCTTGTCCACTTATAAGTGAGGCACAGGCAGTGCCCTGGACTCTGACCCAAACAAGATGAACATGCTCTCCATTGGAGAGGAAAGGGATGGTTGTACACAGAGTGAGACAGCCCCTCCTTTTCTCTCACACACAGTGAACTGATAGTTTAATCAAATTCAAATGTGGTGTGCCTCACAGGGAAAATAGACGTTATGTCCCAGCTGTGGGTAAATTCACTGCTATCACCATCCAACAATAAGTGGATTCCAGATCAGGTTCCAAGATGGCCGAATAGGAACAGCTCCAGTCTGCAGCTCCCAGAGTGAGCGACGCAGAAGACGGGTGATTTCCGCATTTCCAACTGAGGTACCGGGTTCATCTCACTGGGGCTTGTTGGACAGTGGGTGCAGCCCACAGAGCAGGGCGGAGCATCGCCTCACCTGGGAAGTGCAACGGGTTGGGGAATTCCCTTTCCTAGCCAAGGGAAGCTGTGACAGACGGTACCTGGAAAATTGGCACACTCCCACCCTAATACTGCACTTTTCCAACAGTCTTAGCAAATGGCACACCAGGAGATTATATCCTGTGCCTGGCTTGGAGGGTCCCACACCCATGGAGCCTCGTTCACTGCTAGCACAGCAGTCTGAGATCGAACTGCAATGCAGCAGCGAGGCTGGGGGAGGAGCGCCCGCCCTTGCTGAGGCTTGAAAGCGGCCAGGAAGCTCGAACTGGGTGGAGCCCACTGCAGCTCAAGGAGGCCGGCCTGCCTCTGTAGACTTCACCTCTGGGGACAGGGCATAGCTGAACAAAAGGCAGCAGAAACTTCTGCAGACTTAAACGTCTGTGTCTGACAGCTCTGAAGAGAGTAGTGGTTCTCCAGCACGGAGTTTGAGATCTGAGAATGGACAGACTGCCTCCTCAAGTGGGTCCCTGACCCCTGAGTAGCCTAACTGGGAGGCACCTCCCAGTAGGGGCCGACTGACACCTCATACAGCTGGGTGCCCCTTTGAGACGAAGCTTCCAGAGGTAGGATCGGGCAGCACCATTTGCCGTTCTGCAATATTTGCTGTTCTGCAGCCTATGCTGGTGATACCCAGGCAAACAGGGTCTGGAGTGGACCTCCAGCAAACTCCAACAGACCTGCAGCTGAGGGTCCTGACTGTTAGAAGGAAAACTAACAAACAGAAAGGATATCCACAACAAAACCCCATCTGCACGTCACCATCATCAAAGACCAAAGGTAGATAAAACCACAAAGATGGGGAGAAACCAGAGCAGAAAAGCTGAAAATTCTAAAAATCAGAGCCCCTCTTCTCCTCCAAAGGAATGCAGCTCCTCGCCAGCAACGGAACAAAGCTGGACGGAGAATGACTTTGACGAGTTGACAGAAGAATGCTTCAGACAATCGGTAATAACAAACTTCTCCGAGCTAAAGGAGGATGTTCAAACCCATCGATAAGAAGCTAAAAACCTTGAAAAAAGATTAGATGAACGGCTAACTAGAATAGACAGCATAGAGAAGACCTTAAATGACCTGATGGAGCTGAAAACCATGGCACAAGAACTATGTGATGCATGCACAAGCTTCAGTAGCCAATTTGATCAAGTAGAAGAAAGGGTATCAGTGATTGAAGATCAAATGAATGAAATGAAGTGAGAAGAGAAGTTTAGAGAAAAAAGAGTAAAAAGAAATGAACAAAGCCTCCAAGAAATATGGGACTATGTGAAAAGATCAAATCTACGTCTGATTGGTGTACCTGAAAGTGACGGGGAGAATGGAACCAAGTTGGAAAACACTCTTCAGGATGTTATCCAGGAGAACTTCCCCAACCTAGCAAGGCAGGCCAACATTCAAATTCAGGAAATACAGAATGCCACAAAGATACTCCTTGAGAAGAGCAACTCCAAGACACATAATTGTCAGATTCACCAAAGTTGAAATGAAGGAACAAATGTTAAGGGCAGCCAGAGAGAAAGGTCGGATTACCCACAAAGGGAAGCCCATCAGACTAACAGCAGATCTCTTGGCAGAAACTCTACAAGCCAGAAAAGAGTAGGGGCCAATATTCAACATTCTTAAAGAAAAGAATTTTCAACCCAGAATTTCACATCCAGCCAAACTAAGCTTCATAAGTGAAGGGGAAATAAAATCCTTTACAGACAAGCAAATGCTGAGAGATTTTGTCACCACCAGGCCTGCCTTACAAGAGCTCCTGAAGGAAGCACTAAACATGGAAAGGAACAGTCAGTACCAGCCACTGCAAAAACATGACAAATTGTAAAGACCATCGATACTAGGAAGAAACTGCATCAACTAACGAGCAAAATAACCAGCTAACATCATAATGACAGGATCAAATTCACACATAACAATATTAACCTTAAATGTAAATGGGCTAAACACTCCAATTAAAAGATACAGACCGGCAAATTGGATAGAGTCAAGACCCATTAGTGTGCTGTATTCAGGAGACCCATCTCATGTGCAGAGACACACGTAGGCTCAAAATAAAGGAATGGAAGAAGATCTACCAAGCAAATGGAAAACAAAAAAAAAGCAGGGGTTGCGATCCTAGTCTCTGATAAAACAGACTTTAAACCAACAAAGATCAAAAGACACAAAGAAGGCCATTACATAATGGTAAAGGGATTGATACAACAAGAAGAGCTAACTGTCCTAAATATATATACACCCAATACAAGAGCACCCAGATTCATAAAGCAAGTCCTTAGAGACCTACAAAGAGACTTAGACCCCCACACAATAATAATGGGAGAGTTTAACACCCCACTGTCAACATTAGACAGATCAATGAGACAGAAAGTTAACAAGGATATCCAGGACTTGAACTCAGCTCTGCACAAAGTGGACCTAACAGACATCTACAGAACTCTCCACCCCAAATCAACAGAATATACATTCTTCTCAGCACCACATTGCACTTATTCCAAAATTGACCACATAGTTGGGAGTAAAACACTCCTCAGCAAATGTAAAAGAACAGAAATTAAAACAAACTGTCTCTCAGACCACAGTGCAATCAAACTAGAACTCGGGATTAAGAAACTCACTCAAAACTGCTCAACTACATGGAAACTGAACAACCTGCTCCTGAATGACTACTGGATACACAATGAAATGAAGGCAGAAATAAAGATGTTCTTTGAAACCAGTGAGAACAAAGACACAACATATCAGAAACTCTGGGACACATTTAAAGCAATGTGTAGAGGGAAATTTATAGCACTAAATGCCCACAAGAGAAAGCAGGAAAGATCTAAAATTGGACACCCTAACATCACAATTAAAAGAATTAGAGAAGCAAGAGCAAACACATTCAAAAGCTAGCAGAAGGCAAGAAATAACTCAGATCAGAGCAGAACTGAAGGAGATAGAGACACAAAAAACCCTTCAAAACATCAATGCATCCAGGAGCTGGTTTTCTGAAAAGATCAACAAAATGGATAGACCGCTAGCAAGATTAATAAAGAAGAACAGAGAGAAGAATCAAATAGATGCAATAAAAAATGATAAAAGAGATACCACCGATCCCACAGAAATACAAACTACCATCAGAGAATACTATAAACACCTATACACAAATACACTAGAAAATCTAGAAGAAATGGATAAATTCCTGGACCCGTACACCCTCTCAAGACTAAACTAGGAAGAGGTTGAATCCCTGAATAGACAAATAACAGGCTCTGAGATTGAGGCAATAATTAATAGCCTACCAACCAAAAAAAGTCCAGGACCAGACGGATTCACAGCCGAATTCTACCAGAGCTACAAAGAGGAGCTGGTACCATTCCTTCTGAAACTATTCCAATCAATAGAAGAAGAGGGAATCCTCCCTAACTCATTTTATGAGGCCAGCATCATCCTGATACCAAAGCCTGGCAGAGACATAACAAAAAAAGAGAATTTTAGACCAATATCCCTGATGAACATCGACACAAAAGTCCTCAATAAAACACTGGCAAACCGAATCTAGCAGCACATCAAAAAGCTTATCCACCATGATCACGTGGACTTCATCCCTGGGATGCAAGGCTGGTTCAACATATGCAAATCAATAAATGTAATCCATCATAAAAACAGAACCAAAGACAAAAACCACATGATTATCTCAATAGATGCAGAAAAGGCCTTTGACAAAATTCAACAGCCCTTCATGCTAAAAACTCTCAATAAACTAGGTATTGATGGGATGTATCTCAAAATAATAAGAGCTATTTATGACAAACCCACAGCCAATATCATACTGAATGGGCAAAAACTGGAAGCATTCCCTTTGAAAACTGGCAGAAGACAGGATGCCCTCTCTCACCACTCCTATTCAATATAGTATTGGAAGTTCTGGCCAGGGCAATCAGGCAGGAGAAAGAAATAAAGGGTATTCGATTAGGAAAAGAGGAAGTCAAATTGCCCCTGTTTGCAGATGACATGATTGTGTATTTAGAAAACCCCACCGTCTCAGCCCAAAATCTCCTTAAGGTGATAAGCAACTTCAGTAAAGTCTCAGGATACAAAATCAACGTGCAAAAATCACAAGCATTCCTATACATCAATAACAGACAGAGAGCCAAACATGAGTGAACTCTCATTCACAATTGCTACAAAGAGAATAAAATACTTAGGAATCCAAATTACAAGGGATGTGAAGGACCTCTTCAGGGAGAACTACAAACTACTGCTCAACGAAATAAAAGAGGACACAAACAAATGGAAGAACATTCCATGCTCATGGATAGGAAAAATCAATATCGCGAAAATGGCCATACTGCCCAAGGTAATTTATAGATTCAATGCCATCCCCATCAAGCTACCAATGACTTTCTTCACAGAATTGGAAAAACTACTTTAAAGTTCATATGGAACCAAAAAAGAGCCTGCATTGCCAAGACAATCCTAAGCCAAAAGAACAAAGCTGGAGGCATCACGCCACCTGACTTCAAACTATACTACAAGGCTACAGTAACCAAAACAGCATGGTACTGGTACTAAAACAGACATATAGACCAATGGAACAGAACAGAGCCTTCAGAAATAATACCACACATCTACAACCATCTGATCTTTGACAAACCTGGCAAAAACAAGAAATGGGGAAAGGATTCCCTATTTAATAAATGGTGCTGGGAAAACTGGCTAGCCATATGTAGAAAGCTGAAATGGGACCCTTCCTTACACCTTATACAAAAATTAATTCAAGGTGGATTCAAGACTTAAATGTTAGACCTAAAACTGTAAAAACCCTAGAAGAAAACCTAGGCAATACCATTCAGGACATAGGCATGGGCAAGGACTTAATGACTAAAACACCCAAAGCAATGGCAACAAAAGCCAAAATTGACAAATGGGATCTAATTAAACTAAAGAGCTTCTGCACAGCAAAAGAAACTACCATCACAGTGAACAGGCAACCTATAGAATGGGAGAAAATTTTTACAATCTACCCATCTGACAAAGGGCTACTAATATCCAGAATCTACAAAGAACTTAAATTTACAAGAAAAAA
>NW_026652277.1:14959286-15192506 GCF_009828535.3 Hylobates moloch
CACCCAATACAAGAGCACCCAGATTCATAAAGCAAGTCCTTAGAGACCTACAAAGAGACTTAGACCCCCACACAATAATAATGGGAGAGTTTAACACCCCACTGTCAACATTAGACAGATCAATGAGACAGAAAGTTAACAAGGATATCCAGGACTTGAACTCAGCTCTGCACAAAGTGGACCTAACAGACATCTACAGAACTCTCCACCCCAAATCAACAGAATATACATTCTTCTCAGCACCACATTGCACTTATTCCAAAATTGACCACATAGTTGGGAGTAAAACACTCCTCAGCAAATGTAAAAGAACAGAAATTAAAACAAACTGTCTCTCAGACCACAGTGCAATCAAACTAGAACTCGGGATTAAGAAACTCACTCAAAACTGCTCAACTACATGGAAACTGAACAACCTGCTCCTGAATGACTACTGGATACACAATGAAATGAAGGCAGAAATAAAGATGTTCTTTGAAACCAGTGAGAACAAAGACACAACATATCAGAAACTCTGGGACACATTTAAAGCAATGTGTAGAGGGAAATTTATAGCACTAAATGCCCACAAGAGAAAGCAGGAAAGATCTAAAATTGGACACCCTAACATCACAATTAAAAGAATTAGAGAAGCAAGAGCAAACACATTCAAAAGCTAGCAGAAGGCAAGAAATAACTCAGATCAGAGCAGAACTGAAGGAGATAGAGACACAAAAAACCCTTCAAAACATCAATGCATCCAGGAGCTGGTTTTCTGAAAAGATCAACAAAATGGATAGACCGCTAGCAAGATTAATAAAGAACAGAGAGAAGAATCAAATAGATGCAATAAAAAATGATAAAAGAGATACCACCGATCCCACAGAAATACAAACTACCATCAGAGAATACTATAAACACCTATACACAAATACACTAGAAAATCTAGAAGAAATGGATAAATTCCTGGACCCGTACACCCTCTCAAGACTAAACTAGGAAGAGGTTGAATCCCTGAATAGACAAATAACAGGCTCTGAGATTGAGGCAATAATTAATAGCCTACCAACCAAAAAAAGTCCAGGACCAGACGGATTCACAGCCGAATTCTACCAGAGCTACAAAGAGGAGCTGGTACCATTCCTTCTGAAACGATTCCAATCAATAGAAGAAGAGGGAATCCTCCCTAACTCATTTTATGAGGCCAGCATCATCCTGATACCAAAGCCTGGCAGAGACATAACAAAAAAAGAGAATTTTAGACCAATATCCCTGATGAACATCGACACAAAAGTCCTCAATAAAACACTGGCAAACCGAATCCAGCAGCACATCAAAAAGCTTATCCACCATGATCACGTGGACTTCATCCCTGGGATGCAAGGCTGGTTCAACATATGCAAATCAATAAATGTAATCCATCATAAAAACAGAACCAAAGACAAAAACCACATGATTATCTCAATAGATGCAGAAAAGGCCTTTGACAAAATTCAACAGCCCTTCATGCTAAAAACTCTCAATAAACTAGGTATTGATGGGATGTATCTCAAAATAATAAGAGCTATTTATGACAAACCCACAGCCAATATCATACTGAATGGGCAAAAACTGGAAGCATTCCCTTTGAAAACTGGCAGAAGACAGGATGCCCTCTCTCACCACTCCTATTCAATATAGTATTGGAAGTTCTGGCCAGGGCAATCAGGCAGGAGAAAGAAATAAAGGGTATTCGATTAGGAAAAGAGGAAGTCAAATTGCCCCTGTTTGCAGATGACATGATTGTGTATTTAGAAAACCCCACCGTCTCAGCCCAAAATCTCCTTAAGGTGATAAGCAACTTCAGTAAAGTCTCAGGATACAAAATCAACGTGCAAAAATCACAAGCATTCCTATACATCAATAACAGACAGAGAGCCAAACATGAGTGAACTCTCATTCACAATTGCTACAAAGAGAATAAAATACTTAGGAATCCAAATTACAAGGGATGTGAAGGACCTCTTCAGGGAGAACTACAAACTACTGCTCAACGAAATAAAAGAGGACACAAACAAATGGAAGAACATTCCATGCTCATGGATAGGAAAAATCAATATCGCGAAAATGGCCATACTGCCCAAGGTAATTTATAGATTCAATGCCATCCCCATCAAGCTACCAATGACTTTCTTCACAGAATTGGAAAAACTACTTTAAAGTTCATATGGAACCAAAAAAGAGCCTGCATTGCCAAGACAATCCTAAGCCAAAAGAACAAAGCTGGAGGCATCACGCCACCTGACTTCAAACTATACTACAAGGCTACAGTAACCAAAACAGCATGGTACTGGTACTAAAACAGACATATAGACCAATGGAACAGAACAGAGCCTTCAGAAATAATACCACACATCTACAACCATCTGATCTTTGACAAACCTGGCAAAAACAAGAAATGGGGAAAGGATTCCCTATTTAATAAATGGTGCTGGGAAAACTGGCTAGCCATATGTAGAAAGCTGAAATGGGACCCTTCCTTACACCTTATACAAAAATTAATTCAAGGTGGATTCAAGACTTAAATGTTAGACCTAAAACTGTAAAAACCCTAGAAGAAAACCTAGGCAATACCATTCAGGACATAGGCATGGGCAAGGACTTAATGACTAAAACACCCAAAGCAATGGCAACAAAAGCCAAAATTGACAAATGGGATCTAATTAAACTAAAGAGCTTCTGCACAGCAAAAGAAACTACCATCACAGTGAACAGGCAACCTATAGAATGGGAGAAAATTTTTACAATCTACCCATCTGACAAAGGGCTACTAATATCCAGAATCTACAAAGAACTTAAATTTACAAGAAAAAATCAAATAAACCCATCAAAAAGTGGGCAAAGGATATGAATAGACACTTCTCAAAAGAAGACATTTATGCAGCCAACAGACACATGAAAAAATGCTCATCATCACTGGCCATCAGAGACATGCAAATCAAAACCACAATGAGATACCATCTCACACCAGTTAGAATGGCAATCATAAAAAAGTCAGGAAACAACACGTGTTGGAGAGGATGTGGAGAAAGAGGAACACTTCTCCACTGTTGGTGGGACTGTAAACTAGTTCAACCATTGTGGAAGACAGTGTGGCGATTCCTCAAGGATCTGGAACTAGAAATACCATTTGATCCAGCCATCCCCTTACTGGGTATATACCCAAAGAATTATAAATCATACTGGTATAAAGACACATGCACACAAATGTTTATTGCAGCACTATTCACAGTAAGACTTGGAACCAACCCAAATGTCGATCAATGACAGACCGGATTAAGAAAATGTGGCACATATACACCATGGAATACTATGCAGCCATAAAAAAGGATGAGTTCATGTCCTTTGTAGGGACATGGATGAAGCTGGAAACCATCATTCTGAGCAAACTATCACAAGGACAGAAAACCAAACACCGCATGTTCTCACTCAGAGGTGGGAATTGAACAATGAGAACACTTGGACACAGGGTGGGGAACATTACACACTGGGGCCTGTCATGGGGTGGGAGGAGCGGGGAGGGATAGCATTAAGAGATATACCTAATGTAAATGACAAGTTAATGGGTGCACCACACCAACATGACACATGTATACAGATGTAACAAACCTGCACATTGTGCACATGTACCTTAGAACTTAAAGTATAATTAAAAAAAATAATAAGTGGATTCCATACAAGATGTTTTCTTCTTCTTTTTTTTTTGAGATGAAGTCTCACTCTGTCGCCCAGGCTGGAGTGCAGTGGCACAATCTTGGATTACTGTAACCTCCACCTCCCAGGTTTAAGCGATTCTCCTGCCTCAGCCTCCCAAGTAGCTAGGATTACAGGCATGTGCCTTTTTTTTTTTTTTTGTATTTTTAGTAGAGATGGGGTTTCATCAGTTTCATCATGTTGGCCAGGCTGGTCTCCAATCCCTGACCTCAAATGATCAACCCACCTCGGCTTCCCAAAGTGCTGGGATTACAGGCATGAGCCATAAGATTTTAGTAGGTGGCCCAAAACTGACTGTTGTTTCTCTTTTTAATTATTAAACATACCAAAATAATCAAAAGAGTAAATTTCAAATGTCTCACTATAAAAATGTTAGGTAAGTGAGGTGATAGATGGGCTAATGTGCTTGATTTAATCAATCCGCCTTGTATACATACATCACATCACATTGTACACCATAAATATATACAATATTGCATCCATCAAAAATAACAATAAAAACTGAAAAAAATATTAAACATACCTTGGAATCCTGATACTATTTGGACAACATCTTCATATACCATTAGAGTGGCAGAGCGTTCTGGAAGCAGGCCAAGGCTCAGAGAAGAAAATACTGCAGGAAAAAGAAATGGGTAGAAGGGGATTTTGATATTTACATTTAAGTGCCTACTCTAATTTTTGGGATACTCTGTAGTTTTTGTATTTTCTGATTTCAAATCAATTAATATGATTAATTTTTAGTTAGATTAGCAAAAGACCTTCAAAATGCTACAAGTGTATTGCAATATCTCATATAACAATTACTTGCCCTACAATGGTCAACTTTTTTCATTTGTTACAAGTTTTCTTTTTTTTTTTTTTCTTTTTTCTGAGACGGAGTCTCGCTCTGTCACCCAGGCTGGAATGCAGTGGCGCAATCTCAGCTCACTCTAACCTCCGCCTCCCGGGTTCAAGCGATTCTCCTGCCTCAGTGTCCCGAGTAGCTGAGATTACAGGCACCTGCCACCATGCCCAGCTAATTTTTGTATTTTTAGTAGAGACAGGGTTTCACTGTGTTGGCGAAGCTGGTCTCGAAATCCTGACCTCATGATCCACCTGCCTTGGCCTCCCAAAGTGTTGGGATTATAGGCGTGAGTCACTGCGCCCAGCCAGAAGTTTTCAGTAAAGTAACTAAGCCTCTTCACATTAGGAGTCTATGAAAGTTATCATGTATACACTACATGAATGTAGAATATATAATGTTATATGTTAACATTAAGAATGGCTTTAAAAATGTGTCTAGGTTAATGTGTACCTCATGGTAAAAGAATATTCCCCCAATCCTGGGAACTAATAACATGACAGAAATTGTGCTTTTCATGTGTATTTTTTTGAGACAGGGTCTCACTCTGTCACTCAGGCTGGAGTGCAGTGGCACGGTTAGAGCTCGCTGCAGCCTTGACCTCCCAGGCTCAAGTATCCCTGCTGCCTTAGTCTCTCAAATAGCTGGGACCATGGGCATGCACCACTGCACCCAGCTAATTTTCAAAATTTTTTTAGAGACGGGGTCTCCCTATGTTGCCAGGTTAGTCTCAAACTCCTGGGCTCAAGCAATCCTTCCCACCTTTGCCTTCCAAAGTCCTGGGATTATAGGCTAGAGCCACCGCACCTAGCCAAGTTATGCTGTTTTAAAACTCTTGCTTAAGTACCTGGATTTCTAAAAAATTGTAGAAACCCCACAAATTTCTGGGTAAAACATATGAATTTAAGAGAAAAACAAATAAGTGCATTATAGAATAATAATCATCACTCACATTACTGAACCTTTACTAACAGGCCAAACATTATTCTAAGTGCTTTAATTTTAGTAATTTATTTAAGCTTCAAAACAGCTCTATGACTTAGGCATTATTATTATTATTTTTGAGACAGAGTTTCACTCTTGTTGCCCAGGCTGGAGTGCAATGGCGTGGTCTTGGCTCACGGCAACCTCCGCCTCCCAGGTTCAAGTGATTCTCCTGCCTCAGCCTCCCGAGTAGCTGGGATTACAGGCACCTGCCACTATGCCCAGCTAATTAAAAAAAAAATATTTTTAGTAGAGACAGGGTTTCATCATGTTGGCCAGGCTGGTTTCAAACTCCTGACCTCAAGTGATCCATCTGCCTTGGCCTCCCAAAGTGCTAGGATTACAAGCATCAGCCAACATGCCTGGCACCTGAAGTAGGCATTATTAACATGCCCATTTCACAGGTAAGGAAACAGGTTTATAGATGAGGAAGTAACTCACCCAGTATCCCACAGCTAATAAATGCCAGGGCTAGGATTTGAACTCTGGAGTTCTCAACCACTATGAGACATGGAAAAGTTGGCCTAGAGAGGTAAATGACGTTCTGGGAAAACAGCAGGATCTAGAAGATAAGTGCTAAGAAGATAAGTCACTTCACAGTGCTGGCTCTTTTTTTTTTTTTTTTATGGAGTTTCGCTCTTGCCACCCAGACTGGAGTTCAGTGGCGCAATCTTGGCTCACTGCAGCACTGCAGCCTCTGCCTCCCACGTTCAAGCTATTCTCCTGCCTCAGTCTCCCGAGTAGCTGGAATTACAGGTGGGCATCACCATACTTGGCTAATTGTGTATTTTTAGTAGTGATGGGGTTTCGTCATGTTGGCCAGGCTGGTCTCAAACTCCTGGCCTCAAGTGATCTGCCCTCCTGGGCCTCCCAAAGTGCTGGGATTACAGGCGTGAGCCACCATGCCCGGTTAAGCAGTGCTGGCTCTTAGTGCCATAGGGCACCAGTGAGTTGGCCGTGGATGTGACCTCTTTTCACTCATCCTCCACACAGTCAATTTATTTGGCTGTCATCATATACGAGGCTCAGATCTACATCCTGGGTGGAACAGATCTGTGTTAGAAGCAGCCTGTGCCTTCAAGAGTTATGCATTGCAAGGGTGCTAGACTTGAAACAAGTAGCTGTATGACAAGCAGCATGGGCCAGGTACCAGAGTACCGGGAGAAAGACAAGAATAGCAGCTTGGCGCTGTAGAAACAGCCTGGGAATTCCTCGAATATTAAACACAGAGTGACCCCAGGATGCAGCAATTTCACTCCTACATATAAACCCAAGAGAACCGAAAACCTACGTTCATACAGAAACTCACACATCAATGTTTGCAGCAGCATTATCCGTAACAGCCAAAAAGCGGAGACAACACACATAAATGTCTATCGGCTGATGAATGGATAAAGTGTGGTATTGTCTATATGAGGGAATATTATTCACTCATGAAAGGGAAGGTGGTACTGACATGTGCTACAACGTGGATGAATCTTGAAAACATCAGGCTGAGCGAAAGACGCCAGACATAAAAGGCCACGTATTCCAAGATTCCAGTTCTATGGGATGTGCAGAATAGGCAAATCTAGAGAGACAGAGGGTAGATAGGTGGTTGCCAGGGGCTGGGAGGTGTGGGAAAGTCGGTGCTAATGGGTATGGGGTTTTGGGGGTGAGGAAATATTCCGCTATTAGTCACTGTTGGGAGGAATCCCAACTTGGGTAAATCTCACATGACCACTTCATAGGTAAACTATTATCAGCGATCCTTTCACCTAAGGCACAGGGCACCTCCTGGCGAGGAGGAAAGGGCAGGATTGTCCTTGCAGATGCTGCTGGTAGGAAGCAGCACACCTCAAAACCTGGGCTACAAAACAAAACAAAACAAAAACAAAACCACAAATTAGCTGGGTGTGGTGGCATGCACCTGTAATCCCAGCTACTAGGGATGCTGAGGCAGGAGAATTGCTCGAACCTGGGAGGTGGAGGGTGTAGTGAGCTGAGATCGCACCACTGCACTCCAGCCTGGGCGACAGAGTGAGACTTCATCTCAAAAAGAAGAAAAAAACCAACAAATTTGCCAAGAGAACAATGCAGACAAACACAGACAGGGTAGAAATGCCAGACTCCTTCACAGAATGACACGTTGCCCAGGGTGGCCAACCATGAGATATGGAAGGGAGCGGTGGCCAGGGGAGGAGGCTCTGTGTCACGTTTACTTCATCTTGAGGCCACTGAAGAATTTTTGGCAGGTACATATTTTAATACATGAACTGCACATATATATTTTCATACTCAAATGCTCAGTCATATTGGGGGTGGTCTGTGGGGTAGAACAACCGGACTGGAGGCTATTGCCATAGTCCTGGACCATCGCTAAGGACCTGGGCCAGGGCGATGGCTGCAGAGACAGCAATAATTAAGCTGTAGAATGACAGCCTTTAGTGGATGGATTGCATCTCCTATGGCTAAGTTTATTCTTACCTGCCTGCCATAGGTGGAGGTGTTTTCCTTATGCTGGGTTCCTCCCTCTCCTCCCTTCCTTGAAAGTGAAAAAATTCTCAACACATCCTCCAGGAACTATTGTTAAGGATGAAAAATGAAATCCATTTCCGGGTTTCGTAAGAATGCTCATGCACACACAAGCAGTGTGCTGCACACGTGTGGGAAAGAAAGCATTTTTTAGTTTCAAGTTTTCAACATATTTTAGAAGAGGCTCCCAGCTCTTCTCACTTCCTTGCCCAGTTATCTGAAATACCAGAAGTGTTAGTCTTCACCTCCAAAAATATGCACAAAAGCAAATTGACTCTGCTTTTCACAATAGGCCAGATTTTTTTGTCTAAATTTTGGAGATGTTTCCTGTTAAGTTCTAGTTAAGAGTATAACATGGTTTGGATCTGCGTCCCTGCCCAAATCTCATGTCGAATTGTAACCCCCAGTGTTGGAGGTAGGGCCTGACGGGAGGTGATTGGATCATGGGGGCAGTTTCTCATGAATGGTTTAGCACCATCTCCTGGTGCTATTCTTGTGATTGTGAGTGAGTTCTCACGAGATCTGGTTGCTTAAAGGTGTGTAGCACCTCTATCCTCTCTCTCTTCCTCCTGCTCTGGCCATGTGAAATGTCTCACTCCTCCTTTGCCTTCTGCCATGATTGGAAGCTTCCTGAGGCCTCTCCAGAAGCAGAAGATGTCATGACTCCTATATCTCCTCCAGAACTGTGCGCCAGTTACACCTCTTTTCTTTATAAATTTCCCAGTCTCAGCTATTTCTTTATAGTGGACTAATACAGAGTATCTTTATTATATTGAAAAGGCAAGCACAGAAAAATAATCAAAGACATGGGAAGATTCTCAGAAATTATTTAGACTAATTAACTTGATTTCAGAAACAAACACAAGCTCAGAAAGTGTTGATGGGCCGATATGTGTGGGGCCAGCCAGGAGTGGGCAGGCCTGGGACCGAGGTGTCTTCATGCCTTGTCCAAAACTCAATTAAACTTCATTATTCCTATGACTTGACTCATTTGTAATAGTACAGATACCAGCTGGGCACAGTGGCTCATACCTGTAATCCCAGCACTTTGGGAGGCCGAGGCAAGTGGATCACCTGAGGTCAGGAGTTCAAGACCAGCCTGGCCAACATGGCAAAACCCCATCTCCACTAAAAATACAAAATTAACCAGGCGTGGTAGTGTGCTCCTGTAATCCCAGCTACTCGGGAGACTGAGGCAGGAGAATTGCTTCAACCTGGGAGGTGGAGATTGCAGTGAGCCAAGATCACGTGACTGCACTCTAGCCTCAGCGACAGAATGAAACTCTGTTTCGAAAAATAAAAAAATAAAAAAACAGATATGATGGGAATGGTTTTTCTCAAATGACCATGTTAACAGAGTCAAAATGAATGTGATCAAAGTGCAGTAGCTGCTCATTATTCACCAATTCTGTATTTGGAAACCTCCCTACTTGCTAAAGCTTATTTGTAACCCCCAGATGTATTCAGGGCCAAGCTTTTCATGTTTTTAAGCATTCTCTTGGTGATTTTGCTATTTACTTATTCATTTTTAGAGACGGAGTCTTGCTGTGTCATCCCGGCTGGAGTGCAGTGGCTCCATCCCAGCTCACTGCAGTCTCCACATCCTGGGTTCCAGCTCCTCTCGCCTCAGCCTCCAGCGTCACTGGGATTACAGGCATGATTCCACCGTTCCAAATGACCCCTAGTGTAGTGCTGTCTAATGTTCCTAAGCAGGAGGAGGTTATGATTGTGCCTTATGGAGAAAACACGTGTGTTCGATCAGCTTTGTTCAGTCATGAGTTATGGAGCTATGGGCTGTGAGTTCAATATTAATGAATCAACAATCTATATATCAAATAAGATTTCTTTAAACAAAGACAACATAAAACAAAGGCATGTACTATTGATTGGTTCATAAAAATGTTGTGACCAGAGGCTTGCAGGAACTCAGCCCTGCATTTCCCTTGTAGCAGCGGTTCAGTATTTGCTCACTCCATGTTTGAGGTGGCTGTGGACCATAACTACTGCGAACAACGAGAATGGACTGATGGGCTTTGTGTAGCTGTTCTCCCGAAACAGGCAGAGATAGCCTAAACGTCCCTCGGTGATTTCCAGTGACTTCTCAGCATGGACGATGGGAGTGTCAAATGTTTATTTTAATTTATTTTTTTATTTTTTGAGACAGGGTCTTCCTCTGTCACCCAGGCTGGAGTGCAGTGGCGCCATCTCAGCTCACTGCAGACTCGACTCCAATGTTCCCTTGGATATAACCTAGTAAAGGCCACCTGTCCTGTTGTGCGGGCCCTCCTGGGGTCCTGTCTCAGGCCCACTGTCCTCCACTCTCTGCTGGAGATCATAGTTAACACTGCTGATAAGCCAAACTAAACCTCTCGCCCAGATCTCTCTCTTGAACCCCAAGTTCATTTCAAACTAAAGGCCGAATATGCTCACTTGGTGTCCCAGTGGCAATTTCAACTAAATATACCCTAAACTTACCTTATAATCAATGACCCTGACACCCGTTCCTCTCCTCCCATTTCCCCAAGCTCCGTCCATCTTTGTCTAAGCCTGGAGCTTGGGGAGAGGGAGTCACAGAGGGAGGGAGGGAGGGAGGGAGGGAGGGAGTGAGGGAGGAGACTTCTTTAATTCACGCCATCAGTGCAATCAACTTTAGGAAAACGTGGTGTGGCCAGTTCCCCAACTCCATAGCTTGCCCCTGCTGGGACCACCTGCTCTGTCACCAGCTGAAAACCCGAGGTCCAACTCACATTCCTTCTATTTCATCCTTTTCCTTCCCTCTCTCGTCCATTCTCCAAGACCTGCTTAATATCTCTCAGGTTTACTCCCTTTTCTCATGAACTTTCCTAGATGATCTCCATTGTATCTGTATCAAATCCACTTTCCATAGATCAAAAAGCAGTGGCCTCAAGCTTTGCTAAATATTTTTTTTTTTTGAGACGGAGTCTTGCTCTATCGCCCAGGCTGGAGTGCAGTGGCGCGATCTCGGCTCACTGCAAGCTCTGCCTGCCGGGTTCACGACATTCTCCTGCCTCAGCCTCGCGAGTAGCTGGGACTACAGGCGCCCGCCACCACGCCCGGCTGATTTTTTGTATTTTTAGTAGAGACGGGGTTTCACCATGTTAGCCAGGATGGTCTCGATCTCCTGACCTCGTGATCTGCCCGCCTTAGCCTCCCAAAGTGCTGGGATTACAGGCGTGAGCCACCACGCCCGGCCAAGCTTTGCTAAATACTTTTATTCACAGTATCTGGTGGAGGGGGAGAGGCGTTTGCTCGTTAAAATGCAAATTCTTCCCCTCCCCATATGGAATGGTGGAGTTCTGGAATCTGTATGTTTTTATTTATTTTATTTCATTTTATTCTTGAAGCAGAGTCTTTTTCTGTTGCCCAGGCTGGAGTGTAGTGGTGTGATCATGGCTCACTGCAGTCTTGAACTCCCAGAATCAAGCAATCCTCCCACCTCAGCCTCTTGAGTAGCTGGGACAACAGGTGCACACTACGATGCCTGACTAATTTTAAAATTTTTTGTAGAGATGCAGTCTCACTATGTTGTTGCCCAGGCTGGTTTCAGACTCCTGGCCTTACGCGATCCTCCCACCAGCCAATGCCCTCTGTGTTAGAGAAAGATGAGGAATGCCTTACCAGGTAACCGGATTGGCTTCCATGGGGCAGAGTTTGGCACGTAGGCATGCTTCGAGGCGGTGACGATCAACTGACTGCCCAGCTTATATTGGAACTTGATAAAGGCAACGCCATCGGTCCCCGAGGTGCCAGAGGCGATGGAGGCCTGGTTGGTGAAGATCTCGATCAACGCGTCCGCTACGGGCTGGTGGGTGCTGGCGTCACTGATGTGCACCTTTAGCGTCACCTCTGGAGGCAGAGAAAGTACAAAGAACAGCTACTGTCAATGGGAAACATCCACAGCAACTCTGGTATGACTGTGATGGGAAGTGGAAGGAGGGCTCTGTAAGGACATCAAGGTCGACACTCAAAATATGCAGTTTTTACCAGGGATATTTTCTCCTTAGAGTTCTACTTTTTACTTCACACGATTTCCCATTTTCTTCAAAACCACAGCCTGTCCCAAACTGCTTTCCTCTTTACTCCTTCCTGCTCACATCAACAAATGATCACGAGAAAAATTCTATACCTTAAAACATTGGGCAACCAATGCAATACTTTGTGTGTGTCTGTGTGTCTGTGTGTATTTTGAAACAGTCTCACTCTGTTGCACAGGCTGGAGTACAGAGGCATGATGACGGCTTACTGCAGCCTCGACCTCCTGGACTCAGCTGATCCTCCTGCCTCAGCCTCCTGAGTAGCTGGGACTATACGTGTGTGCCACCACACTGGGCTAATTTTTGCAGAGATGGGGTTTTGCCATGTTGCACAGACTGGTTTCAAACTCCTGAGGCTCAAGCGATCTGCCCACCTCAGGCTCCCAGAGTGCTGAGGTTACAGGTGTGCCTCACCGTGCCCGGACAACAATACTCTTTCAATGGTGTTTGGGCTACCACAGTAAGGGCACAGTGGGCCGTGGTATTTGCAGCTGTATCCTTCTCTAGTCCTGGGAAATGCAGCAGAAGTAACCCAGGATCGTGCACTGGTAATCACAAACACTAGACTGAAAAGAAGTGAAAACTACTGTTAAAAGGGAGGACCCAAAGAGCAGAACAAGAGAAGGTTAGAAAAAGAATAATAATAATAATAAAAAAGCATCATGATTGGAATGACACAATTGCAGTAGCTTGTGTAGGTGCTTACTCCGGCAGGCATTACACTAAATGTTTCTTTTTTTTTTTTTTTGAGACGGAGTCTCGCTCTGTCGCCCAGGCTGGAGTGCAGTGGCGCAATCTCGGCTCACTGCAAGCTCCGCCTTCCGGGTTCACGCCATTCTCCTGCCTCAGCCTCTCCCAGTAGCTGGGACTACAGGCTCCCACCATCACGCCCGGCTAAGTTTTTGTATTTTTCAGTAGAGACGGGGTTTCACTGTGGTCTCGATCTCCTGACCTCGTGATCCGCCCGCCTTGGCCTCCCAAAGTGCTGGGATTACAAGCGTGAGCCACTGCGCCCGGCCTACACTAAATGTTTCTATCTATATGTTGAGACATATAGGTAGATGAAGTCAAGTTAGGAATATTGGCAAAACCAGATCCTGAATCTGGGAAACAAATAGAATGTTATAAATTGCTAAAAAATTAAAATAGAAAGGCTAATTTACATTTACTCAGGCAAGGGATAGTTATTGAACTTTGACTCTGTGCCTAGAATTGTAACTACACGGCTACAGCGAAGGAGAGGATGCGTGAGTCAACAGGAAAGCACCACGGCTGAGGGGGAACAGCATGTGTGGAGGCTCAGAGGCAGGAAGACGCCATGTTTCCTGGAGAAACAATGGCAGGTTCTGAAAGCTGGATGGAGAGTGTGAGAGGCGTAGGAGGCTGGAGAGGCAAGTAAGGCCAGATCACACACGGCTTTATGAGCTCCCTAAAAGGATTATTCTTTATTCTAAAGGCAATGGGAAGTCACAAAGGTTTTAAGAGGGGAGTGGAGATCAAATTTATGTTATAGAATAGCATAAAGAATGGGCTGAGGAAGAGGCAAGGCTGGAGAACAAGCATCCGATTAAGAGGACTCTGTGATAAACCACGACTGAGATGGTGGTAGACCAGACTCCGGCAGAACGATCACGTCAAAGGTGCTGATTCCAGAACTATGTGGGGGAGCAACTCAGAAGTGCATCCTGCTCCCATAAACCCTATTTACTTAGGTAGGAAGCGAGCAGCTGGTGTGATGTATGTCCACCTGGTCACTTGCAAGCACCACATGCCATGCTTTTTGAGCTGCCTCTGATCTGAAAGACTTGGGATAGGAAGGTGGGGAAAGGACTAGCAAAAAATGAGGAGGTGGCCAAGGAGGCTCGTGTTCAGCACCTTCCAGAGTGGAGCTCAGTGGAGTGCCCCATCAATGAGCCGGCTGCAGGCTGGCTGGGTACAGAGCAGCCTGAGAGCGAGGATGAGGAAGGAGGGCTGGGTCAGCCTTGCAGGTATTGTCCAGTGGCACATACCCTGGACTTCTGCAATTCTCAATGGAGGTTTGAATCTCAGCTCCACCATGTGCTAGCCATGTAGCCTTGGGCAGTTTATTTATCTTTTCTAGGGCTCAGTTTCCCCATTTGCTAACTGGGAATGATAAACACGCATAGCTCAACATATAGGTAGAAACACATAGTGTAATGCCTGGCAGAGTAAGCTACTGCAATTGTGTCATTCCAATCATGATGCTTGTAAACATTCCAACACGGTGCTTGGGGATACCAGATTTGGGGCTCAGAGAGGGGAGTTAGAAAGAAGAAATATATAAAACTAAAGGGACAGGTGAGACAACCCTCTCAGAGAATATTAATGCCTTTGTTTGTTTGTTTGTTTAGATGGAGTTTCATTCTTGTCACCCACGCTGGAGTGCAATGGCGTGACCTCTGCCTCCTGGGTTCATGCAATTCTCCTGCCTCAGCCTCCCGAGTAGCTGGGATTACAGGTGCCCACCACCATGCCCCACTAATTTTTTGTACTTTTAGTAGAGACCGGGTTTCACCATGTTGGCCAGGCTGCTCCTGAACTCCTGATATCAGGTGATCCACCTGCCTCGGGCTCCCAAAGTGCTGGGATTACAGGCATGAGCCATCACGCCTGGCCTGAGTATTAATACCTTTATATAAAGAGTTCTATCCTACACTGGGGCAACCATATTTAGAAGAACTTCTTTTTGTTTGAGAATCTCCACCTTGGTAACTTGCCAACTAGCTGTCTCATGATACTAAAGCAGTCTTTTCAATACTGCAAATTTCAGTTAGTCAATCATTTTTCACCCATTTTTTCCCACATGTTGATTTAATACATTTCTTGAGTAGATAACCATAGACAAGAGTTAAAGAATCCTAGACCTAGCTAAATCATCCACCTGGCTTTGAGGACCTTTGAGCTATGGGTGTGTACCAAATAAATTTCTTAAAATGTTTTACAAAGAACAAATAAATGCTACAGAAACCAACCTTGGCTACTTCATACTATAGGAGAAAACTAACATCCAAAAAGGGATAAATCAGCATCATGAAAATCAAGGATATGATATTACAGAATACATTTAGTCAATTCACTTCAATCCAATCAGGATGTGCATGACACACACACACACACACTTTTTCTTTTATTTTTATTTTTATTTTTTGAGATGGAGTCTCACTCTGTTGCCCAGGCTAGAGTGCAGTGGCGCAATCTCAGCTCACCACAAGCTCTGCCTCCCTGTCTCACGCCATTCTCCTGTCTCAGCCTCCCGAGTAGCTGGGACTACAGGTGCCCACCACCACACCCGGCTAATTTTTTGTATTTTTTAGTAGAGACGGAGTTTCACCGTGTTAGCCAGGATGGTCTCGATCTCCTGACCTCGTGATCCGCACGCCTCAGCCTCCCAAAGTGCTGGGATTACAGGCATGAGCCACCGTGCCCAGTCCCCACACACAGATTTTCTTATTTAACTTGGTCCTCTGTGTCCCCAAGTAGTATACTATTCCTTTTTTAAATTTTAAATTTTTATTTATTTCCATAGGTTTTAGGGGAACAGGTGGTGTTTGGTTACATGAGTAAGTTCTTTAGTGGTGATTTCTGAGATTCTGGTGGGCCCATCACCCAAGTAGTGTACACTGTACCCAATGTGTAGTCTTTTATCCCTCATCCTCTCCCACCCTTTTCCCTGAGTCCCCAAATCCACTGTATCATTCTTAGGCCTTTGCATCCTCATAGCTTAGCTCCCACTCATGAGTGAGAACATACGATGTTTGGTTTTCCATTCCTGAGTTACTTCACTTAGAATAATGGTCTCCAATTCCATCCAGGTTGCTGCAAATGTAATTATTTCACTCCTTTCATGGCTGATTAGTATGCCATAGTATATATATACCACATTTTCTTTCTCCACTCATTGACTGACAAGCATTTGGGCTGGTTCCATATTTTTTGCAATTGCAAATTGTGCTGCTATGAACATGCATGTGCAAGCATCTTTTTCACATAATAACTTTTTTTGTTCTCGGTAGATACCAGTAGTAGGATTGCTGGATAAAATGGTAGTCCTTTTTTATTTTTTCATAGGTTTTTGGGGAGCAGGTGGTATTTGGTTACATGAGTAAGTTCTTTAGTGGTGATTTGTGAGATTTTGGTGTACCCATCACCCGAGCAGTATACACTGAACCCAGTGTGTAGTCTTTACCTAAGTAGTATACTAAATTATAACATAAATTAACTCATGGTGCATTAATAACCACATAGCAGAAATCCTGCAATGATGATTTATGCAATTTTATGGAAATGCAACATTTACTAACAATTGGGATTACAAGGTCTTCACTGTTTGCTGAGAAGGCAAAAACTGCTGAGATTTGAGGGAAAAAAAGGTTTTATGAATAAACAGAGAAAGGGGGAGTTCCACTCTAATCAACGCCCTAGATTCTACCACTTAAATTTCTTCTAATGTGGGAAGCATAGTTTAAGTTCTACAATTATATACGTTAAAAGAGATTGTTTAGTTCTTCACTTGGTATGATCAGAGAGAACAAAATGTCAGTATGATTCGGTAATTCTTTTTCTTTTTGAGACAGAGTCTCACTCTTGTTGCCCAGGCTGGAGTGCAATGGCACAGTCTTGGCTCACTGCAACCTCCACTTCCCGGGTTCAAGCAATTCTCCTGCCTCAGCCTCCCAAGTAGCTGGGATTACAGGCTTGCGCCACCACGCCCGGCTATTTTTGTATTTTTAGTAGAGACAGGGTTTCTCCATGTTGGTCAGGCTGGTCTCAAACTCCTGACCTCAGGTGATCTGCCCGCCTCAGCCTCCCAAAGTGCTGGGATTACAGGTGTGAGCCATCACGCCCGGCCTGATTCGGTAATTCTTACAGCCCACAGGGGCATCATTGTTATAGAATAACACTGAGAATGGGACTCTCTATTCAACAGCAAACAAAACTATCCCTAACTAAATGACAACCAGGGCAGCTGTCATCTGACTAGGCAAGGCATTACTTACTACATGACTCTCATTTATAGGAAGACCCCATAAACGGTCCCAGACCTAAATATGCCCTAAGATGCACTCTTTGCTGCTCAGTGAGTGCTGAGGACCCTGCTGAGTTGGTCACCTGAAGACTGCACTAAACCCAGACTGGGACATCCTTTTCTCACTCCGTACCCCACACATCCATCACCAAGGTCTGCTCATTTTGACTGCAAACTCTGCATCTCAAAGCAGGCCTTTCTTTCCTACCCTTGTGAACACTGCCCTATTTCCAGGCCTTCACCATCCATCACCCACACTGCTGCTCAGCCACTTTACAAAAACAGTCACTCTCTTCAAACCTGAGCCCTGAGGTCTCACTGAGGCCAGAGGGAGCTACCCAATACACTCAGCTGACCTCTCCCTGTCTCCTTCAAACCCTTTGATGCACCCCCACTGTCACCTGTACCAGGTGCAGCAACTTCGGCCTGCCCTCAGGCCAAATGTGGCCTGCTGCCTGCTTTTGTATATAGTCCATGAAAATTATCTGGAATTTAAATTTCAGTGTCTATAAAGTTTTATTGGAACACAGCCATGCCCCATCATTTGCATGGGCTGGTTTTGCATTACAACAGCAGACTTTAGAAGTTGCCACGGAGACCATAAGGGCAGCAAAGCCTGAACTCAGTACTTTTGGCCCTTTAGAGAAAAAGGAAGGCCATGTGGCTCACGCCTGTAATCCCAGCACTTTGGGAGGCCGAGGCAGGTGGGTCACGAGGTCAGGAGTTTGAGACCAGTGTGGCCAACATAGTGAAACCCTGTCTCTACTAAAAATACAAAAATTAGCTGGGTGTGGTAGCACACGCCTGTAGTCCCAGCTACTCGGGAGGCTGAGGCGGGAGAATTGCTTGAACCTAGGAAGCAGAGGTTGCAGTGAACTGAGACTGTGCCATTGCACTCCAGCCTGGGTGACAGAGTGAAAAAAAAAAAAAAGCTGCCACACTCAAGGGACAGGATCCATCCCAGCAGCTTCCCGTCCTGCACCAGCCACCCCACCTGACCCCACGCCTTGCCCTCGGCTCCTCCTTCCTGGGCCTTCCTGCCACAGCTCCTTGCCTTTGAAGGCAATGTTTTTCTACACTTCCCTTCCATGTTGCTAATTCCTTTTTCCTTTAAAAGGCCGTAGTAAGGTAGATTCAAGAAAGTGCTCCGGCCAGACTCAGCAACCCTGCATTTCCCTGAAGCTCTCCAGACACATGGTGTCTGTTTCTTGTCCATTTCCATTTCTGTCTGTTTCACCTTGGGCCAACTGTGGGGGTGTACAACGGAGACCAGACCCCTGACCTTCAGGAGCTTTAGCTTTAGAGATTAAATACGTACCGAAGTGTCATTCTGAACTGGAAGAAGTGCCCCAAGGAAAACTGGGTGACACGAGGCAGAACAGGGAACCTATTTTCAACTAGGTGGTCAGGGGAGGCCTTCTTGAGGAGGCGTCATTTTAGCTTAGGCCTAGAGGAGACACAGGGACCAGCCAGGCAAAGAGGTGTCCTGAGATGAGAACGACCAGGTTGTTTACAACTGAATTAAAACCCCCATGGAGAAAGCTTGGTGCAGGGGCCCTCGTGTCTGAAGATGACGGGTCTGGGCCACCCATGTACCGCTGTTTTGTTTTGTTTAGAATCATAGCTTACTACAGGCTTGACCTCCCAGGCTCAAGCAATCCTCTCACCTCAGCATCCCAAGTAGCTGGGACCACAGGCATGCACCACCACATCCAGCTAATTTTTGTATTTTTGTAGAGACGGGGTTTTGCCCTGTTGCCCAGGCTGGTCTCAGACTCCTGGGTTCAGGCTATCCTCCTGCCTCAACCTCCCAAAGTGATGGGATTATAGGTGTGAGCCACCGCATCCAGCCATACCACCATTTTAGTGTCTGGGGTGGCCCATGAGCCCCTCAAGAATAGGGGCTCATTTTTAGAAAATTCAATTTATAACCGGAAGGCCTAGCTGGTACCTAGAGCCAGCAGGTGGTCAATAAAAGTTTGCAAAATGAATGCTGGGGTGAAACCAACCATCTCTTAACACAACACTACCTGATATAGGGGTCATCAGCCACATGTGAGCATATACATTTGTTTAAATTAATTAAAATTAAATTAATTTAAAAATCAAGCTCCTTGGTAACACTAGGCTCATTGTGAGTGCTCAACAGCCACAACTGGCTAGCGGTTCCTGCGTTGGAGAGTGCAGACTGGATATTTCTGTCATTGCAGAAAGTTCCTTTGGACAATTCTGATCTCCGAATCTGAGCCAAGAAATCCATGGCATCCAAATGGCTCAATGAACTCCCAAGGAAAATCTATCTGAGTGTGACTCTGAAGTGGTGTCTTCGCAGCCCTTGTGGATCAGGCCTTCACTCAAGTCCTTCAGTGGCTTAAAAGGCCCTTTGTGATCTCTTCCCACCCCTCCTCCCCAGCTATATCACCTCCCGCCCTCACTTGCTAAACTTTCCCCATTCAGGGACTTGCAGGGAGGCCAGGTACGATGAACATGCTCTGCTCCGATTGTGCCCTGGCCTGGCACAGTCTCCCCTAGACGCCCATCCATGCAGCTGAGAGCCACACCTCCCTGTCTTTGCTTCAGTACCACCTCCTCGATGAGGCTATCCTATCACTGATTACTCTTTTTAAAAAATTTTCAACATGGAAATTCTAGAACGCATATATTTTAGTCTGTTTAGCCTGCTATAACAAAATCCCATAAACTGGGAAGCTGATAAACAACAGGAATGTATTTCTCAAGTTCAGGTAGCTGGTTAGTCCAAGGTTAGGGCAGATTAGGTATCTGGTGAGGGCTCACCTTTTCACTGCATCCTCACGTGGTGGAAGGGATGAGGGGGCTCTCTGGGGTCTCTCAAGCACGCTAATCCCATCCACAAGGGCTCCCCCCTCATGACCTGATGTCCTCCCAAAAGACCCCACCTCCTAATACCTTCCACCTTGGTGGTTAAGATTTCCATATGTGAACTTGAGGGGAAAACAAACATTCAGAACCACAGAAACACAAAAGTAGAAAGAACAGTACAAGGACCCTCCTCCCAAACCTGTCCTGATAGGAAGTTTCAAATAGTGTCATCCTTCTACAAGTCTTTCCTTCATGCATTTCTCCCTCCATTCCCACTTTTTTGCTGGAACATTTTGAAGCAAATTCCAGATATCACATTAGGTTATATTATTTCCCTGTAAATTTTTTGTTGTTTTTTGAGACAGGATCTGGCTCTGTTGCCCAGGCTGGAGTGCAGTGGCACGATCTTGGCTCACTGTAACTTCCCCAACCCGGGCTCAAGTGATCCTCCCACTTCAGCCTCCCAAGTAGGTGGGATTACAGGGACACGCCACCACCACGCCAGGCTAATTTTTTGTATTTTTAGTAGAGATGTGGGTTTTGCCACATTGCCCAGGATGGTCTTGAACTCCCGAACTTGAGCAATCCACCCGTCTCGTCCTCCCAACATGCTGGGATTACAGGGGTGAGCCACTGCACCAACCACCATAAATATTCCCACTTAAAACAGATAAGGATTTTTTTTAAACTACCACCAAAACACAATTATCATGCCTAACTAAAGTAATAATCTCTTTATATCATCTAATACCCAGCACATATTCAATTTTTTTGATTGCTTAAAAACATTTAAAATAATTCTTACTATTCTGTCTAAAATGTCCAACCCCACCCCACCCCAAATTTCTGATATTCTCCTGCTCTGTTTTTGCTTTTTATGAGTGACGTTGATCGATTATAACATGCTCATAACTCATATGTTTATTAAACATTAAACTCTACCAGATGGAAACTTTGAGACAGTTATTTTGTGTTTCTGTTTTCTTCTTCATTCACGCATCCTAAGCATATAGAATAGTGTCTGGCACACAGTAGTTACCTAATGTAGATGCTGAATTAATCTCTAAAACGAGTAGGCATTTCTGGGTATCTTCTGATCCATGGCTTAAGTATTCCTGGTGTTTTGTTGTTGTTCCATTTATTTCTTATAACTACTTTAAAAATAGATACTATAGAGATCCATTTGAAAAGTATTAATCAATCCAGATAACTAACTGTAAATAACCAGAAAATATTTATTGACCAGCTACTATATGCTTAGCATGATACAAGGTACTGCAGGGAGATTAAAGAAGAAGGAGAAAAAAAGACATGGCTCCTGTTTATAAGGAGTTTACAGTTTTGTGGGGAGGAAAGACCAACACGTGTGCCAGAAAGCAAGAAGAATGAAACTGGCTAGGAATCTGTAAAAAAAAAAATATATATAGCAAAGATGAGGTTAATCTGATCTGGAATTTCCATGCAAAAACAGAATCAAAGACACAAACAAGATCTGAATGCATTCATAGAGGTGGGGGGATCATCAAAAGATTTAAGGAAGGGTATGGCGTGAACACCAACACTATGAAAGGGTCTTGGCTATCTGGGTACTCACTGCATGCAAACTGGCCCTGATTGTGGTTTACGGAGGTCAGAGAGGAATGCTTCTTGGAAGAGATGAAATTGAAGCTGGTGCTGGAAGGGTGGGTACCATGGGCAGATAAGTCTTTGTGGCATCTTCTGAAATAGTCTTCCTCCCTTTGAGGAATTCCAGATGCTCATTTTCCCAGCCTCCCCTGTAGCTAAGAAGGAGGAAAAATGGGCTGTGGTTCTGCGAAGCTGTGGCTCTGCTCATTCTGGTTGGCAGAATTTGATGTGGAAGTCAGCAGCATGAAGAAGCAGGGCCTTTTTCTGGCCAAAGGGACCACAGAGGAGGCATCTGGTTGGGGGCAGCAGGGGTGCTCCCGGAAGAGTCACACCACACAGCTCAGACACTGTTCTGGCTGTGAGCCTCCTCCTCTCACAAGTTCTGTGCGCTACCCAAAAGCTGTAATAAATGTCTTTTCTCATTAAACCAGCTAGATGGGCAGTGCTGCTTGCCCTGCTCGGGTTCTGTGCTATCCTGGCATGATTCTGTCTAGCTGGGGACCATCTCTTTGAAACTGCACCTCATGGCTCTCCTTCCACCATGCACCTTCCTTCTCAGTACCTACCATGGGCTCCAGTTCTGCCTGCCTGCGCAAGGTGGTGGACCCCGGGAGTGTGTGCTCACACCTCTTCTCGCTACACACTCTCATCCATGAATTTATTTCACCATCAGGAATTCAGCCATCGCCTCTAGCATATTCTCCAATTTTTATCAGCCAATTGCAGAGCCAAGGAGGAAGAAACGAGCGCTCAGGAATTCTTCCCCTACCATGATTCGGAGCTCCTCTGCTCTTGGCAAACATGAAGAGTGTGGCTCTGTGGGCACAAACTGGTCCATTTTAAGTAGTACAAAGAGCATCTGCTTTGTGGGTAGAAAACTAAACATCATCTTTTAGTCCAGCATTATCTTTTAGTCATTTCCTTTCTAACTGCCACAGATTTAGAACTAAATGCAACAAGGCTGTTTCCAATTGTTGGCTTGGGAGGAGGTGCCTCTAAGTAGCGAGTTAAGAGTGAACAAGAGGAAGGAATTAGGGTGCATAATTTACAGGCACATGGAAGAATCTCCCTGTCGGTGTTTGACAAAACTGCCGGCAAACACTGAGAGACCATGTGAAGGCATGCCTCGTTTTTTGTTTTTTGTTTTGAGACGGAGTCTCGCTCTGTTGCCCAGGCTGGAGTACAGTGGCGCGATCTTGACTCACTGCAAGCTCCGCCCCCCGGGTTCACGCCATTCTCCTGCCTCAGCCTCCCGAGTAGCTGGGACTACAGGCGCCTGCCACCTCGCCTGGCTAATTTTTTATATTTTTAGTAGAGACGGGGTTTCACCGTGTTAGCCAGGATGGTCTCGATCTCCTGACCTCGTGATTCGCCTGCCTCGGCCTCCCAAAGTGCTGGGATTACAGGCGTGAGCCACCGCACCCGGCCTGTTTTTTGTTTTTGTTTTGTTTTGTTTTTTGAGACAGAGTTTTGCTCTTGTTGCCCAGGCTGGAGTGCAGTGGTGCAATCTTGGCTCACTGCAACCTCCACCTCCAGGGTTCAAGCAATTCTTTTGCCTCAGCCTCCTAAGTAACTGGGATTACAGGCACCTGCCACCATGCCCAGCTAATTTATCTTTTATTTATTTTTATTTTTTTATTTTTAGTAGAGACAGGGGTTTCACCATGTTGGCCAGACTGGTCTTGAACTCCTGACCTCAGGTGATCCACCCGCCTCCCAAAGTGCTAGGATTATAGGCGTGAGCCACCATGCCCGGCCAGCATGCCTTGTTTTTAATCCACACTTTGTCAAATAATGCATACCTTTCGTTATTTTTCTATAAACGATAGGATGCATTTAGTTTATAACTTTGCCTCCAAACTCCAAAACATGTACTATTCCAAAACATAAAATCTTTTGTGGTTTTTCTGGCACCAGAGCTGCGAGTACAACTTCCACCTGCTTTCTGCACAGTCTGCCCTTCTCATTTCTCACATTTATTCTAACAAACTCTGGCTCTGTCTTAAAAGGGAAAGTAAAGTTTGTGGGCTCCATTTTTTAAATTTGTTTCATTTGTTTGTTTCCGTGAAGTTTTTGGCTTCCTCTAACCGCTTTTCATTCCCTTTTCTATTTCCTCAAATTGGCCTTTGTTCTGGGATTTTCATTTTTTCTTTCCTTTTGGTTTTTAGAGCTGTCGGTTTCCACAGCAACCCACCCTAGTAGTGGGGAACCCAGCATTTTATGGGTTGGCCACTGGGTCTGGGTAGAAGAAAGGCGCATTCCCACCAAGCAGGCCACGCAAAATGCTCTCACCCCAAGTAGCCCAGCAGTCTGGGCAGTTCAGGCCAGCTGAAAAGGAATCACTCTTCTTAGCACCATGATTAGCTACATTTAACCCCAATTTAGGGGAGTTACAACGGCTTTTCAACTCTTAAATAAAACACCAGAAAATTGCTTGGTCACTTAAAAATATTTTCCAAATAAGAGGTTATCGTAAAAATGTTACATGACCTTTGCTCTACGAGGTTTTGCCCCATGTTACTTGGTGTTAGAATTTTACAATATCAGCATGTGCATTGAATTTCCATGTCTTTATAAAGCATGTTCCAGGATGCCTAATGTGTGAAGGGGTGGCTTTCTATTTATATTTCTTTTGGAAACATAAGAGGTTTTACTGTGTAATCTGATGAAATTAGGATGCACTCTGTTACACTGGAGTTTTCGTGTAAATTTTTCCAGACTCACATAGTGCACATGCACCTTGTATTGTTCTATTTTATTTTCTGCCCAAAATTTAGCCAATCATGTCATCCAGGCAAATTATATTTATATATTTTAAAGTATAATCTATATGTTATGTAACATATAACAGATTAATATGTATCTCATAATATATAATATACTTTATTAATCTATAATACATCTCAATAAGAATCTGTTACAACTTGTACATCCCAGGACTCCCTTATATGCAATTTCTAGCTGCACTAAAGCATTTGGCAATCCTTGTGTGTGTTTAATTCTGAAAACAACATTCAGTTTGATGTCCTTCCGCAAAGACCAAGACTTCTGTCACCCAGAAGAAAAAGGACTGTGCAGGCATACTTCAGAGAGACGAATACGCTGGGCACTAGAAACCCCCCTAGCTTCCTGGGTCCCCTCTCCACGTGGGCACCTTTCACTCTTGATTGTACCAAGAGGTGCCCTGAACCTCTCTATGGATCTGCGGCCCCAGTGTCTGATACAGAATCCCCGCCTATGTGGGGTTCTTTTTTTGAAACATGTTCCTTAGATTTCAGTGGACGTTTACAGTCTCTAGACATCCATTTGAATGACCTCATTGGAGACGCATGGAAGAGGTAAGTGTGCTGGAATTTAGGGTACCACTGTGTGCCTTTCTGTGTTCTATCATCTCAGGCAACTGATGCTTATGCTAAACCTCATGACAAGGCAGCCATGTGGTAGACTTGACAGCTACAGCTTCAGTTTGAAATAGGATGAGAAGAGACTACAGTAGAGTGCTATTTACACTGGTGGCTCCTACCGGCTGCCCATCCTCTGAAGGGCATGTATTTAGAGCTTTTTTTCTTTTTCTTTTTTTTTGAGATGGAGTCTTGTTGTGTCACCCAGGCTGGAGTGCAGAGACACGACCTTGGCTCACTGCAACCTCCGCCTCCCAGGTTCAAGAAATTCTCCCTACCTCAGCTTCCCGCGTAGCTGGGATTACAGGAGCCCACCACCATGCCTGGTTAATTTTTGTATTTTTAGTAGAGACGGGGTTTTGCCATGCTGCCCAGGCTGGTCTCGAACTCCTGACCTCAAGTGGTTCACCCACCTCGGATTCCCAAAATGCTGGAATTACAGGTATGAACCACTGCACCTGGCCGCCATCACAGTCTTGACAGAACTTGCGCATAACGTACTCTTTCTCACCCCAATCCCTGCATCTCTCTATCCCTCTAATGCATAAACTTCTGTCTTGGCAGTGCTACCAGGATATCTCTGGGCAAACAATCAGTGGATTTCTGCTGCTTCCCATAAGAAATTTGTATGAGGATCAAATTGATGATCATCCCATTAACAACACTTAACAACCAACAGCACCATGTTGCCAAGAATGGTGAAATATACAGTAACAAACATTCACAGAAGTTCAGCAATTAAAGAGATCATGTTAGATACATATAGACATACACTGATTTTCTACTTTATTCACGTGATGGGACATCTTTCCCTCAATTTAAACACTCTGTAATGGAAATTGAAAATGTAATACTCAAATACCAACAATCTCCCACAGCTTTGTGGCTAAGAATCCTGTTACCCTAATAAGTTAAACAGCAGAAGTTCACTCTCTATTACTGGACCTGGCACAAAATAAGGTTTTCTAGGGCTGGTTTCATATGCATATAATGCTAGAAGAGCAACTATAAAATAGCTATGTTCTTGCAACTAATCAAGGGTTATTTAGGTAAATATACCAGGATAATCTGAAAATTGTTGCTGGACTTACCTGCTCCAACTGTACAACTTACCCATACAACCAAGTGTTCAAAAGCAAAATTAATGTTCACAAGCAAAATTAACAGAATGTTCCTACAGTCTCATCTAAAAAAGTTATCTCATGAGATATACATTCGACAGCAAAACTCCCAATCTTCTTCTTTTTTTTTTTCTTTTTCTTTTTTGAGACGGAGTTTCACTCTTGTCACCCAGGCTGGAGTTCAATGGCACAATCTTGGCCCTCTGCAACCTGCAACCTTCGCCTCCCAGGTTCAAGCAATTCTCCTGTCTCAGCCTCCCCAGTAGCAGGTATTCCAGGTGCCCGCCACCACGCCCGGCTAATTTTGTATTTTTAGTAGAGATGGGGTTTCACCGTGTTGGCCAGGCTGGTCTCAAACACCTGACCTCAGGTGATCTGCCTCCCTCAGTCTCCCAGAGTGCTGGGATTACAGGCGTAAGTCACCACGCCTGGCCATGAATTACCCAATCTTCTTGATGTAGTATCAGAAATACTTAGATGCAGCTTTAAAGGTCTATATGAGAGTAGGATTACTGTACTTATCTCGGGAAACTTCTCCAAAATATTCAAACCAATTTAAAATAAAAGAATAACTGTTCAAAAGAAGTAAGAATTGAAGCACCAAAACAATGCTACATATGGCTCCAAAAAACAAAAGCAAAAGCCGTAGTTCCACCTTTTAAGAACTTTTCCATAAAAAGCAATGTATATCCATAAAGCTAACATCTTCACTTTTCTCAGATACGGTTAAGTATCTAGTGACTACACCATGGAAATGGAAATGTGGAAAATGCGTTTACTGAGCTTCATACAATACCCTGCTCTACTGAACAAGAAAATGGTGGTCATGCAACACTGTGGTGACCAGAGGACCCACAAGGGTTTCTAAAGAAATCCCCACAACAAGCCACCCCAACATGCTTCTGTTTTGTTGGTATTTTATTTACTTATTTGTTTTGGGACAGAGTCTCACTCTATCACCCAGGCTGGAATGCAGTGGGATGATCTTAGCTCTCTGCAACCTCTACCTCCCAGGTTCAAGTGATGCTCCTGCCTCAGCCTCCTGGGTAGCTGGGATTACAGGCACGCACCACCACGCCTGGTGAATTTTTGTTATTTTTAGTAGACGGGGTTTTGCCACATTGGCCAGGCTTGTCTCAAACTGGCTTCAGCCTTCCAAAGTGCTGGGATTACAGGTGTGAACCACCGTGCCAGGCCAGTTTTGTTGGTGTTTTAAATTTTTCATGAAGGCACAAAGTCCCCTTATGAGAATCTGGAAGAATCTGGGAACTGCTAAGTTAATGAGCAGTATTAAGCATGTCTATGAAATTAATGTACACACCTTAGCCAAGCTTCAAAGATCTGTTGGAAGGCACCAGTGGAACGGTTGCCAAGGCAACCTAACCTGGTGGGGGAAAGATTCGGTGTGTCTTGGGTGTTTCCAGATCTGTCTTTATCTATAGATATGCATTTACAGTTTTGTTTTTTCTTTTTGTCTAGGGCTTAGGGCTGGGACAAGAGCAAAATTACATACTTGTTTTGAAAAAGCAGCTTTAAGATGATGATGATGATGATGATGATTTTTAGCAAGTCATTACTCTCTCTGGGAAGAGACCAGTTAGAAAGTGCTACGTGGGAGCCGGTAGTGAAGAAACTGACTCATTAATTATTTTAGAATTAAAAAAAAAATGGGCCAGGTGCAGTGGCTCGTGCCTCTAATCCCAGCACTCTGGGAGGCTGAGGTGGGCGGATCATGAGGTCAGGAGATTTAGACCATCCTGGCTAACACGATGAAACCCTGTCTCTACTAAAAATACAAAAAATTAGCCGGGCATGGTGGTGGGTGCCTGTAGTCCCAGCTACTTGGGAGGCTGAGGCAGGAGAATGGTGTGAACCCGGGAGGCGGAGCTTGCAGTGAACCGAGCTACCCTGGATGATAGAGTGAGACTCCATCTCAAACAAACAAACAAAGGCAAAAAAGCAAGCTGAAGGGGCTTGCTGGAAAACTATGAATGGCCTAAGTGTGTGAAGCTCTCTGACACTTGAAGTATTACAAAACAAGATAAAGGTCCCTGGAGCAGCTGAAGTTTAGTCAGTGCAGTGCTTAAATCATATACATATGGGCTTATCTTTTCCAAGAAAGATATTAAAAAGCTACAGTGAAGCTATTATTAAAGTTTTCTCTTCTGTTTCAGATGAAGCTGAAATATTTTAGGGCACTTTAGCATTTACGTTACAAATATTCCTCCTGGGGAATGGGCACAGAATGCACATTTCACGACCACATGGTCTGGGGCTGGTTTCCAGGCTCCTCACTTAACCAGTCACGTGGTCCTGACCAAGTTCACAGCCTCCTTGACCTGTCATTTCTGTGTCCAGAAAATATGGATACCAACTGTCTTGAAAACACTGTAAGATTGGTAGGTGGACTGCCTGGTGGTGACTTTGTAAGGTGTCTGCTAGCAACAAAATTATTCCTGATCTTTTCCCACTCCCAAGCATTCCACTAACTTTATTTGGTGAAACAAAATCTCCAAAGCACCCTTTCCCCCTAAAAGCTTCTCATTAAGAACCACCCCCCGCCCCCAAAAAAAGAACAGAAAAAGATAGTATGCTATTCAGCGTGCCGGGCTTTGGACTGACAACCTAGAGTTGATGGTCATCTCTGCCCCTTCTGGCTTACTGCTCTTAAGCAGAGCCTTCTCATCTGTAAGAAGTGGGGTAATGGCCCTGCCCATAATAATCTCATGGAGCTCTAGTGAGATCACAAGGGTACAGTGCTTCCCACACACTGCAGCAGTGCACAGTGAGAGCTTAATCACTGCTAGCCATTTTTATAATTAGCTGACTGTTTCCCAACATTTGACTCTTGAATGAGGATCACGAAGGGTCTACAGAAAGTTTACAAAAGATCTCCTGGGAAAGTTCACGGAAGGAGCTGACCATGCCTGGCTATGGTTCTTGGAAGATTCCTTTTTCTCTCTCTCATACCCAGTGTGGAAAATTCCCAAGGACATAGAGAGCTGGAGGAACAGCAGAAGCCATTGGCAAGACAATTCTCCATCAGTCTCTTAAGTACTTCTGCACATATTGTGGGCAAGATACTGACTGTACTCTCTGTTCTGAGCTATCTCTTCAAGGATGTTTCTGTTTTTGAGATGGAGTCTAGCTCTGTCGCCCAGACTGGAGGGCAATGACGCGATCTCGGCTCGCTACAACCTCTGTTTTCTGGGTTAAAGCAATTTTCCTGTCTCAGCCTCTTGAGTGGCTGGGATTACAGGCACACACCAACATGCCCACACACCTACATGCCCACACGCCCAGCTATTTTTTTTTTTTTTTGTATTTTTAGTAGAGACAGGGTTTCACCACGTTGGCCAGCCTGGTCTTGAACTCCTGACCTCAGGTAATCCACCCGCCTCGGACTCCCAAAGTGCTGGGATTACAGGCATGAGCCACCTCGCCCGGCCCCCTTCAAGGATGTTTCTTTAGTGGATAGCTATGCAAGACAGAGAGGTGTCTCCATCTAGGGCAAAGAGCAGGCATGCTCGGTGCCTCTTGGAAAAGATATGGGTCCCTGAAGCTCAGGATTTCTCTCCTATAAAGTAAGCCGTTGCATTTGCAGGTATCCTATGGCCCTCTTTGCATCGCCCCTGTGGGAAATGGTGTTCAGGGAACTGGAGCAAGAATGCTGACACTCTGGCTACTACTGCTGCTCTGCGTAATAAACATCCCTTATCTCTGACCGGGAAGTATCGTGTCTCCACCAACTTCTATCAAACCGTGCCAGGCTGGCTCATTAGCTTCCAAGCTCGGCAGAATCTTAGACCTTTTTCATAGTTCTTGGGTCACTAAAGAACCCAAGAACTATAGGTATTATGAAGACATTTAGGCAGGAAAGGAGTGGACTAGGGTCCTAGAGAAGAAATAGGGGAGTCAGAGAAAAAAAGAGATAAGACAGTCCCAATTTTTGGGTAATGTCTTTTGGTTTCATGAAGTGGGTTTTCAAATTCTTAAATCACCCTCTGCTGGGGATGGCCAAGATTGCCCTTTTCCCTTAGTAAATTCTAACTATTCCTGCTCTTTACACCACACTTAGACCCCCACCTGCCAGTCACTCTGCTCCATTAGTTTAACACGTTGTTCTTGGCCAGGTGTGGTGGCTCATGCCTATAATCCCTGTACTTTGGGAGGCCAACATGGGTGGATCACCTGGGGTCAGGGGTTTGAGACCAGCCTGGTCAACATGGTGAAACCCGTCTCTACTAAAAATACAAAACAATTAGCAGGGTGTGGTGGCAGGCACCTGTAATCCCATCTACTTGGGATGCTGAGGCAGCAGAATTCCTTGAACACAGAAGGCAGAGGTGTCAGTGCGCCAAAATTGCGCCACTGCACTGCAGCCTGGGCAACAAGAGCAAAACTCCATCTCAAAAAAACAAAACAAAACAAAAAAACCCAAAACCAAAAAAAAAAAAAAAGAACAAAAACAAACCATGTCATTCTAGAATGTGCCACATGGGTCCAGCCTTCCAAGAAGCAGAATCTGAGGGTTTTCCACTCCAAGCATTAGTGAGTGTTTTGTTTATTTTTATAGCACTGATCATCTTAGTTCCCTTTTAAACCTGAAGGTTTGCAAAGCCACATTTAGGTCATCACAAGCAGTAACCCGAGGAGCAGAATTACAGTGATATGCTAATTAGGTTGCCAGTTGCCACTCATTTAACATTCAAAAATGTGCATGTGTTTAGTGAAATACTATTTCTGCTTTCTACATTTGACTGAATAAATTCTGTATTAATGGGACAGCATGGTAAACTATGCTGACGCCTACAAGTCATGAAACCTTAAAATGTCTTGATTAAGGCCGGGCGCGGTGGCTCACACCTATAATCCCAGCACTTTGGGAGGCCGAGACAGGCGGATTACCTGAGGTTAGGAGTTTGAGACCAGCCTGGCCAATATGGTGAAACTCTGTCTCTACTAAAAATACAAAAATCAGCCAGGCTTGGTGGCGGGTACCTGTAATCCCAGCTACTTCGGAGGCTGGGGCAAGAGAATTGCTTGAATCCAGGAGGCGGAGGTTGCAGTGAGCCAAGATTGTGCTACTGCACTCCAGCCTGGGTGACAAAAGTAAAGCTCCATCTCAAAAAAAAAAAAAAAAAAAGTCCTGATTTACTTCAATATTTATGAAATTTATGAAATATTTTTATAATTTATAGTAGTTTTTATAATTATTTTTATAATTTATAGGAGTTTTCTAAGAACTTTAAAACCACACACGATGGAAATTTCCTGCTTCATCTATGGGGGGATAAAATCGAACTATTCTGAACAGCGCAGCACTGTTCCTGGTGATTTTTTTCCACAGTGAACATCAGCATACAGTATTTTCCACATAGTTTAAGTTTCTAGAATGGTTCTTAGTTCGTGTCAAATGGAGCAAACTTTCATCTTTTAACCTTTATAGCTCATGTCCTGGCAGCAATGTCAATACAGGGGGCTTGATTTCCCTCTCTTGCCGGGAGAAATAAGAGTTCCAGCTACCCCTTCACTGCCATCTCAATTCATAATGCTACAGCAAACAATGGAAAGTTGTTTTTCCAAGTGGCAGCACAGAGGCTCTACCATATTTTGTCTTACGCTTGCAAGTTGATGCTATTTTAAATTATCCTTCACATTGGTGTTCTTAAATGTCACCTGCCAAATGGGTCACAGAAGTATATACTGTACCAAATAATCACTTGGCTCAGACCAAGAACTGAAGACAGGAGAGTTTCAGGATGAATGATGACACGCCCAAGAACACCCATCAGTTAAAGGAGTTAGGAATACAAGCATGGGCAGTAAAGTCCAAGTATGAAAGAGATTAAGTCAAGTCCTAGGATGGCCCATTGCTGACCTGCCCTCCTTGTGCGGGAGACACATGGAGAAAGTGTCGTTCGTGCCACAGGCATGCAGGGACAGGACGATTTCCCAGGGCTGATGGTGCATCTTCCCAATGGAACAAACCCAAAGAGACTGGCAATGGAGAAAAAGTTGCAGAAAGTGTCAGAGGCTTCCTCCCCAAAGGATGAAACAATGGGCTTTTGGATGTGCTATAATCCTCAACCCTTCATTCTGCAGATGAGGAATTTGAGGTTTTCATTCAAGGTTATATAGCTACTCATAACTGAGATGGGACCGTCACGGTGAGTAGGTGTATTAATTGTGTCTTTGTGTTCACTAATTTTGATGCTTTGGCATCTTGGAGCTTTGCTGGGCATGTAGGGACTGCCCCTCCCAGCACTAATTCTTGGAGATGGTAAACTACTGCTCCGTGAACATGACTTTCACCTGCAGCCTGTCAATCCAGAGCCCACTCCCCAGCCACATCCCCTAGGGGCTCTTACATTCCAGGCCACCTTTCCCATCCCTGATGACACCAGGGCCAGATACCAGTCAACTGGGGTGAGCTCCTCTGCCCCAGAACCCATCAAAATTAGTCAAATTAGCCAACCCTAAACCTGCTGCGGCCTCATACCCTGCCTTGTCCATTCCTTCCTGAGAAAACCTCAATAAAGGGTCCTGCCCACATTTATCTCCTGCTCCCTCGGCCTCTTGGTTGGCCCTGGTGTTTCTCTGTGTGGCCCTGCCTGGTATGGTGTAGCTCTCCTCTTGGGAACTGTGAGCAACTTTTCTTTTCTTTAACTTCCCTCCCTCCCTCCCTCAAGCTCTCTCTCTTTTTCTCTCTTCCGAGTCTCGCTCTGTTGCCCAGGCTAGAGTGCAGTAGCGCAATCTTGGCTCACTGCAACCTCTGCCTTCCAGGTTCAAGCAATTCTCCTGCCTCAGCCTCCCAAGTAGCTAGGATTACAGGCATGCGTCACCATGCCCGGCTAATTTTTGTATTTAGCAGAGATGGGGTTTCCCATGTTGGTCACGCTGGTCTCAAACTCCTGACCTCAAGTAATCCGCCTGCCTGAGCCTCCCAAAGTGCTGGGATTACAGGCGTGAGCCACAGCACCCGGCCAAGTAACTATCTTCTCCATAGCTGCCCATCCTCTACTGGTCTGTTGGCCTCACCACACCTGAATAATAATAAAACTTATAATTTAAAATAGTAGATGACTCGAGGTTTTCCCAGTGAAGATATGCCATGAACAAAGTGTTGGTGCAGAACTAGTTTTATTTATACTTGCTGCAAGGAAGATCTTTGTAGAAGTTTAGGCTGCACGAATAAACAGTAAATTCTAGATCACAGAAAATATTTATCTAGAGAGAGGAAATGTCTGGTTAGGTAAGCACAATAAAAGACTCAGTATTAGACCTGATGAACCTCTCACGTCACCTTCCCGACTCTATAATGTCTATAAAAGAACTGAATGGAGGGCTGGGTGCCGTGGCTCATGTCTATAATCCCAGTAACTCAGGAGGCTGAGGTGGGAGGATTGCTTGAGGCCAGGAGCTCAAGACCGGCCTGGGTGAGACCCATCTTTACATAAAATTAAAAGCTTAGCCTGGTGTGGTGTGCATGCCTGCAGTCCCAGTTACTTAGGAGGCTGAGGTGGGAAAATGGCTTGAGGCCAGGAGTTTGAGGCTGTAGTGAGAAGTGATCACACCACTGTACTCCAGCCTGGGTGACAGAGTGAGAGCTGGCTAAAAAAAAAAAAAGATCAGGAGAGTGAATGGAAAATTTCAGACTTCGGACAGCAAAAAATCACTGAAGATTTTTGAGCAGGGAAGTGATTAATTGTACATCCAATACGCAAATTGGACTGCCACAGAAGGACACTGTGGGGTGAACCCATGGTGGAAGTCCAGCCCTAAAATCAGAGAAAGCCTTGCTGGTGCCTATGTGCCTGTGCATTAACATGGGGACACACACAGGATGAAGACTAACGTCAAACTTCAGATCCTCTCTCAACACAGGCGAGGAGAGTGGCCTGGACAGAGCTCTTAGTGGAAGTGCTCTCAAAATATCAGCAGAATGGGGTCTGACAGCATGGACAGGATCATGCAAAGGAATCGCACAAATAGAGCATGATCCATGGATAACGTGATAAATGCATCACGGGCATGGGTCTCGTGTGCAACTTGACTGTATGTTTCTTACTGGGGCAAGCCCCTATCTTCACATTCAAATGAGCATTTATCTGAATAATATGATTGAGAAGATTTGAAGTTACAGATTTCAATTCCAGCGTTTCACTGAGGCTATGACAGGTAGTGTTTGGGGTTCTTCTTTGAAAAAGTCACATTACAATATTTAAATTGTGCACAGAGGAAAAATGCTTGTATCATTGTCATCAATATCCATGTAATTTATTTAACCCTTTTAGGATTAGCCATTCTTTTTTTTTTTTTTTTTTTTTTTGAGACAGAGTCTTGCCCTGTTGCCCAGGCTGTAGTGCAGTGGCACGATCTTGGCTCACTGCCACTTCTGCATTCTGGGTACAAGCGATTCTCCTGCCTCAGTCTCCCAAGTAGCTGGGACTACAGGTGTGCCCCACCACGCCTGGCTGATTTTTTGTATTTTTAGTAGAGATGGGGTTTCACTATGTTGGCCAGGCTGGTCTCGAACTCCTGAGCTCAAACCATCTACCTGCCTTGGCCTCCCAAAGTGCTGGGGTTACAGGCGTGAGCCACTGCGCCCAGCATAGCCATTCTTTTTCAATAGACTGTCAAGATCATCAGATTTAAGGTGAAGAATCTCAAGGATGACCCCCCAAAAATATAAATGAGGGCAGTGGCTGAAAGCCACATCTATCTGTACCCGGAGAAACAGCAGTTCCATCCGGATTCTTTTTCTTCTGCTCAGTTAGGTCTTATCCACCTTCTCGCCGGAACTAAGTCCAACTGGCACCCATCATGACTAACACTCCTGCCAGACCAAGCTTCCTAGAGCACGGCTTTCCATCATGCCACATGCCCTTCAAAAACACTCAGTGATTCCAGAGACACGGAACCCTCTCCAGGGCTTTCGGTCACTGCAGTTCACAGGTGCGGATATCCACTTAGATCCAGGGTACTGTTGAAAGGCTCTCTGTTGGGCGACCTTATTTCCTGCTTCCACATGCTGACCCAGGAGCATGAGGATGACACCATCAGCCCACCCGCAAGAGGGCACACACCTTGACTTGTTTTTCAGAAAGGTGGAATCTGCACAAACCCTGCAAATTCCCATTTGCTTTGCAGGGTGCAAATGCATGTCATATACACAGGCCATATGGGGGCTGAACCTGCAACCCTGACACGACACAGATGAGATTCTAACAGGCTCAGCTAACAGGCCATACACAGGATCAAATAGTGAAGATTTCATCTTAAAGTAGAAAGCGACTTGAGGCCAGGCGCGGTGGCTCACGCCTGTAATCCCTGCATTTTGGAAGGTTGAGGCAGGTGGATCACCTGAGGTCAGGAGTTCGAGACCAGCCTGGCCAACATGGTGAAACACCGTCTGTACTAAAAATACAAAAAATTAGCCAGGTGTGGTGGCAGCCTCCTGTAATCCCAACTACTCAGGAGGCTGAGGCAGGAGAATCGCTTGTACTCGGGAGGCAGAGGTTGCAGCGAGCTGAGATCGCACCACTGCACTCCAGCCTGGGCAACAAGAGTGAAACTCCGTTTCCAAAAAAAAAAGCGACTTGAAGAAGATCTCAAAACAATTCTACCACCACAAAACCGTGGGTATATTCTTCCAATACTGTGATGTTTCCTTTCTAATCAACCAACCAATAAGTCTTATTTAGAGCACAGAGGCAATGTGGGGGAATTAAAACCTTTTTTATTTTTTTGAGACAGGGTTTTGTTCTGTTGCCCAGGCTGCAGTGCAGTGGCTACAGCTCACTGCAGACTCGAATCCTTGGGCTCAAGCGATCCTCCTACCTCAGCCTCCCAAGTAACTGGGACCAAAGGCACATGCCACCATACTGGGCTCATTTTTTATTTTTTAATTTTTTTGTAGAGATGAGGTCTAGCTATGTTGCCCATGCTGGTCTTAACCTCCTGGCCTCAAGTAATCCACCTTGGCCTCCCAAAGTGTTGGGATTACAGGCATGAGCCACCAGGCCCAGAAAAATTTTACTTTCACTAGGAAATGTTAAACAATGTTGTCATTCTCATGCTGTCCAGATTAACATTTGTCTTTCAAAATCAGTGGTTGTCAGGCACACAATCCAACTGCAACACATTATACTCTACTTGCAAGTATACAGAGTACATAGGATTTACCTAGGAAGGGCATATACTCTCATGACAGAAAGCAAAAGCAAAATTGCTACCTCATTGTGAAAATTAATAAAGGCTAGGGGGAGGTCATAAAAGGAAATCTTGTAAATAGACAAAAGTCTGCTAACATTGAGTTTTCAAAAGCAGTAAGTTTTTAAAGGTACCGAACAGCTCGGACATCTTATCTTGACAAACTCTATTTTATTTCTATTATTTTTTGAGACGGAGTCTTGCTCTGTTGCCCAGGCTGGAGTGCAGTGGCACGATTTTGGCTCACTGAAACCCCCGCCTCCCGGGTTCAAACAATTCTCCTGCCTCAGCCTCCCGAGTGCAGATTGTGCCACTGCACTCCAGCCTGGGCAACAAGGGCGAAACTCTGTCTCGAAACAAAAAAAAACAAAACAAAACAAAAACCCAAAAAACAAAAAAAAAATCCATGTCATTCTAGAATGTGCCACATGGGTCCAGCCTTCCGAGAAGCAGAATCTGAGGGTTTTCCACTCCAAGCATTAGTGGGTATTTTGCTTGTTTTTTACAGCACTGATCATTTTAGTTCCTTTTTAAACCTGAAGGGTTGCAAAGCCACATTAAGGTCATCACAAGCAGTAATCAAGGAGCAGACATCACACCCAACTAATTTTTGCATTTTTAGTAGAGATGGGGTTTCACCATGTTGGCCAGTCTGGTCTCGAACTCCTGACCTCAAGTGATCCGCCTCAGCCTCCCAGTGTGCTGGGATTACAGACATGAGCCACTGCACCCAGCTGACAAAGCCTATTTTATTCAGTACTTCCATAAATTGTTATTTTTACAACTTAAAAAAAACAAATATAATCTTAGCATGAACAACTATTCCTTATTGCAAACCTGGTCCTACTTTGTATTTTGAATATTCAGCTTTCTTGCTCATTTCTTACTATGTAATCTGTAAGCAATAAATTAATGGATGTACATAACATAAATATGAACTTAAACGTAATACAAATTAGGAACAAGCAGAAACCAAATTTAACTTACTACTATTTTTGAGACAGGGCCTTGTTCTGTTGCCCAGGCTGGAGTGCAGGGGCACGATCGTGGCTCACGCAGCCTCGGCCTCCCAGGCTCAAGTGATTCTCCCACCTCAGCCTCCCGAGTAGCTTGGACTATAGGCACACACCACCATGTCTGGTTGTTATTTTTATTTTTTATAGAGATGGGGGTCTCACTATGTTGCCCAGGCTGGTCTTGAACTCTTGGTCTCATGCAATCCTCCCGCCTTGGTGTCCCAGTGTTGGGATTACAAGCATAAGCCACTGTGCCTGGGCAAGTTGATCTTATTTTTCTAACGCACATATTTACTGAAATAACCAATGAGCTGAACATTGGCTCACAACTCATGATTTAAAAGCTATGTAAAGCAAACCACAGCATTCAAAGTCTTGGCTGACAATTGCCCACATTTAAAATGAAATACTCAATAGCATGTGAAATTGAATCTACAAAGAAAACAAAGTATTTGGAGGGGAAGAAGCTAATCCCACCTAACTTCTAAAGACTTTCCTCAGGATTTACAGGAAATCTGCATTTTTTATGCCTTCTTTTCTCCAATGTGAAAAACAAATGAATTGAAATCACAGGTAATATTTATCTGTGCTGCTAATACTTAAACACAGCAAACTTTCAGTGATCATTAAATTATTTTTGCTTAGTGATTGGGTAAATGTTCAGTTAGGAGGAAAGAACACAAAAGGTATGTTTAATTTCTAATCTCTAATCTCGAACGTTTGCAGGTCTTTGGTATTTGTTGTTGAGCAACAAATACAAGTTGTCTTTTGGTGTAGGACGCACTAGCCTAAAACTAAAAAAGTTGGGCTTAAGTATCCAATGATACGTGATAGTCAAATTTTCTTTCTGGCCTTCAAAAACCAAATATATAAAAGAATGTCCAGTTTCCAGTTTCTGTTGCGATGCCTGTGTCGGGGCGGGGGCGGGTGCAGACTGGGGGAATGTGTTTGGTGAGCAGGAATTTGGTGGGTAAGAGGAACGAAAAATTTTTTAAAATCCCCAAACAACATCTTATATATGTATGGGATAATCTAGTTTCCAATAAATCATCACACAGTTTCCTTATTTGATCTTAATAGTAATGTCGTGACACAGGTTAGAGCGGGTAATACCCTTGGGTTGTTGGAAAGGAAAGGGTGACCTAAGAAGGTTAAACATGCCCTACAAATGGCAGAGCTGAGATGCAAACTGGTCTGGTCTTGTGATCCACTGCCTTGAATGCAGAGTACCGTGACCAGCCTGGCCCCTCTCCCACAGCCTAACCTGTTCTACAACCCAATACCAAATGTTCTCTCCAACTGACCCATCTTTAAAACGAAAACTCCTTCTAGTATAAAGACCCGTTGGGGCTGGGCGTGGTGGCTCACGCCTGTAATCTCAGCACTTTGCGAGGCCGAGGCAGGAGGATCACTTGAGGTCAGGAGTTTGAGACCAGCCTGGCCAACATAGTGAAACCCCATCTCTACTACAAATACAAAAAAATCAGCCAGGCGTGGTGGCGCATGCCTGTAGTCTGAGCTACTCGGGGGCTGAGGCAGGAGAACCACTTGAACCAGGAAGGTGGAAGTTGCAGCGCACGACAGAGCGAGACTCTGTCTTAAAAAAAAAAAAAGACCCATTGGGTTTAAGCCTGAAGCCTCCAGAGGGTCTCCTCCTTCCCTTTCCATCTCTCTGTACCTGGAAGGCAGCTCTGTGGCAGGATGGACCCCAAGCACGTGGGTCTTGGAGCAGGACTGGGAAGAGAAAGCCCTCAAGGAGGGGCTGGGTCCAGGCCAGCATGAGATACAGGGGGCCTAGGGCTGCTGGAAGGATGGGATGCTGGGGCATACTTCTGTTCTGAGCCTTATCCCTGCTCTTCATGCAGTTATAGGCCCACCCACAGGCCGCTGCCCCCTATTCCTCAAACAATACACATTTACAGTTGTTGCCTTTAAAAAGAAAAAACAGGCCACTTATTTTACACTCAGGGTCTAAGCATTTCTGTTTGCAGAGACTGGGCAGGCTTCTGTATCTTTATAAGCACATGCTTTCTGCAGCATGGGTATATTCTCAATGTATTTGTTGCAGGATTGTCTATTTTTGCATTTGACATTTCAATGAATTAGAGGGGAGGAAGAAGATAGGAGAAAAAAATTAAGCCTATATTCCCTTGCAGTTATTTTTGACCCACTTGCTGCAAAAGTAGGGAATGGCATTGGAAGGCTCCACTCTGCAGGAAGTAACCTTTGCCTTCCCTGGGTAAATGCTTTTGTTTCCTCCTTCAAACAGATCGGATCGCTCTCCTGGCATTATAAACGAGAAACAAATTTAGCTTCATCTCCATATATCCTGGGATTCCCCTTAAATAAGCTCTAAAGCATTCTTCTGGGTGGCTTAGTATGAAATGCAGTCCCTGGTTTCTTCCTGCCCCACAGCCCCCTACTAAGCCGCCCCACCCCACCTGGGAGGCATAGAGTAGGAGGTGGTCGCTCTCCAGATAAAGGCGGCGGCATCATGTTTTCCCCCTGGAAGAACGGAAGCATCCAAGGTCCAGGAGAGAAAGAATTCTCCTCTGCCTAGCCTTTTCTGTGCATGTGACAGGGTATTTTCTCTCATTCACAGTCAATATGGCTTTGATAACAGCTCCAAGAAAAATGATGCCTAGACAGTGCTAGTCCAAGGTGCCCGTGAAACCGAAGGCCTCATCCTACATGCGAATGTTGCTCACGTACACTATGTGATTATTTACTGTTACAGTGAGGTGTGTGAGATTAGCCCCATTTTTAAAGACAAGGAAACAGACTCGGAGAAGGTGAGTGACCTGCCCAGGGCACACAGCTGCCACCCAGCAGAGCTGAGATTCAAGCGTGCATCTTCTAAATCTCGTGCACTTCCTATTATACCAAAGCTGCCTCCCATTCAAGTTCCAGGCACGGCCTTTTGAATCTGACCAGATCGGGTCGTCGCAAGAGAGGATCAAAAGCCCCCTGCTTATCAAAGTGAGCTTGAAGGAAGAATAGGAAAGAAAATATGCTTCAAGTTCTAAACAAAGCAGCAAGGTTAGGAATGGAGAGATGCTCACCCCGACTGTCACTCTAAGTCTAAAGCCCTGTTGCTTACTCACTGCTGAACTCCAAAAGGAGTCTGCTGCTATGGTGGGGAGCTTTCGAATATTTTTTAAGCCTCTGAACCCTTTAAAGATAAAATGCTATGCTGACACTAAGTAAAACTAGAGCTTGCTCTGGTTAGAGCCAGTGGGGCAACACTGGGGGTATGCACGGGTCTCGGGGGGCTCCACCTTGTCAGGGACCCTCTCCTGTCCCTCCACACCCCCAGGGCTGTGCAGCTCAGATTGTGGCTCACAGAGGTGCCCGGCTGCAAACTGAAGTGTTTGTTACTCTTTTTAAAAACTTGTCACTGGAATGTAAATCAACTACTGGACTGAGTTCAGCACTGTTTTTTTTTTTTTTTTTGAGACGATATTTGGCTCTTGTTGCCCAGGCTGGAGTGCAGTGGTGCAATCTTGGCTCACTGCAAACTCCGCCTCCCAGGTTTAAGCGATTCTCCTGCCTCAGCCTCCCGAGTAGCTGGGATTACAGGCGCCCACCACCACGCTCGGTTAATTTTTGTATTTTTAGTAGAGGTGGGTTTCACCATGTTGGCCAGGCTGGCCTTGAACTCCTGACCTCAGCTGATCCACCCGCCTTGGCCTCCCAAAGTGCTGGGATTACAGGGGTGAGCCACCGCACCTGGCCTTGCACTTTTTTATTCTCTACTTTTGAGCAAGATGTTCTTGATGAAGTAAGCAGACCCCTGATTTCCATTCTGGCCTGGGCTCTGCATCTCCCTGTGTGCCAGGAACAAAGTACTGGCCCAGAAACCAGCTCCAGAGACACGTAGAGTCCCATGGCAATGGATGGGAGCACGGTTCCTCCTCCGTGGAAACACACCGGGAATTCCTACTCTGACCCACTGCTTTGCAGCAGTAAACCTCCTGTTCCAGGACCCAGCAGCCTCAGGAGGAAAAACTCCAGCACTGGTGGCTGAAATGCTTTCAGGGTTTGCCACTCACTTCCCAGCCCTGGGCAGCCAGCCCATTCCATGCCTGTATGGCTCTGGATATTAGAAAATCCTTTCTTTCCTTGACCTAAAATTTTCCCTCTTGGAACTTCTCTGTCCTCGTTGTCTTAACTCTGGCACCAAGGGTCCAAGATTAACACTTAATCTTCCTCCTAAAGAACCAGCCTAGAAAGAAATTAAAGACGAAAATACATAAACCATGGACTGCCTTTAAAGAGATACTGTAACAAGTCAACTTTCTTACAATAAAGGAACTGACCACTTAGAAAATGCAGGAGAGTTCTGAGCGCTGGTAGGTTTGTAACTCGTGAGTTTTTGCAGATTTCCAAGTCTTTCATAAGAAATCACACCCAAACGCCAAGGAAAATGAAGGTGCATACATAAACATCCCGAGGGTGAAGGAAAACAGCTCCCCAGGGTGAATAATGCCATTCACGGTTCACATTGTCACCCTTAATTTGGAAGAAATAAAATATGTTTAATGGAAACTGCTTTAAGAGTTGCAAGAGTGTGTGATCAGAGAAAAGCAAGCCTCCACCTTCCCCAAGAGAGGGCTGATCTGTTTCCTGCCAGGACAGAAGAGAACTTCGTGTGAATCCACACGCTCCGTACAAGGCGGAATCACTCCCCACTTCCTCGATCTGCATAGTGCAAGGCAACGACGGGATCTGGCCTCTCCTCCTGTTATCTTTCCTGAAGCCTTTTCTGTGTCGCTGGCAGATATTTCCTGTTGACACTGTGCCTCCCCCATCAGTTTCCACTGCCAGAACCCCATAATGTGAAGCGTGACACGCCAAGCGTCTGGTCATGCGGTATCTGGTAGGATAAGCCGTCACCCTACAACTGGGAAAGGATTTCAAAACAGGAGGCACGTCGTGTGTTATTATAATAAAGGGCTGAATGCACGTCACCATTGCCACTGAGATCTTAACATTCCTAGCAAAAACGAAAAAAAAAAAGAAATCTCCATGTGGCATGTTTTAGAGCTCTTATTTAAGCAGACTGACCAAATATCCAATTCTCAAACACAGTAGACCCCAGGCACTTGCAGATTTTAACTTGGCTGTTTTATCTATTTCTATGTCTTTCTGAGGCTGGCCATACAGGGAAGACTGTCATTTGCCTAGGGTGTGAATCAAGCCCATTGTATAAGGAACATGGGTTATTGGGTCCATCTGGCCAACTGTCCAATACCCCTGGCTTGACCTAAAATTGGGACCAAGGTGTTCTCATTGAAGCAAGCAGACCTGATTTCCATTTTGGCCTGGGCTCTGCATTTCCCTGCATGACAGGAACAAATAATGGGATGCTGCAGTTTTCTGCATCCCATTATTTCCAGGGAAAGAGTTCAAGGGCCCCAGTACTCTTCTTCTTTGCTGGGGCAGATCAAGGCATTTCATCCCAACTCCAAAGATGCCAACCCCGAAATGGCACACGTTCCTGGCATGCCCAGGTGGGAGGTCACGGAGTATCTGCTGCCACATTCCTGTCACCTCTCATGAGCCCAGGAGCAACTCCCAAGCTAGCACCCCTGCTACCCCAGCCTGGCCTGTGGCCGCAGGGAGGAAGCTGGTCGGTGCTGTCTGGGCCCTGTCTCTCTGGTTCCTCCGGGATGGGTGGCTCAGTTTCAGCTGAGCCTAGCCTTTCCTCATATCAGAATGGTACAATCTCAGACTCTAGTTTGGAATTCGGGAAGAGGTCACCCTCAGGCCTTTTTATTATTTTTTAAAACCAATCTCATTGAGGTATAATTTAGATATAATAAAGCCCATCCATTTTAATGAAGTGTACAGTTTAATGAAGTTGGACACACGTATACACCTGTGTGATCCCTACCACAATGAAGACAGACAGACGACATTTCCACCTGTCCTTGGATCCATCTAATATGGAAAGGCAGAGTGGTTCCACTCTGGTGCCAAGCTGCTCTGTCATGTCCCGGCTGTGATGGGCGCAAGTTATCTCATCTTCCTTTGTCTTGGTTTCTCCCATCTGCAAAATGGGTCAAGTATTAATATCGAAAACACTGTACTTTGAGTGTTAGTTGTGTGGTTTGATATGTCTGGAACATTCACATCTGTGCAGGCCCGTGGCTAGCCATTCACGGTGTAGGCTTTGTTATCACCATTATTATTATGAGAAATGGCTGAGCTTCCTTCTCAATGACAATGTCTCTACTGCAGAGGGTGCCTGTGACAGCACCCTGGAGAAATCACCTTTTAATATCACATTATCCCCTTACTCTAACAGACTTAGCACTTGCATCTGGGCAAATATTTGTTCACAAAGGTCTCAGCAAATCTGTTCAACCCAAAGAATTTACTACATTCTCACTAATCAAGATCACAGAGACCTTGATCATGCTAGCAAGCCATCGCCTTACCTCCCTGGGACTCACTTGGTGTCCCCCCAACTCCCTAGTCCCAAGCTCAGGCCTTAAGAAGCTCTGATGTCCTTTTGATTGGAGACAAGGAGGGGCTGGAGAGGTGTATGATTTTTACCTCTTTCCCTTTGCCCTCGCCCCCTGGCTATCAATATAAGGTAGAAAATATAGAAAAAATACAAAGAAACAGAAAGAAAAATATAATCCCACATACACAACCCCAGCTCCCAGAAGCCACTAAACCTAACATCTTAGTATATTTCCCCCAGGTGTGTTTTTTTTTGCAATTTTTCTTTACACAGCAGGAAGGTTGTGTTACATGTACATTTTTACAGTTTTAACTTTACTTTAGCACATAATTATTTTCCCTTGTCACTAAACCTCACATTACAGATAACTTACCCTTTCATCTTACAGATAGGTCATATAATTATTCCCTACTTTGAACTCATGGGTTGTTTCCAGGTCTTCATTACTCTAAGTTTACAACAAGCACCCTTGTGCACGATGGTTTATCTTATTTGAACGACTGGGATTTCTGGGTTTGCTGAGCAGCGGTATTTTCTGTTTAGAGGGTCAGGCTGCCTCTGGAATGCTTAAGATGCACCAGGGGTGGTGCCCCAGGAGGGGAGCGCGTAGCCTCCTTCCCTCACCGGGCCATTCACGCTGTGTGTGTTTGTTCTGGGGCATCCCGCATGGTAAAGTCAACAACTGTCAGGTGACGGGCTTCATGGGACCCTGTTCGTAGGAGCAGAGCATTCCTCGGGGTGAGTCCATGTGTCTGGCTACCCTGGTTCTAAGAAAGCATTCGAGTCTGCAGGCTCCAGACCTTCCAAGATGCTGACTCAGTGATGACAGAATGGACAGGACACCTCCATCCAATAACTTTTGTGCTTGCCTTTCAAAAAGCAGGAAAGCCCAGTTGGAATCCCAGAAAGCAGCTGTTTCTGATCTCAAAGGTGAGATGCCAGGTTCTTACCTGATTGGCAGAAATCCAAACATTGGATAATATACCATGTTGGCATAACTATGGCAAAACAGGCATTCAGCGTTCACTCCCGGTAGGAATACAAGTATGAATGGCCCCTCTGCGGGGATATCTGGCAACAACCATCACCAAAGTCTCCAACGCACATGCGCTTTGACAAGCAGTTTTACTTTAAAAGATTTATTCCACAGACAGACTCACGCGTTCTCCAGCACAATGTAAAAGAGAAGACAGTTCTGCCCATCTGCAGCCCCACAGTAGGTCCGGGTGATGCAAGGACTGAAGAGTTCACCAGCGCTGGAGCTGCCCCTGCTCTGTCTAGTAGGACAGCTTCCCAGATAGATCTCCTCTGGGAGAAAAAAAAAAATCGCAAGGTGGCAACAGTTGTGTAGGAAAAAAGATAGGCCTTTCCTAGTCATGGAAACAGGACGCAGGGAGGGGCCGCCAGACAAAGGAAAGAGATGCAGAAAGAAAGGCGTATGTTGGGAGCGGGATGTGCAGACACCGAGGAAAGGCAGGGCCAGGAAGTCATGACCGGAGAGAGGCAGGGGTCGCATTCACCTTTAGAAACTTGAAGGCCACAGATAAGGGCTGGGTTTATCCTGCAGGCCAGGGGTCACTAACACGAAGCATAAAACTACTTATAAATGCTGCTATCTAAAAATGAAGTCTGGTTGTGCTGATATTTTATTTATTCAAGATGAAGACTTGCTCTGTCACCCAGACTGGAGTGCAGTGGTACGATCTCAGCTTCTGCGACCTCCACCTCCCAGGTTCAGGCGATTCTCCTGCCTCAGCCTCCCTACTAGCTAGGATTACAGGCATGCGCCACCACGCCCGGCTAATTTTTATATTTTTAGTAGAGACAAGGTTTCACCATATTGACCAGGCTGGTCTCAAACTCCTGACCTTGTGATCCACCCGCCTAAGCCTCCCAAAATGCTGGGATTACAGGCGTGAGCCACGGTGCCCAGCCTGCACTGACACATCTGGCATCATGTAATTCATAAATATATACCCACTAGAGTCCATGCTCAGTTTTATTTATTGTTATTTATTCAGGCATTCATTTACTTTTTGAGACAGGGTCTTGCTCTGTCACCCAGGCTGGAGTGCAGTGGCACGACCATGGCTTACTGCAGCCTCCATCTCCTGGGCTCAACCAATTCTCCTGCCTCAGCCTCCTGAGTAGCTGGGACTACAGGCATGTGCTACCACACCTGGCTAATTTTTAAAACATTCTTTTGCAGAGATAGGGTCTCACTATGTTGCCCAGGTTGGTCTTGAACTCTTGGGCTCAAGTGATCCTCCCGCCTGACTTCCCAAAGTGCTAGGATTACAGGGGTGAGCCACAGCACCTGGCCTCACGCTCAATTTTATCACTAGAGGTATGCAATCACAAAATTCTGGAGCCATGTGGTCTTGGCAATAAAGAGAGCTCAAATGTGACCAGCAGGAGAGGGGCGTGATGAGATACGGTGTTAGGAAGAATAGCAGGAGCCAGAAATTCTTCAGGAGCCAGAGATTCTTCCTCAATTCCCAGAGCCAGTGAATCCAGAGAAAGAGATTCAGGAATCCTCCCGGGTGGAGCTGAAGTTCTGCTTGGTCCTTCCCAGAAGGGAACAGCTAATGAGCTCAGTGATCAGTCCCACTGCTGCACTGGGAAGGGGTCATGAAGCTGGTTACTTATCTGCGTGCAGTAAGTCTAAACAGAAAAAGGCAATCAACTTCGGCTTCTTGCAGAGAAATGCATTTGCCTTCCTCCAAGTAGTCTGTGTCCTCTAAGATGCTCCCTTTTGGATCCCGGGTGACAGGAATCTTGGGCCAAATCCCTTACCAAATGCCGGAGCTGGTTCCCATCAGTACGTAGGTCAGTTGTTTTTAAGAGTCGGAGGTGTGTGTAATCTCATGCTTCCTCTGTTAGAGTGTGTTTAATTCTATTTCCTCCCTTTCAAGTGTGTTTAATATTTTAATTCTCATTCCCTCCCTTTAAGACCTTATAGGAGTCTAGACGTGGGGCTGTCAACGGAGCACAGCACCCTAGCCTGGATACTGGAGATGGGGAGACCCTCACTATTTTGGGATCACACCTGTGCCTCTCACTACAGCAGAAGATGAGGCATTTCCATGCTGTTACTGGCAAAGGTGTGACATCCTGATCCTTAGAGTCACAAGAGGGAAACTCAGGCCTGCTCATAGTTCCAAGAGGGTTTATAAACACTATAGAGGGGACCAAAGGAGGAGAAGAACATCAAGAAGACCACAAAGTCACCAGTGTGACATCCACTGCCTTCCATACTTCAGTCTACAGGAGGCCATCAGTGTGCTCAGAGAATGACCAGGAATGCTGAGTTGCAGGTGACATGTCTGGAGGGATACAGGCTGACCCCACAGGGTGGAAAGGATACACGGCACATATGTCCATTTCTACAGCATGCCTGTGGAGGTGACCGTCTTTCAACTGAGTCATGGGATGTCTACCTCTTTTTCCATCAGTGGTTCATTCCAGCAGAAAACTCCACATTCACCAGAGAAGAAAAATGATACGTCTCCTTCCCCTCCCCCAATTACTAAGTGTCCAGGTGGGAGCTAAGCTATGAGGACACAAAGGCATAAGAAAGATACAATGGACTTTGGGGACTCAGAGGGAAGGATGGGATGGGGGTCAGGGATAAAAGAAAAAGAGTCCAGGGATTTTTTTTATTTTTATTTTTTGACATGGAGTCTCGCCCTATTGTCTAGGCTGGAGTGCAGTGGCGCAATCTTGGCTCACTGCAACCTTCACATCCCAGGTTCAAGTGATTCTCATGTCTCAGCCTCCTGAGTAGCTAGAATTACAGGCATGCACAACCACAGACAGCTAATTTTTGCCTATTTTGTAGAGATGGGGTTTCACCATGTTGGCCAGGCTGGTCTCGAACTCCTGACCTCAGGTGGTCTGCCCACCTTGGCCTCCCAAAGTGCTGGGATTACAGGCATGAGCCACCGTGCCTGGTCTGTCCAGGGATTTTGAACCCAGACCTTCTCAAAAGTTGGGTGGAGGTGAAGGAACCAACAAAAACAGACAGAATCCCTTCATCCAAGAACTCAAGGAAGGGACAGAACACATATAAAAGGTTTTGTAAAACTCTTCTCCATCTGTAACTCTTTTAATGAGAACATCAGGTAAAAAACTTATCTATAATATAAAATATTCAAAAATTAGATTGACTTTTTAAATTTTTATTTCTTGCCAATTGTTATTTCAGCTTCAGGGGCCTGTGACATGAATACATTGCATGTTACATGAGTAAATTGCATGTCCTGGGAATTTAACGTACAGGTTATTTTGTCACCCAGGCAATAAGCACAGTCCCCGAGAGGTAGTATTTCTATCCTCACCCTCCTCCCACCCTCCACTCTCAAGTAGGCCCTGGTGTCCGTTCCTTTCTTTATGTCCATGTATACTCAGGGTTTAGCTTCCACTTACAAGTGAGAACATGTGGTATTCAGTTTCCTGTTCCTGCATTAATTCACTTAGGATAATGGCCTCCAGTTGATCCATGTTGCTGCAAAGCACATTATTTCATTCTTTTTAATGGGTGCATAGTATTCCATGGCATATATGTACCACACTGTCTTCTTCCAGTCCACCGTTTGATGGGCATCTAGGTTGATTTCACATTTTTGCTATTGTGAATAGTGCTGCGATGAACATATGCCTACACGTGTCTTTATGGCAGAATGATTTATATTCCTTTAGGTATAAATGTAATGGGATTGCCAGGTCGAATGGCAGTTCTGTTTTAAGTTCTTTGAGAAATCTCCAAACTGAAATTTCCAAATTGCTTTCCAATAGTGGCTGAACTAATTTACATTCCCACCAGCAGTGTATAAGTGTTCCTTTTTCTCCACAACCTCACTAGCATGTTATTTTCTGACTTTTTAATAATAGCCATTCTGACTGATATGAGATGGTATCTCATTGTGGTTTCGATCTGCATGTCTCTAATGATAAGCATTTTTTTCATGTTTGTTAGCCATGTGCATGTCTTCTTTTGAGAAGTGAGATTGGCCATTTTAGACCACACAGTAAGTTTGTACATAATAACTTTCATCTAATTCTAACTTAACAATTGTACTAACATTATGCAGTAGAAAGACTGAAAAATTATCAATGAAAAGTATGAAAGGTTTTAAGCAATCCAGACAACTTTCACTCTGTCTAACACAAATTCTGCCTGGGTACTGTAACTGAAGGGAGTTTAATGGGGATGGAACATGGGTGAATTCTGTGTTGACCTTGGCATTCAAAGCCAGGATCACGTGTACGTTGGCTTATTTGACATCTGGTCATTTGGGGCCTGATTGAAGAGAGCCACTTAGAAGAATATCCTTGTATGTTCAAGTTTGCTACTTGGGAAAGATAGTCGAGATAATACGGCATATGTTTTTTGGAATATTCAAAGCACAAATATTAGATGCTTTAAATAAGAGAGAAGATGGTGCACATGAATTCCCTGCAGGAGAATTTCTGCTTAGGGAAGTGCAAGTTAACTGGAAAGTCCAGTAGACCCTGGGCCTTGATTTCCTGAAAGTGAACCCCCATTTGTGTTCAGGGGTCTTGAGAAACAAGCTGTGTTCTCATGTGGGCTGTCTGTCCTCTCCCATTCCTAGAAAGATACCTCTCTGAAATACTTACACTTAACAATGAGAAGCCCACAGTGTCAAAACACTTCATGTCTCAGAAGTCACCAAACAGATTTTTTAAAAGCTTTTTTTTTACAACTAAAACTATGCCCTGGTTTCACAGTCAAATAGTGGGTTTCCAATTTGGTAACACTTTCAATAAAATAAAAACTTTTTTGGCAAACACCAACCACAAAGAAAAACCAAAAGACAAACATTTTGAGTTTTTCTAAGCCTAGAATTTTGATATATGCAAATACTGGCATTCCTGGTCAGAAGCCTGAATGCTTTAATGAAAACAGAAAAGAAAGCTGAGGCTTCCAAACCAAAATGGTTTGAGCATTAAGTCAAAAGGAAAGACTGTGTTGCCTGTATTTCATATCATTACAAGCCCATAAAACTAGCCAGTCTCAGCCGCTCTGTAAGATAAAATGCTTAAGATAGAAATTCACCTGATAGTGGTTTCCAACTCTTTAGTTACGCAAGGAACACACACGGCACTGGTTTTTATCTTATATTATTTGTCATGTAGTTGAGAAACAAATAGTAGATACTGTTGCTGACTTTGAGCCAAGACAGCCACATATGATTATGTGCCATGGTGCTAAATTCTGCAGGAAATAAAATTCTAATGGTTCTAATTCCTTTCACATGAACTTGCTCACTGTATCTCCATGCTCTGGTGGTAACCTCAGGCCTGATACAAGCATGGGTTATTATATCTTTTAAACCCTTTGCAGAGATTAGAAGGCTACAGAAAAATACCACAGGGGGTTGAAAACAGCTTTCTGAAATTGTTCTAAATGGACAAATAATGCGCTGCTTTCTTTGACAGCTGTTCAATAACTGAATACAGCTGGAGGGGCCGTCGGCTGCCAAGGGATTTCTCCTTGGTTCACGACCAGGTTTTCTTTTCCAGAATGCTTTCCAACACTCAAACTAGTCTTATTTATGTTAAGTGTATTTTTAAAAGAGGAATTTATTTTAATTATTTTCCATCCTGCTCCATCCATGTTACATAAAATAGTCTGCAGATTTAAAGGAATTGTCTTAAGGGTTTGCATTTCCCTCACCTGAACTGTAGCTGGAGCTAGGTGGAGTTAGGGCCCATTATCTCTAAGGTACCCCCAAAAGGACACTGCATGCATTCAGCTGCACTGATCTCCAGCTGGTACTATCAGTCATTGTTCCCAAACCCATTTAATAGTAACTATTCATGTTTCAAGCCGACAGCCTGATGGAAGACAGGGTTCTTCCAGACATAGCAAGGAAGCTGTCCACCAAGTAGACCTCCAGAGTGGGGTCATTTTGGTAAATTCACCTCAGTGTTTGGGGTCTGGTCCTTAGCCCTGATGGAGATCTTGCCCCCAGAATGGACTTATCTTCATCAGGCATCAGAGACTGATCGATGCAAACAAATGACCAAAGTCTTCATTTGCAATAAAAAATACACCTTTTTTTTGGCTGGGGGCAGTGACTCATGCCTGTAATCCCAGCACTTTGGGAGGCCCAGGTGGGTGGATCCCTTGAGGCCACGAGTTTGAGAAGAGCCTGGCCAACATGGCAAAACCCTGTCTCTACTAAATATACAAAAATTAGACGGGCATGGTGGTGCACGCCTGTAATCCCAGCTACTAGGGAGGCTGAGGCATGAGAATTGCTTGAATTTGGGAAGGGGAGGTTGTGGTGGGCTGAGATCATGCTACTGCACTCCAGCCTGGGCAACAGAGCAAGACTCTGTCTCAAAAAAAAAAAAAAAATTAAAACTTAAATTACAGGGCCGGGTGTGGTGGCTCATGCCTGTAATCCCAGCACTTTGGGAGGTTGAGGCAGGTGGATCACTAGGTCAGGAGTTCGAGACCAGCCTGGCCAACATGGTGAAACCCCCACCTCTACTAAAAATACAAAAATTAGCTTGGTGTGGTGGCACGCATCTGTAATCCCAGTTACTTGGGAGGCTGAGACAGGAGAATTGCTTGAACCCAGGAGGCAGAGGTTTCAGTGAGCAGAGATCACGCCATTGCACTCCAGCCTGGGCAACAAGAGCAAGACTCTCTCTCAAAAATAAATAAATACATAAATAAAATAAAAAAACAAAATAAAGTACACCTCTTTTTAAGATGGCAATGGTATCTGCATACGACCAGTACGTTCTCTCCCCCATAGGCAGATCTATTCAACAAGCCAACTTATAATCAGAAATGGACTTGGTGGGCATATAGAATTAGAAAAAGGAGAGCTAATTATAGGATTCAAAACATTTTAATGGCATCAGGCTAAAATAGCCCAATGCATACACTTCCACAATCAGAACAGTTTTGTGAAAAGGACGTGGTATTTTATACCCTCTGTGTTAGGATTTTACTTAAAGTAAGTGAGAAGCAAGAAGAGTTGGAAGGAAGGAACACGGTATTAGGACTGCAGTGCCATACAGTGCCTAGTCTACTTTCAACAATTAAAAAAAAAATCCTTAAACACAGTGCAGTTTAAAAGCCATAGCACCTACTTGCCAGGAAAGACTTCTACTTTCAGTGTCACTAAAAATATAACAGTGAAAAAGTCCACACAGGGCATAAACCATTCCAAAATGGAGCATCAAAAATGGAAACGATGCTGGTTAGCCCATTTGCCAGCCCTGCAATCACGCAACTTTTAGCTCTAATTCCTGAAATGCATAAATAGATGGCAAGCAACGTGGCTCTTAGCAAGATAAATCTGAGCCTTAACCTCCACCCCAGCACGTGTAAAATTTAGGATAGAAATTAACATTCATAATGCCTGGTTCTGATTAATGGAGAATTTAACACCAAGACATCTACTTGCTGCATGTGCAACTGAGACCCAACTTCCTTCCTTTCTCCATCTTTTCCTAAAGGCAAGATGGGGTGATTCAAGCAGAGAAGTCCACGCTCAGCAGGGCTTGCTTGGGGTAGATCCTCCAGGCAATGCAGCTCCTTCCCCCATCCTCAGATGACACACGCTTGAGGAGCTCCCTCCCATTCTTTCTTTGGAGGAAACATTCTTTATGTACTGTAACCAAATATATTCTATCCCCATAACGTATTGTGAATATTCCATATTCTTATCATCTTCTCCAGGCAATCAGCTACCTCTAGACTACACTAAAGTATTTTTTGTGGCATCAGCTCCAGCCAACCTGCAGCCCCGTGTGCTAGCTGGCCATCCTGCACAGTCGGCTGAGATTTACTGTTGGTTTTAAGTGGTGGCTTCACTCACACTACACATGTCTAACCAATGAATGTTTAGAGGTTTCCTACTGACAATCGTAAAATCATCTTAACCACCAGGGTGGATTAAACAGCCTTAGTTTCAAGAGTGAGGGGAAAAAAAAGAGGCCACAAAAAAAGGACAAAAGCTCCACCATCAATATCTTTGTTGTCATGATAGGAACCACAACTTAGTCACGGATTCAGTAACAAATCGCAGGCAGACCAACTTGTACTAAATAAGGGCTTTTACACTTCCAGTCACTGAGTAGAAACATGTGCAGTGACTAGTTACAGCCAGCACTTGCACTCCGCAGCTGAGGATTCCCAACAAAATGGAAAAGGCAAAGTGAGTGACAAGACTTGCGAAAAGCTAGAGGCACATCACGTGTGTCTAATGATAAATATCTAACGGGAATAAACTGGCTAATAATGAGATGAGCTCCCCACACCTTTCCTCCTTCCCTGACAGCTGGGGGAGTTCTACGTCCTCTTTGGTGCAGAATGTATGCAGAAAACACTCTACAATTTCCAGCTGTTCTTTCTGAAGCAGAGAACTTTTAAGGACAGTTGAAGGCCAGGCCCGGGGCTCACACCTGTAATTCCAGCACTTTGGGAGGCCGAGGTGGGCAGACCACTTGAGCCCAAGAGTTCAAGACCAAGCTCGAGATCAGCCTAGGCAACAAGGCAAAACCTAGTCTCTACGAAAAATACAAAGATTAGCCAGGTGCGGTAGCCCTAGTCTGTAGTCCCAGCTGCTTGGGAGGCTGAGGTGGGAGGATCACTTGAGGCCAGGCAGCTGAGTCTGCGGTGAGCTACGATGGAGCCACCGTACTCCAGCTTGAGCGACAGAGCGATACTCCGTCTCTAAAAAAACAAAACAAAAAAACTCCATCTTTGCTTCTTTTCCAGGCCTTTCTGTGGACCCCAAATACTTCTAGCTTATGTCAGGGGCTTCCCATTATGCTGGAACTCACTTCCTGAAAGCTTACGGGGTTCCATGGGCCCCATGGAGTAGAATCAAGCTTTAATATTGGCTAAATCCTGGCATGGACATCCCATTTGTCTTATCTCCATGTTACACTCTCATCTTCGCCCACGGCTGTGCTTGGCTTCCACGTCCAATCGGACCAGGAAGTGAATGACAGGCCACGCCTGTCACGCCTGTCGTGAATGCCACGCATTCACAAGTGTGAATGCGGTAGGGAAGTGCTGTTTCACTCCGACCTGGGTGAAGATGAGTCATACGAAGTAAAAGAAAGGGCTCTGCCAAGTCCATCATCCTGTCCTCTCGCATTCATTTTAAACAATTCAGACTCTTACTCTTTCAGCGGTGAAGCCACCACTGAAAATTTCTGACTCTGATTTCAACCCAGTACAGATTAAACATCGCTACATCAAATCGCATTGTAAATACCCCAAGGAGGTTCAAGATTAGGAAATCCATCAGGAACTGTTCAGCAAAAGAAATATAATCATTTTCCTCTGCAGCTAATTACTCCCTAATTTATCTGTTGGGAAAGTTTAGATTCTTCTATTTTATGTTCCATTAATAACTCAAGAGTCACCAGAGAAGTCCGACTTATGTTCTCTGCCTCCCCTGTAACCCATCATTTCACTCAGTCATTTCATTCATAGATCGTTTGGTGAAGTAGGCTCGGGAAGTAATTAAAAATTAGTCTCAAACGGCTGCCTTTGGTGAGAGGAAGAGTTTCCCACAATTCTTTATGTTTGTTTTGAGACGACGTCTCACTCTGTCATCTAGGCTGGAGTGCAGTGTCATGCTCCTGACTCAGTGCAACCTCCACCTCCTGGGTTCAAGCGATTCTCCTGTCTCAGCCTCCCAGGTAGCTGAGAATACAGGTGTGCGCCATTACTCCTGGCTAATTTCTGTATTTTTAGTAGAGATGGGGTTTTGCCATGTTGGTCAGGTGGTCTCGAACTCTTGACCTCAGGTGATCCACCTGCCTCAGCCTCCCAAAGTGCTGGGATTACAGGTGTGAGCCACCACACCCAGCTAGGTTTCTTACAATTCTTGTTGTTTGTTTTTTAAGACGGAGTCTCACTCTGTTACCCAGGCTGGAGTGCAGTGGCATGATCTTGGCTCACCGCAGCCTCTGTCCCCCAGGTTCAAGCAATTCTGCTGCCTCAACCTCCCAGGTAGCTGGGATTACAGGTGCCTGCCATCATACCCAGCTAATTTTTGTATTTTTAGTAGAGATGGGGTTTTGGCATGTTTGCCAGGCTGGTTTTGAACTCCTGACCTCAAGTGATCCACCCACCCTGGCCTCCTAAAGGGCTGGGATTACAGGCGTGGGCCACCACACCCGGGCTACAATTCTTGTTTTTGTTGGTCAGGAGGACACAGCCACATGTTGTGGTTTTTCGTCACCAAAATGTGGCAATGAATGTACACAAATGGCCAACCATCTCTCTCCTCCCTCAAGTACTGATCAAAAATTAATGTGAGCTGTAAGTTTTAGATCAAGCATTCCTTTAAAAATATTAACCAAGATCAAATCCCTAGGAGGCAGGATAGTATGGTGGCCAACACAGCTCTGGAGTCAGACTACCTGGGTTCAAATCCAATCCCAGCTCTACCCGTTATCAGCTGTGTAAGCTTGAGCAAGAGCAAGTTGCCTACCCCTCTAGACCACTCACCTCATAGATTATTAGGGGAATAAACCAGTCAATGCTGAAAACTGTGCCTGGCATGTGCAAAGTGCTCACTAGATGCTAGTGACTATTATTATTTCTATAAGAATGTCACAAATATGACTGGGCATGGTGGCTCACATCTGTTATCTCAGCACTTTGGGAAGCCAAGGCAGGCAGATCGCTTGAGCCCAGTAGTTCAAGACCAGTGTGGGCAACAGGGTAAAACCCCATCTCTACAAAAAAACACAGAAATTAGCTGGGTGTGCTAGCACGTGCCTATATGATTGCACCACTGCAGTCTAGCCTGGGAGACAAAACGAGACTCTGTCTCTGGATAAATCAATAAGGAATATGACAAATGCCACATGTTCTCACTCATAAATGTAAGCTAAACATTGAGAACACATGGACGTAAAGAAGGAAACAACAGACACACGGGCCTACTTGAGGGTGCAGGTTGGCAGGAAGGAGAGAATGGAAAAACTATGTATTTGGTACTATGCCTGTTGCCTGGGTGACAAAACTGCACACTAAACCCTCCCACCCCCGTGACACACAATTTACCCATGTCACAAACCTGTACATGTATCCCCTGCACCTAAAATAAAAGTTAAGAAAAAAAAAATCAGACATTACCTAACTGGTAATCTCGGTCTAAAACTTGCAGTCCGAAAACTTGCCTCAGAACACTGTAGACAGAAATAATGACGTTGCCATTGTATAAATCCACCAGGTACTTTTGCAGCCTTCAAACAAACCAAAAAAACAAACCCAAAAAACCTTTCTAAAAATAAATATTAAATGACCGTTTTTTAAAATTTTTTCCGAGATGGAGTTTCACTCTTGTTGCCCAGGCTGGAGTGCAATGGTGCGATCTCAGCTCACTGCAACCTCCACCTCCTGAGTTCAAGAGATTCTCCTGCCTCAGCCTCTCCAGTAGCTGGGATCAGAGGCGCTCGCCACCACGCCCAGCTAACTTTTTGCATTTTAGTAGAGAGAGGGTTTCACCATGTTGGGCAGGCTGGTCTTGAACTCCTGACGTCAGGTGATCCACCCACCTCGGCCTCCCAAAGTGCTGGGATTACAGGTGTGAGCCACAGCGCCCGGCCTATTGTTGTTTTAAATCAGCAACTGAGCTATTCTGAACAAGATGCCTTGTAGTTTAACCCTTGATACAGAGCGATGCGGATACCTGGAGAACTGCGGGGGCAACATGCTGTTTCTGTAACTTGCTCTGTTCACACAACAGCATTAGCTTCAGCTCGGGTTTTCTTGAGCTGCAGTAGTGCAGGCATCTGGCTGCTTCTACTTGGTTGACGTCACTACTCTTCTTTCATCAGCTTCCTTGATTTCCTCACCTATTTTTGGGTCCAATTGTCTAGCCTCGGGGATCTGGCAACCTCATGTTCACACAGCCCAGGCCCTGGCAACCATCCTCACCTCAAGTTTTAGGCCCCAGCAAATACAGGTATCCCCAGGGCACCACCAGACTTGGCCAGCCTTCATCCTGCCTCTGACTATCAGGATGGACATCAGAAACCTCGGGTCCCTCATTGGGCTTCTTTTGACAGATACGTCATCCTGGCAAACATGCAAAACAACTCTGTAAAGAGGGTAAGTTACACCAAGAACCTGTGGCTCAGCCGCACTTTATAAACAGCACTGCTGAAGCCACCAGGCAGTGGGTCACTGCTGCTGACACGGTGACAGGTGGAAGGACGCCCTCAGATGTGGTGATGTCGGGAAGAAGGTTGAGAATCAAAATGTTAAAGAACTACGTGAACAGCCAAGTACTGCATATTTTTAGTAGATATTCATGTATATATTTAAAGGAGGTATACTAACTTGAACTACAAACTGAAAGCTTATAAAGAGTGCTGACCAACCAGCCGGACGCAACAGATGAAGACTGCAGGGAAACCTCTGTTGGCCTAGTCACCAATTTCCACTTACGGTTCTATCTGGCTCCAGAGGTGAAATTCAATTCAGAATGAGCTGGGCCACACCAGGCTTGGTGGCACACACTTGTAATCCCAGCACTTTGTGAGGCCAAGGGGGGAGGATTGCTTGAGCGCCTAGGAGTTTGAGACCAGCCTGGGTAACATGGTGAAAATTAGCCAGGCACACCTGTGCACATCTGGAGTCCCAGCTACTCCGGAGAATGAGGTGGGAGGATCCCACGAGCCCAGGAAGCTGACGCTGCAGTGAAACATGATCATGCCACTGCACTCCAGCCTGGGCAGCAGGGCAGCATGTCTCATTGAAAAAAAAAAAAAAAAAAGGATGAGCTCTCTCAATAAGAACAAATAACACAGGGAATGCTGGGGACAGGGATACATATGGCCCTAGGAACCTACGGGAAGCCATTTTCAGATCACAAGGGGAGTCCACCTAAGAATAAAATTGATACCATTTGAGAACTAAGTAGACAGAAAGAAACTGGAACCTTCATTGACACTGCTAAGCCCTGCCAAGCTTCATCTCAGGGCCGCACACTACCTTTGGCTTTTTAGTCTCGTAAATCAATGCTCCCTTTACTGTTTAAGCCACTTTTAAGTTGTTTCTGATAAACTTAAAGACGAGTTTTGTGGAACGCATTTAAGATAAGCACTTTCTTGCATAGTATGGCACTGCAAATCACTGAACATTATAAGTTTAATTTCCCTGGTATACATTTTGCCTGTCAGGGCTGGGCGTGGTGGCTCACACCTGTAATCCCAGCACTTTGGGAGGCTGAGGCAGGTGGATCACTTGAAGGCAGGAGTTCGAGATCAGCCTGGCCAACATAGGGAAACCCCGTCTCTACTAAAAATACAAAAATTAGCCTGGCATGGTGGCGCACGCCTGTAATCCCAGCTACTAGGGATGAAGCAGGAGAATCGCCTGAACCCGGGAGGTAGAGGTTGCAGTGAGCTAAGATCTCACCACTGCACTCCAGCCTGGGCAACAGACCAAGACTTTGTCGGAATTATTTTACCACAGTGTCAAAATCATGATCCTCTCATATTTTTAAAGGTAAACAAATGCATTTCTTTGGGAGTCATGGAATAGGTAAATGCAAGTAAAAGAGAAAAAGCAGATGTGACAGTCAAGGGCAGAGAGATGACAGACATTCAGATTTCATAGATTAGCACAGAACTTCTTTCGGTCCTTATTAATAAGATTGCCCTAATAATAAGTGTTGTGCAACCAATTGAAAGCTGTTCAGTTTATTTCTGACACAAACGTAAATGTTACCCACAGGCAGCCTCTTATTCACCTTTTCTACTATGGCCTAAAAAGCACTCCTGAACACCCGGGCAGTTTTGAAGCCTCTGAAGCATATTTTCTTCTTCTTCTTTTTTTTTTTTTTTGAGAAGGAGCCTCACTCTGTCACCCAGGCTGGAGTGCAGTGGCGCAATCTTAGCTCACTATAACCTCCACCTCCCAGGTTTGAGCAATTCTCCTGCCTCAGCCTCCAGAGTAGCTGGGATTAAAGGCATGTGCCACCACACCTGGCTAATTTTTTATTTATTTATTTTTTTTTGAGATGGAGTCCTCACTGCATTGCCCAGGCTGGAGTGTAGTGGCGTGATCTCAGCTCACTGCAACCTCTCCCTCCTGGGTTCAAGCAATTCTCCTGCCTCAGTCTCCCGAGTAGCTGGGATTATAGGCGCATGCCACCACGCTCGGCTAATTTTTGTATTTTTAGTAGAAACAGGGTTTCACTATGTTGGCCAGGCTGGTCTCAAACTCCTGACCTCAAGTGATCCACCCGCCTCGGCCTCCCAAAGTGCTGGGATTACAGGCGTGAGCCACCGCACCTGGCCTGCAGCATGTTTTCACACACATGCATGCATATATGATTCCCCTGAAACCTAACAACATCCCTGTAGAGGGGAGGCATCACCAGGCAACTGCAAACGAAGAAACTGAGGCCTACAAAAGTTGAATACTTTCCTCAAAGTCACAGGACTCAAAAGTTAGAGAAGCCAGAAGCTGGAAGACCCCGGTCTTCTAACTGAAGTCCAAAGGACCTTTTACCATACTACCTGGCCTCTCCTGGACAGTTCTGGAAGTATCTCCCACCTATGAACATAGATGGGCACAGCAGGCCTGTGCTGGACACCAAAGGTGTGTTTCTGAGACCTTATACAAGGGCAAAAGATTGAGAAACAGGCATTCTGGACAATCTAAAAAATGCAACCACCAATATCAGAACATTAAAACTTAGCTCTAGAAATACTCTTTCATCATACTCCTGGTTCCAGCAGCCACTCCTTATCCCTGAGGGCCCAAAGTTTTAGGGAGTGCCTGGAATACTCCACACCCAAAAGACAAACACAGGCCAATTACAGGACCGATGTTTTTTATATATATATATGTGTGTGTGTGTGTGTGTGTGTGTGTGTGTGTATGTGTGTATATATATATATGTATATGTCAGTATATATATGTATATATATGTGTGTATACATATGTATATATAGGTGGGTATATATGTATATATATGTATATATATGGGGGTATATATATGTATATATATGTGTGTGTATGTATATATATATGTCGGTATATATATGTGTATATATGTGTGTATACATATGTATATATATGTGGGTATATATATGTGTATATACGTGTGTGTGTATGTATATATATATGTCGGTATATATATGTATATATATGTGTGTATACATATGTAGATATATGTATATATATGGGGTATATATATGTGTATATATGTGTGTGTGTATATATATACACACATATATATATATATATAAAACAATTAAGATTCAAGACCTCAGGTATTATCTAGAGCACCAAAAATTTAGGCCTTGCATTTTGTTTTTTGTTTTTGAGACAGAGTCTTGCTCTGTTACCCAGGCTGGAGTGCAATGGAGCAATCTTGGCTCACTGCAACCTCTGCCTCCCAGGTTCAGGCAATTCTCGTGCCTCAGCCTCCCAGGTAGTAGCTGGGATTACAGGTGTGCACCACCATGCCCAGCTAATTTTTTGTATTTTTAGTAGAGATGGGGTTTTGCAACATGTTGCCCAGGTTGGTCTCGAACTCCTGAACTCAGGCAATCTGTCTGCTTCTGCCTCCCAGAGTGCTAGGATTACAGGAGTGAGCCACCACGCCAGGCCAGGACTTGCATTTTGAAGCAGTTGTATTTTATGCTCACCTTTTAAGAAACATTAACCAAGCAGCAATCCAGTATTTTCCTTTCTAGGACATAAGACGGAACATTTGGTTTACTTGGACTTTGTTTGAGAAATGCCCAATTGTTCTCTTTAATTTTTTTAAGTCAGTGACTTTCTATACTTCTCAATGCTGCATGGGCACCAACAGTAAGGGGGCTACATTCTTCCATAAAGGGACAGGTTCTGGGGGGCTGCTTGGCAATGCTTTCTCTTGTCAAATCCATCACTGGTTTTCGAATCAACACTGGTTTTCGAAGCAATGATAGAAACAAAAGATCTTCATACGATAGAGTTTGCCAGCCTGTAATGATGAGTGCCATGAATTAATGCATACATGTAGCATTTCTCGTAGAAAGCAGGTTGCAGAGACTCACTGCACTGACGACAGTGGGTGTCAGGCAATGCAACTGCTCTGTCCCATTATCTGCAGTGATCTCCCTTTTTTCTCTCATCCAGATCCTCTTCCAGAATTGAACTGAGAAATGAGTATTCTATGAGAAAGGATTTCATTGAATCTGTCTGGGAATGGGGAAGAAGGAATAGCTTGGAATCCCCAAGCAATCTAATGGTATTTATGATAATGAAGAGTGAACATAATCTATTAAAGGGTGTTCAAGCAAAGCGACGTCGTTCCCTCTGACATCCTCAACACAGAGCCCACCAGAGAGCCTGCACACCAAATATCTCCTATGGTGCAACTCTTACCTTTACCATCACCAACCCCATCCACCCCATGAGACAGGAAGAATGGCTCGCCCTTTAAACCTCCTCCTGGAAGTCCACAGCTACTCTCCTTACAGTCCTGAGATCCCATTCTCAGCTCCCTTCAGCGTCCACTCAACATTTTCCTTCCTGGGCTTCTAGTGCTTGGGTCCTGGGAACTGGGGCTGCTAATGCTTTAAAAACTCTTTCTGGGCTGGGTGCGGTGGCTCACACCCGTAATCCCAGCACTTTGGGAGGCCGAGGCAGGTGATCACCTGAGGTCAGGAGTTCGAGACCAGCTTGACCAATATGGCGATGGTGAAACCCTGTCTCTACTAAAAATACAAAAATTAGCTGGGCGTGGTGGCGTGCGCCTGTAATCCCAGCTACCTGGGAGGCTAGGACAGGAGAATTGCCTGAACCCAGGAGGCAGAGGTTACAGTGAGCTGAGATCATGCCGCTGCACTCCAGCCTGGGTGACAGAGTGAGACTCCATCTCAAAAAACAAACACACAGACAAAACAACTCTTTCTGGCTGGACATGGTGGATTACACCTGTAATCCCAGTACTTTGGGAGACTGAGTCGGGAGGATTGCTTGAGGCCAGGAGTTCAAGACTAGCCTGGCCAACATAATGAGACCCCCACCTTTACAAAAAAATCTAAAAAATATAGTTGGGTGGGGTGGCATAGGCCTGTCATCAGTCCCAGCTACTCAAGGGACTGTGATGGGAAGATTGCTTGAGCCTGGGAGGCAGAGGTTGCAGTGGAGTGATTGTGCCACTGCACTCTAGCCTGGGTGACAGAGTGAGACCGTGTCTCAAAAAAGAAAAAAAGAAAACTAAAAAAAAAAAACTATTCCCAATGGCTCCTCCACCTATATTGGCCATCGTTTACCCGCTCCTTGTGGGGTCATCTCAGAGCTCAAGGTCTCGATATCAGCCTTCCTTCCAGAATCACTAGCCCAGGCTTTCACTGTTGCCTCCTAAATCTCCAAAACCCCTTCCCTTGGGGAGTGCCTCCTCCCAGATCCACAGCGCCTGACTCTCCAGCGTATTCCCAGCCCTAAACATGGACATGCAAATGAACTCGCCCAGATGTCATGGCTCCGTTATTCTGGCCTAAGACTAGGACTTCTCTTTACATATCCCCTTGAGGAGTGATTTAACTGCCATAACCCTTTTCTCTAGCCCCCATTCCCCTTTTAAATGCAAAATAGAAAAATAGAAAACATCCTCTAACCTTGGGTTTTTGACCTTGGCTCTGAGATGAAAGAGGAGATACCATCATCTCCTTGCATGCCATTTACTGGCTGGGAAATACTCCAGCGTCAGCGCTGCTCTGGGAATCAGGAGATCTGAGGGTAACTGATTTACAAAAACTTCAATGAATGAAACATTTGGTGGCTAACCGCTAAAGTTATTAACCTTACTTTTGTTTATAATCTGCAGGAATGGTTAACTAAAATTAACCCATCTCAACATGTGCTTGCAGAACATTCATGCTATATTGAAAGAAGCCAAACAAAAGAAAGATTTCCAGTCCTCAACATGGGTTTCCCAAACTGCCTTCATAGGACATCAATAACTCCTAGAGCAGGGGGAAAGGGTGTACAAACACATCTGAGAGACCCTGAGTTAAACAAAGATCCTTTTCCTGGAGGTGGCACCTCTCAGGGATTTCAATACACCGATGAGAGCTGTGAAACCCCTGATCTTCTAAGGCAGGTTCAAAGCTGTTTCTACTATACTATCTTGAGTCTTCAAAACGGTTTGGAATGTACTGCCTGCTACTGGAGAGAGTAGCTGAATACACTTTATGCTACAGAAATGTTTCTTGAAGGGTGTATGAGTTCAGAACGTGCAGTTCATGAGCGTGGCTTCCCAAAGTGCCTTCCAAGTTGCAACAGAAATTCTACAAGATCCCGATTCAAGATACACATAAAGGCCCAGTGCAGTGGCTCACGCCTGCAATCCTAGCACTTTGGGAGGCCGAAATGGGCAGATCACTTGGGTCCAGCCTGGGCAACAGGGTGAAACCCCATCTCTACAAAATATACAAAAATCAGCCATGCATGGTGGTGCTTACCTATGTAGTCTCAGCTACTTGGGAGGCTGAGGCAGGAGGATTGCTTGAGCCCAGGAGGTGGAATTTGCAGTGAGCAGAGATTACGCCACTGCAATCCAGCCTGGGTGACAGAGTGAGACCCTGTCTCAAACAAAACAAAACAAACAACAAACAAACAAAAAAACAAAAAAATTCACAAAAACAGATTTAAACACTGTGATAAGAAATCAACAAGCACATTCAAACAAGTTACCTAATTTTAACAGTATTCTCATTACTTTGTAAGAAGAAATATAATTGAATAAACTTACATGAACAAATGCTGCTTTCAAAAATCTGTTTAATAAGTGTGCACAAAAGAAAAGGTTTTCTGGTATTAAATAACTACAATCCGAAACTGCCTTATCAGGATTTTCAAATAGAAGGAAAACAAAACATGGGCCAAGGGAGATTATTAAATTTTAAACAGCAATGAAACATTTTACAAATCGTGTGCTTCTATTTAGCAATAATGTCGAGATCTGACAAATAAAAATGCTGAACTTGTTTGATTCACAGCCTAAAAGTGACAGGGGACTTTCAGCCTTCTTCAATTTCAGGCTAGACTCCAGAACACATTCTTTGTGCGTTAGGTTCACTTTTCAGCAGAGGCAAACAGTGTGTACAACCACGCTTTATCTTTGTTTCCATGAAAATGGAGTAAAAATGGGTGTGTACTGATGCCCTGCTTTTTTTCTAATACAGATTAAAAAGGGAAAGAGGAAGTAGGAATACATCCTTAAGATTGATAATAAAGATGAGGCTCAATTTTATCTTCTACCTAGAGTCAAGTTTCTGACTTGTCTAAGCTTTCATTATTCACCTTGCGAAGAATTCTTTTAATCCCTGCAACTGCCCTCAGATTTTTTTTTTAACCCAATAATCAGAAACTTCATACAGCATCTGGTGTCAGAGGTCCTTATGAGTGACAACTGTGAAATGTTTGATTTATACACAAGTCAACAATGTTGTATTCTGAGAGAGAAGAGAATAATAATGAAAAAGATGTTCCTCAGAGCATGGTACCCTCAGAAATAGAGTTAAGGGACAGAGAAACCTAGAGCCATGCCAGGATGAAAAGCCACCATCTGTGTGGCACCTGCCACCCCCAGGTTGACGGGGCTTGTGGTATTATGCACACGTTCCTCCTGAGGCATAGCTGGGCTGAAAAAGACCCAGATTTTTTTTTTTTAAAAAAAAGGACCAAATAGGGCAGTTTTATCATATACAATATATTTGCCCTCTACGTGTGAAATGGAAAAAGCTCTGAGGTCATACTCTAAAATCAGTGGTTCTCAACATACCGGGCTGTGGTGTTTGTAAGAGCACAAAACCACACACAGTAACATTTTCTCGGGGCTGCAAAAATCTGTGTCCCATGTACGTTTTGAATTTTAAGATGTAGCTTTTCTATTTCATATTAATATTTCTGAAATGGGGATATGTTTTATAATCCACGTGGACTTATGATGTGGTTGTGTCTGGCCAGAAATGCTTCCTTAGTACCAAGGAATTACTGTACATGCCACCTATTATTTTCAGCTCCATGGAAATATGGTTTTAGGTAATAAAATGTCAATTAAATGTAAAGTATTAGTACGCTAACAGAACCAACATGTTTTCTCACAGAACTAACATAAGAGACTTCCCTCCCCAAGGATACCATGAGTGCAGTGACTAAATGAATATGGGGCCACCTACAACTGTTTTCATAATAGGTTCTTAAACTGAAGGACTCAGGATCACTGTCTACCATGACTTTTCTTTTTCTTTTTTTTCTTTTTTTCTTTTTTTTTGAGACAGGCTCTTGCTCTGCTGCCCGGCTGAGTACAGTGGTGTGATCACAACTTACTGCAGCCTCGATCTCTTGGGCTCAAGCGATCCTCCCACCTCAGCCTCCCAAGTAGCTGGGACTACAGGTGGCTATTTTTTTTTTTTTTTTGGTAGAGGTGGTGTCTCACTATGTTGCCCAGAATGGCCTTGAACTTCTGGACACAAGCAATCCTCCTGCCGTGGCCTCCCAAAGTGTCAGGATTACATGTGTGAGCCACCGAACCTGGTTGCTATCACCTTTATACAAAATAATTCAGGTCTGTGTTTCAAAGAGTCAGAGTTGGAACAATTAGAGGATAAATCCCTAAAAAAGAAATATAAGCAAATGGTATTTGATCTATACTTTAATATTAGAACCTTAAATTGTTCTGGTATTCCTAAATTATAGTTCATTTCATCTTTTTGGTGGCTTAAACTGAAAAGATAGAGTATCTTTAGTTTCAAAATATCAAAGGCCGTTGGAAATAGGGGGCAAGACCAGCACTTTAATAAGCAGTAGGGGCTGGGCGCGATGGCTCACTCCTGCAATCCCAGCGCTTTAATAAGCAGTAGGGGCCGGGCGCGATGGCTCACTCCTGCAATCCCAGCACTTTAATAAGCAGTAGGGGCCGGGCGCGATGGCTCACTCCTGCAATCCCAGCGCTTTAATAAGCAGTAGGGGCCGGGCGCGGTGGCTCACGCCTGTAATCCCAGTGCTTAAATAAGCAGTAGGGGCCGAGCGTGGTGGCTCACGCCTGTAATCCCAGCGCTTTAATAAGCAGTAGGGGTGGGGCACGGTGGCTTACGCCTGCAATCCCAGCACTTTGGGAGGCAGAGGCGAGCGAATCACTTGAGATCAGGAATTTGAGAACAGCCTGGCCAATGCGGTAAAACTCCGACTCTACTAAAAAAATACAAAAGTTAGCTGGGCGTGGTGGTGCATGCCTGTAGTCCCAGCTACTAGGGAGGCTGAGGCACGAGAATCACTTGAACCTGGGAGGCAGAGGCTGCAGTGAGCCAAGATCGTGCCACTGTACTCCAGCCTGGGTGACAGAGCGAGACTCCATCTTAAAAAAAAAAAAAAAAAAAAAAAAATCCTTTATCAAGACTGTTATGGCTCAATAATCACAGTGCCAAATAAATAAATTCCTATTTAAAAAACCAAGCATTCTTCTTAGCAAGCATACTACAAATGGCCCAACTAAACGCCTTTCACTTCGGAAACCTGAGGTCTGATCCAGACAAGGATGATCTGATCAAAGTTTTAGAGCTACAGAAACAAAGTCTTCACCAGGATTTTACATATTCAAACATAAATTTAGTACAGAGGAAATTTAATAGTTCTATAATCTTAACACTGGTGTCTCTCAAAACACTAGCAGAATTTAATCTTGTTCTAATTCAAACCAGGAAGAGTTGAGAAAAGTCACTTACTTGTATGCTGTTTCCCAAGAGTATAAAAATAAACAATATACATTATGTGCCTATCAAACTAAAAAATGAATACCAATTAATAAAGGAAACAGCAATTAGCAAAGTCATTAGTTTACATTCCTTTTTTTGCTTCTGCAGTTGTGGCTAACGATCTGTTTTGACAACTTTTACCTGTATTATACTTAATGCTGATAAATAAATTCATGATACAGACCTAGTATTTTATATCAATTTTACCTGAAATAAAAGGAGACCCAGGACATTTGTGAGGAATATAGTCTCATAGTATTAAGAGACCCAAAATTCAATCCTATTAAACTTGTATTTTTAGCTAACAAGCAACACATCTAAAACCTCTTCATTTCCACCCCAGCACCAACAGTTAGCTTTCTTCTCGGGATTTTTTTGTTCACCCAGGCTGGAATGCAGTAGCGTGAACTTGGCATCCTGCAACCTCCACCTCCCAGGTTCAAGTGATTCTCCTGCCTCAGCCTCCCAAGTAGCTGGGATCACAGGCATGTGCCACCACGCCTAGCTAATTTTTTGTTTTTAGTAGAGATGGGGTTTCGCCATGTTGGCCAGGCTGGTCTTGAACTTCTGACCTCAAGTGATCCACCTGCCTTGGCCTCCCAAAGTGTTGGGATTACAGGCATGAGCCACCGCACCCAGCCCTGGATTACAGTCTTGAGGGCAGCTGCTAAGGTTAAGTTTTTTAAGCCCGTAAATGACTCAATTTAAAAATATCCACACCTGGCGGATATTTTATTTTTTAATAAACTTTCAAATTTAGAATAGTTTTTGATTTACAAAAAAACTGCAGAGACAATACTGAGAATTCCTATATACCTCTCACCCAGTTTCTGGTTATTAATATTTTGCATTAGCATGTGTTGCAATTAGTGAACCAATATGGATGTATTATTATTAACTAGAGCTATACTTCATTCAGATTTCCTTAGCTTTTTTCCCCCAATTTTACTTTTCTGTTCCAGGGTCCTTTCTGAGTACCGCATCACATTTAGTCGTCACAGTGCCTTAGCTCCTCTTGGCTATGACAGTTTCTCGGACAGTCCTGAAGAGCGCTGATCAGGTGGTTTGTAGGATGTCCCTCAATGTGGGCATTTTTCTGACGTTTTATTTATGATTTGACATCACGACAGAATGGAAGACCATGGCAGTGAAGTGCCACTCTCATGACATCGTCTAGGGTCCTACTATCCACAGTATTCACTGCTGCTGCTCCTGACCTTGATCATCTGGCTGGGGCAGTGTTCATCAGGCTTAGTTACTCCTCCTACACCCAACCCCTTTCCCTTCCCACCTTTGTTGGGAAGGCTACACTTAATGGGGGAAGACTTATGCTCCCTGTATTAGTTCACCTTCACGCTGCTGACAAAGACATACCCGAGACTGGGTGATTTATAAAGAAAAAGAGGCTTTAATGGACCCACAGTTCCACATGGCTGGGGAGGCCTCACAATCATAGCAGAAGGTAAAAGGCATGTCTTACATGGTGGCAGGCAAGAGAGAACGAGAGCTGAGCAAAAGGGGTTTCCCCTTATAAAAGCATCAGATCTTGTGAGACTTATGCACTATCACGAGAACAGCGTGGGGGAAAAGCCCCCATGATTCAATTATCTCCCACAGGGTCCCTCCCACAACATGTGGGAATTATGGAAGCTACAATTCAAGATGAGAATTGGGTAGGTGGGGACACAGCCAAACCATAACACTCCCCTTCTTGAGGGCAGAGTAGAGACATACATTACTTGGAATTCTTCTGTGTAGGAGACTGTCTCTGCTCCCCATCAGTAAATGGGGAGATGAGTCATTTATTTCTATGTGTATGGACTCATGGATACCCACAGTTAATTTTTAGGAAGAGGGATGAAGGGATTTTGTTGTTGCTTGTACATGTGGGTAGCAGATACGCCAAGGCTGGGGATGACAAGGACCTGTTGATGGGATGCAGGAGAGTCACAGGCCTCCCTCTGCCTACAAGGCTTTGCTCACACACTGGTCTCATGTCCCACTATGTTGAAATTTCTGTCTCAATAAACTTATAAAGTACTGTGCATTGTAGAAATTTGGGTTCAAACTGCAAACGCTAAACCCACTATGCGAAAGGCCCAACTGTCTGTATTAGTGCCTCTCCTTCATCCTAAATCCCCACCTCCACGCAGCCATGGATCCCATGCGTGACACCTTCATGCACTGTGAGCTGGCATCCTGTTAGGAGGATGGTGGCGATTCACAGTCCACTCCACAACCTCCCTCCTGGAGTTGTGCATACTTGGACGCATGCAATAAATGGGTTTTCAGTCTGAGGAGTGGTTTGGAGTAAACAATTCTGCAGGTCTTCATAGTGAGTGTATTTGGATACTGACAGCAGAGCAGCAAAGGGCATCTGCCAATAACATGAGAGAGGTGACATGCAGAAGCTATCCAGGGTGCTGTGTGAGCCCAGAGGAAAGAATGTCACTCAGGAGTTGACAATTTAGATGATGAGCTACACCAACAAGGGTGTGAGATGGAGGGTGGGGAGGGCATGGGCTTTAATGCATGATGACATCAACATTCCATGGTCAAAAAGGCCCTCCCAGCATAAAGTCTAATGCTTTCAAATTTGCAATCTTGTCTATGCCAGTACATCTCAAGCTTTTTAAGTGGCAGAACACCTACAAGTGATAGTGAGACATGCACTAACATCAAACATAAAGACGTTTACAATTCGGGGTTGGATAGAATTTATGTGGACGGTCTAGCAGTGACATGCACCGTGGACTAGAAACCTGTATAGGAGACAAAAGCTTTAAACTGCAATGTTTCCCAGGACAAATTGGGACAGCTCCCTCTAAATTCCATTTTTACTATGAAAACACCTCTGCTTAGCTTATAAAAATTCATATTTGAGAACTGCTGGTTTATACTAATTTGTACAACAAATTTTATTTTCACTGGACTGAAGGGTACACTTTAGAAGCCACTCTGTCTAAATCACTACAAAATCCAAATGAGCAAAGTATAAAATAGAGGTTTCATAATATAGATCTTTAAAACTTTATTCGAGAGTTTTTTTCCTCCTCGCAATTGCTGGCAATAGCCACTGTTGTATGTTTAGCTCTACTAGGCATTAATTAAGATTTCTGATCAGATCCATGGAATTATTTAAGAGTTTAACGTGGAAGACTTTGCTGATGGTAAAAACAAATTAATTAATTCAATCTGCCTTCAAAGCAACAGGAAGAAAGTATCAGAGAGGGAAAAGTGATATCATCCCAGCACAGGAACAAGGCCAGCTGTGCCAAAGTTATCAGCGAGTACGCAGAGCTGGAGACAAGCCTGCAGGGAAACCTGGCACTTCTGAGGATGCTCTTAATATACCCTGGCACATCACGAGGGAAAAGGGACCCTTCTGAAAAGACAAAGAGGTGGGACACCACTGCCCAGACAGAGGGAGACTCGCAGGTTGCATGTTCATTTGCTCATGAAGGTTCGCTTCCTTCCCTATCTGACCCTGGGCAAACACAGGGCCACAATGGCAGTCTGCCATGGCCCGAATGTTGCTCAGATAACCCTTGATCCCGGCATCAGAATCCCAGAGTTTATTACTGGATTCCAGAGCTCCTGATCCACTAGCTCTGCAGCAGGACCCAGGAATCCACATCTTTAACTAGCAACCCAGGACCTGGATGCAGAAGGTCTTTATGCTACTTTGATTGACATCATGAAATCGGGGCTACAAACCCTAAGCAATCTATGGGCCAAGCCATCCTGAGAGTCGTTTCTCAACTTTTATCAACAGGACGGATTTGTTAACCTAATTGGGTGGCACACCCTGACTGGGAGAGGGTCTCATTAGCAGCCTAGTGCTACCAGTTGTTATGTAACTGTTAACAGGTGTTGCTGGCCGGGTGTGGTGGCTCACGCCTGTAAACCCAGCACTTTGGGAAGCCAAGGCAGGCAGATCGCTTGCAGTTGGGAGCTCGAGACCAGCCTGGCCAATATGGTGAAACCCTGTCTCTACTAAAAATACAAAAATTAGCTGGGTGTGATAGCGAGCCTGTAGTCTCAGCTACTTGGGAGGCTGAGGAGGAAGGATTGCTTGAACCTGGGAGGCAGAGGTTGAAATGAGCCAAGATTGCACCGCTGCACTCCAGCCTGGGTGACAGAGTGAGTCTCTGTCTCAAACAAACAGAGGCTCTGTCTCAAAAAAACACAAAATGGGTGTTGCTGCAACAGGCTTCTGTCAGCCAGTGCTTACACCTAATTTGATTCAGTTTCACATGCATCATTTTCACTAGCCCGGGTTACCACCACCAAAGTTACATCAACAAACTGCACAGCACAAAAGATTAGTGACAAACAGAAAATAGACATGAATTTTAATTCAGATTCGAGGCACTCTAGATGACAAGCCAGACCCTCTCCAGGCACATTTATCAATGATTTTACAATGCAGTCAGTGCCTACATGGATTTTTGATCATTTGGGACCCTGCTGAAAGTACCTAGAAGACCAACCTTGGAGTCATGGCCCAGGGTGAAACCTGCCATGTGTTTAACCCGTGAGCAAAGGTTCTGTCCTCACCATGCACACCCCACATTGGCACTGGGAGAACATTTCAAGACAGCGCAAGAGGCTGCAGCTGAGTGAGTCCCCACCCTGGCTGAATACTACAATCGCTGGAGGAGACCTGAAATAATTACCTGTGGGCAGGTCCCACCAGCCCAGGTGCTCAGAATCTTGGGTGAGTCATGGGCATCATGTTGCTTTAAAATGCTCCCCAGAGCCTGGACAACACAGCAAGACCCCATCACTTAAAAAAAATAAAAATTTAAAAACTAGCTGAGTGCAGTAGCATGTGCCTGTAGTTTCAGTTACACAGGAGGCTGAGGTAGGAGGATCGCTTGAGCCCAGGAGTTCGAGGCTATAGTGAGCTATGATTGCACCACTGCAGGATCAGATGAGTGAGTGGCAGTTCTGGCCCTAAGGAGAGACAGATATGAAGACATGCACTGGCTATTGCAATCCAGGGCGGGAAGTGTCTGGACCCTCAGCGCCTAGAACAGTGCTTGGATCACTGTGCTGTTCCATAAATATTTTCTGATTAAATAGCAAAGCTAAGCACACAGACCTGGGATGGGAGAACCAGAGGGGACAACACCTGAAGGGGACAACACCTGATAGTTTAGGAAGAATGAAAATGACTCCATTAAGCAAAAGCACCCTAGAGGAGTGACCTGTATAAAGGCAGGGTGGCGGGCGAGTGAAGATATATGTTATCAGTGAGGACATCCAGACAACAGCCACTGCACAGGCCGGCGGTCAGGAGAGAGGTCTGGACGGGGGACAGCCTTGGGCATCCGTCCAGAAGGGGGCTGGGAACTGAACCTGGGCCCTCCAGCCTGGGCGAGAGAGCGAGATCCATCTCTAAAAACAAAATAAAATGCTCCTCAGGTAATAATAATGTCCCAGGCTTGAGCCCCAAAAGGAATGTTTTTGTTCCTAAGACAGTCTCAAAAGTGGGCACTGTTTCCCCTGCTCTGCCTAACAAATGGAATGTTCAATAAATTATTGCTGAACTACACTGAACACATTTAAAGATCAGACAACTTCCATTTCTATAACAGGCAAGAAACCTCAGGGATGGAGGACTGGGTTGTCATTTGTGATCTCATCTCTGCAACTGTATGACTTTGTGACAATTAGTGTCAGACCTTCATCTTTAAAGAGGTGCAATGAAAAAGCACTGCCTTCTCACTGATCCTACTAAAAAGTTTAGGGTTGAGAAGTTTGCTAAAAGTGCTGAGATTTAAATTGGCAAAAACAGGAGCTTCCACCAAAGAGTAGGCTTTCTGTCTGAAACATCACCAGGATTGAAAATTGAGAGGGAAAAACTGTTAATCCCAGCAACTGTCTTCTGCCAGTTATAAGGGTGGCTATATTTGAGCCCAGGAGTTTGAGACCAGCCTGGGCAACATAGCAAGACCTAGTCTCTACAAAAAATAAACAAAATTATTCAGGCGTGGTGGCGCACTCCTGTAGTTCCAGTCCCAGCTATTTGGGAGGACAAGGTGGGAGGATCGCTTGAGCCCAGGTCAAGCCTGCAGTGACCAAAACTGCGCCGTTGCACTCCAGCCTAGGTGACAGAGCAACACTGCTTCCAACAACAAAAAAAGGATGCCCAGGTACATTCAAATTTCAGATGATGAACAAATAATTTTGTGTAAATATGTCTCATACAAAATTTGGAATATCTTTATATTAAAATTTTATTTGTTGCTTCTCTGAAATGCAAATACAATTGGTGTCCTGTATTATAACTGGCAACCCTAGGGATAACAGCCCCAAAATAAATTGTCTAGCTATGTTGTCCTGTGTTTCAGACTTTGTTACTTTGTCTCAGCAGAAAAGGATGACAGTATTACAGGATAAAAACATTTGCAAATCTCACGTTTGTTTCCCAACAAAATGCTTTGATATTCATAGGCATAGGGGCCACCTAAGAATAAGCAGAATATTCGTCTCACAGTTACTTTTCAGAGTGGAGTTCTTCAGCCCTGAACAAAGGACACAGCAGAAAGGAAACGCAGCTGGGCAAATCGACGGAACAAAGGAAGCATTCAACTCACACCTTGCGTCATACACGCACAAAACTTCAGCTATCTGTAGAAGCCAGAAATGATGATGAAATTTGATCTGTTTAATCTTGTAACTATGAAGTTCCACTTCCTATTTTTTGCTCCTGTGGGAGGTGAGGGGAAGACACACAGTAGAACTTAGGGAGAGAAGAGAAGGAAGCAAATTGGTACGATCACATTGACTTTTTCAGAAAACACTGCGCAGGACCAGATGAGTGAGTGGCAGTTCTGGCCCTAAGGAGAGACAGACATGAAGATGTGCACCAGCAATTGCAATCTGGGGCGGGAAGTATCCGGACCCTCAGCGCCTAGAACAGGGCTTGGATCACTGTGCCATTCCATAAATATTCTCTGATTAAATAGCAAAGCTAAGCACACAGACCTGGGATGGAAGAACCAGAGGGGATGACACTCAAAGGGGACAACACCTGATGCTTTAGGAAGAACGAAAATGACTCCATTAAGCAAAAGCACCCTAGAGGAGTGACCTGTATAAAGGCAGGGTGGCGGGGGGAGTGAGGATGTATGTCATCAGTGAGGACATCCAGACAACAGCCACTGCACAGGCCGGTGGTCAGGGGAGAGGTCTGGACGGGGGATAGCCTTGGGCATCCATCCAGGAGGGGGCTGGGAACTGAAGCCCTGGTGCAGAGAGGATGCTCTAGAGAGGTCAGGCCTGGGATCCTAGGCCACGTCTTCCTCAAGCAAAGGGCAGGGTGCCCATGAGAAAATATATGGGTTCCCGGGCTCTAGAAAGCCGAGGAGAGCAAGGGTGCAAAAGAGACTAAGAAATGACAGACCAGCTGCATGAGGAAAGCCTAGAGAGACCCCTGCCTCGGACAGCAGGGCCGACTCCTGGGGTGATGGAGGCTCCAGTGTACGAGGAGAGCAGACCCAGAAACGTCCACTGGATCTGGAGAAACGGGTTACAGTGATGTGACAGGGAAGGGACAGACAGCAGAGGGCTAAGGCATGAGTTCCCCTTAAGCAAGGGGAAAGATTGTATAGACAGCAGCTTTTCTGGCAATGGAATGAAGGGACAGGTGGAGGGGCTCTCACATCAAAGTGGGGCTGTTTCACAGGTATTTTTTATTTGTTTGTTTAGAGACAGGGTTGTCTTGTTACCTAGGCTGGAGTGCAGTGATCTCAGCTTACTGCAGCCTCCACCTCCTAGGCTCAAGTGATTCTCCTGCCTCAGCTTCCCAAGGAGCTGGGACTACTGGTGCGCATCACCATGCCTGGTTAATTTATTTTTAATTTTTGTAGACACTGAGTCTCCCTATGTTGCCCAGGCTGGTCTTGAACTCCTGGCTTTAAGCAATCCTCCCACCTGGACTCCTAAAGTATTGGGATTACAGGTGTGAGTCACTATGCCCAGCCCACAGGTATGTTCTTATGGTGGGAGAGGCCTCAGGATCTGTATAAAATGAAAAGATGGAGCCACAGGCAGGAAAATGATTATACAGCTCCCGAATGAAAGCTCAAATGCTCTGAGCAAGAACTCACAGATCCTTTTTCTCAACTTCCTTTCCCTGGTATTCCATCCAGGAGATCCAGATGCCCTGTAGCAGAAATAAGCCAAGGTCCATCTGGACTACAGCCCACTCCTGATGTCCAGCCTCTTATCTGGCTGAGTGACTCTTCTAATACAGAAGGCGTGGAAACGAGTGTTTCAAGACGTATGGGTCCAGGACACCCAACTCCACTTTATTCATTTAAAGACACAGAACAAAAATCAAAGCCCTGTGAACTAGGAAGACAAGTGCTCACAAGGATAGCCATTTAAGTGATCCTCCAGAGTCTTCTGAGATTCTGCAAGCAGCCGAGAATCTCCAGGGAGATAAATTACTAAAAAGCCACTGGAGAATTCCATCGCTTCGGCAGTGCCTGAGCCACTTTCTACAGAGGGACAAAAGACACAGAGAGAGGGGTAGCTGGCAGAGCCGGCCGCTGTGCTATCTGGGCGTGGTGCAAAAAAACACGGCTTTTTGCTATGTCAACTGTAGTAAAAGAGATCTCAGGAAGACCTAGCCATTCGTTAAACAATTTTTTAAAAGAATGGGAAAATCAGGCATTCTGCAGCTCTGAGCAACAATAGTCAACTATTATTTCTTTAAATGCCCCAAAGAGCACTCATAAAAGACTTATTCAAGATGCCATTTGCACAATACTAAAAGATCACACGAATAGAAACTCATAAAAATGTGCAAGCTTTACAGTTGATAACAGTGGAACTCCACTTAAAAAGAAAAAGCATAAAAGGGTGGTTCAACACGAAGCGCAAACTGGACCTAGGACAACAGCAGTATTTTTGTTGCTCCCTGAAGCAGTTTTCATTGGGTGGGAAATCGATGCAGTCTGACTGGAGGTGACCTAAAAGCAGATGAAAGATAGCCAGGCCCAAAGTCCACAAACAGCATCGGTAAGACCTACTGAGAGTTTCTTATGCATGCGATAAGTATGCAATAAAGTATTTTTATTGTTATGAATGGAGTCACCAAGTATTTACCTAGAAAAAGCAGCAGAATTTGGCCGGGCGCAGTGGCTCATGCCTGTAATGCCAGCACTTTGGGAGGCCGAGGCGAGTGGATGACAAGGTCAAGAGATGGAGACCATCCTGGCCAACATGGTGAAATCCTGTCTCTACTAAAAGTACAAAAATTAGCTGGGCGTGGTGGTGTGCACCTCTGTCCCAGCTACTTGGAGGCTGAGGCAGGAGAATCACTTGAATCCGGGAGGCAGATGTTGCAGTGAGCCGACATCGCACCACTGCACTCCAGCCTGGGCAACAGAGCGAGACTCCATCTCAAAAAAAAGCTGCAGAATTCCTTCCACGTGATTTGTGTTCTACCCCAATGCTTGACGTACTAAATCCACCACCTCTCTTGAAGCTAGGTTTTCAATAAAATAAGAATGACATTTTCTTTCTTTTTTTTTTTTTTTTTGAGACAGGGTCTCGCTCTGTCACCCAGGCTGGAGTGCAATGGCACGAACTCAGCTCACTGCAATCACTACTTTCTGGGTTCAAGTGAGTCTCCCGGCTCAGCCTCCCGAGTAGCTGGGATTACAAGCGCCTGCCACCATGCCCGGCTAATTTTTTGTATTTTTAGTAGAGATGGGGTTTCACCATGTTGGCCAGGCTCATCTCTAACTCCTGACCTGAGGTGATCCGCCTGCCTCAGTCTCCCAAAGTGCTGGGATTACAGGCATGAGCCACTGTGCCTGGCCGAGAATGACATTTTCTAGGTGGCCTTTTTTTTTGGTTTAATGTATAGACACGGTGTCACCATCCTGCCCAGGCTGGTCTTGAACTCCTGGGCTCAAGTGATCCTCCCACCTCAGCCTCCCAAAGTGCTGGGATTACAGGTGTGAGCCCCCATGCCCGGCCTTGAGGTAGCTTTCTTAAATTGAGACGTTAAAAGTCTAAGGGAAGAGGAGTGGCTTGTTTACCTGTGGGCAGAACTGACTGCAGTGTAACTAGGACCCCTTGCAGTCACCAGGGTCTATGACGGCATCCTGGCTCTGCCCCTCTCTGTTCCTAACCATCAAGCCCGGATGTGCAGCCCTGCTACTTCGAGCGTGGTCCACCAACCAGCAGCAGCAGCCTCATGGAAGAGCTTGTTAACAGTACAGCCTCTCAGGGGCCACATCGGACTCTGAATTTGAATACACATTTAACAAGATCCCCAGCTGATTCCCCTCCATGCTTCGTGACGCAGTAGAGCAGCGAGAGAAGCTGGCTGAGTGAATTGCTGCCCCATTCCAAAAACCCATCAGGAGAACGGGCAGCAGCTGCAGGAAGTGACTTTCACTGTACTCCATTTCATTTTATCACACTTTCATTTTACTGACCTTTTCTCTAAAGCAACAGAGCTGTTTTCCTTTGTTTTATTCATAACTCTTAATTTTTAAAAGTAGTCTGGCTTCATGCTATCATCTCAAATTGTATCAACTTTAAACTATTTACATGAATCGGGAGAGAGGAAATGGAAAACATTTTTCACATTCGATTTATATCCAATTATAGAGTTTTTTCTTTTTTCACAACAGTCGTTAACTTGTTAGCAAACCTGTGTTTTCACAGCAAGCTAGGAAGTCCCTTAGATCATTATCCAGAAAAACGGCATGTAATTAGAACTACACAGAAAGGTGCCCTAGAAAATACAGAACACGGCTAGAGGTACACACCTGCAGACAGGTGTTCTACAACAAGGCTAAGTGCACATCTGTCTACCTGGAACAGCAATTTTGCTTACTGAGTAGTTAACTGCATGCAATAAACTGTGAACTCAGGAAGGGCGAGGGCCATGCATGTAACTCGAGTAGGAGGGGTTCAATAAATATCCATGAATCAGTGAATCGATGAATATCACTTAAAACAGGCTCTCCCACAACACTCTGCTCCTTCCCTTTCAATTCCTGTAAAGGCCAGAATATTAAAGGAAGCTCCAAGTCATTCTTGATTGCTAAGAGGCCACTAGCCACACTGAGACGGCTCCTCCAGGGTAGCCCTCATGAGGACCACTAAAGGGCTTTTCCAACCAGGAAGTAAATCACTCCTATGCCACCATGAAGATGTTCGGCATCAGCTTCCCTATCCTGAACACTTTTAGACTTGGAAAGGTAAATGTGGCACCGATCTGGGTATAAATGGCTTCACTCAACAATGTTTATAATCTCTTTCTGCCCCTGCTGAAATTCTCTTGAAAGCGGTGGAACTTTCTGTGCCCTTTTGGTTGCTGTGATGTGGACACTCTTTAGTAAACTAAAAAGGCAACAACAAGAACGAGGAAAGAAAGTAAAAGAGATCAGCCACAAAGACAACTAAGGGTGTTCTAAACAAATCACATGAGATTAGCAGAATAGGTGGGCTGGAGGAAAATTCATGCTGGAAACGCCAGGCACTTTGATGTTGGAATATCTGGTTGAAGATGAACCAACCAAGCAGAATAAATGGGTGAAGAAGAATGATAATAATCTGTGAGAGGGAGATAGATCAGACATGGCACCCGGTTCACAGAATTAGAGTAACATCCCTACGCGTGATGCCCCCGTGGTATGAGACCTGAGTTTACTAGCAAAAGCTCAGCAACCCACTGATAATTTTGCCAACAAACAAACAAATAAAAAAAGAGGATGCTCTTTTTCAAATACTTCATAAACTTAGGCATCTTGATTGTGGCTGATGTTTTTACTCCCTTGTCCCATCCAAAAGCTACAATCCACATGGATGGCATGTGGTCTTGAAAGCACTTCATCTCCTTCTCTACATGATTAATTTTATTTTTATTTTTATTTTTTTTTGAGACGGAATCTCACTCTGTCACCCAGGCTGGAGTGCAGTGGTGTGATCTCAGCTCACTGCAACTTCCACCTGCCTCCTGGGTTCATACGATTCTCCTGCCTCAGCCTCCCCAGTAGCTGGGACTACAGGTGCGTGCCACCACGCCAAGCTAATTTTTTGTATTTTTAGTAGAGACGGGGTTTCACTGTGTTAGCCAGGATGGTCTCGATCTCTTGACCTCATGATCTGCCTGCCTCAGCTTCCCAAAGTGCTGGGATTACAGGCATGAGCCACTGCGCCCAGCCAATTCTCTTTTTTTTTTTTTTTTTTTTTAGACATTCTCTGTCACCCAGGCTGGAGTGCAGTGGTGCCATCTCGGCTCACTGCAACATCTGCCTCCCAGGTTCGAGCGATACTCCTGCCTCAGCCTCCCCAGTAGCTGAAATTACAGGTGTGTACCACCATGCCCGGCTGATTTTTGTATTTTTAATAGAGACAGGGTTTCACCATGTTAAGCAGGCTGGTCTCAAACTTCTGACCTCGAGTGATCTGCTTGCTTCGGCCTCCTAAAGTGCTGAGATTACAGGTGTGGGCCACCATGCCTGGCCACCCTTCTCTACGTGATTAATTCTTAGCCCTCAGACTCCAGCTCAAAAGTCACTTCCCTGGGAAGCCCCCCTTGAATGCCCCTTTCTCATTGCTTCCTCTGTCCCCTGACATGCTTTTCTCACACCTAGACTGCTTCACTCTTTCTCTTTTTCTTTATCTTTGCTTCCTCCATAGGAACTCGAGCCCCTGAAAAGCAAGGACTGGGTCTTAATTCTTTGTATCTTTGCTCAGATCAGAAGAATGACTGTCTGTGCTCACTTCATTATGAGTATGTGAACTATGCTTTGTGAGCCCAGGAACTGGGTGGCCCTGGACTGAAGAGTCCCTGCGCAGGAATCATTACTGAACCCGAGTGTGGGTGTGTAAGCCCCTGAGAGAGATGAGCTGAGAGGAGAGAGGAAGAGGTCGCGTGTGGGATGAACACCTCCACGCTGCATCAGCCAAATGACTTTGAACACCTTTTCTTGGTCTAAAAAAGGAATCATATCTCTCCTGAGTACCTCTCAGGATGATGATGAGCAAAATAGAGAATGGATCTGAAAGCACTTGAAAATCTATAAACGACCATGCAAATCTATAATAATGACAGCATTTTGGTGGTGAAAGGTAAGGAAAGTAGGGATGATGGATGGATGGATGGATGGATGGACAGACAGGATGGATGGATGCATGGATGGATGGACAGACAGGATGGATGGATGCATGGATGGATGGATGCATGAATGAATGGATGGATGGATGGATGGATGGATGGATGGATGGATGGATGCACGCATGGATGCATGGATGGATGGATGGATGGATGGATGGATGCACGCATGGATGCATGGATGCATGGATGGATGGATGGATGGATGGATGGGTGGATGGATGGAGAGTGGCTCATCAGCCACAAAACAGCTATGTTCCCACAAAAACTAAAAATAAATTTAAGGCCAGGTGTGGTGGCTGATGCTTGTAATCTCAACACTTTGAGGGCCAAGGCAGGTGGATCCCTTGAGCCTGGGAGTTCAAGACCAGCCTGAACAACATGGCAAAACTTCGTCTCCACAAAAAATACAAAAATTGGCCAGGTGCGGTGGCTCACGCCTGTAATCCCAGCACTTTGGGAGGCCAAGGTGGGTGGATCGCCTGAGCTTAGGAGTTCAAGACCATACCGGGCAATATGGTGAAACCCTGTCTCTATTAAAAATACAAAAAAAAAAAATCAGCTGGGTGTGGTGGTGCACACTTGTAGTCCCATCTACTCGGGAGGCTGAGGCAGGAGAATTGTTTGAACCTGGGAGGTGGAGATTGCAATGAGCCGAAATCACACCACTGCACTCCAGCCTGGGCAAGAGAACAGGACCCTGACTCAAAATAAATAAACTAATTAAATTAAAATAAAAATTAAAAAACAGAAGGAAAGGGTTGACAAGTATCTAACTTCGAGTACTGTTAGTCCATTCTCTCATGGACTCTAAGAAGTCCAAGTTCAGAAATAAGAATGTGAAACAGGAATGGTCCTCACCCAATTAATAAAATGTTGTCTAATGAGTGCACATAAATAATACCCAGGGTCCAAAAGCTAGTAGCTCCTCCCTCGTGTTTACTTGGCATTTATGAAGCACTTTAACATGTATTGATTTAGAAATTTAGAATGCCTAAGTTTAATATTTAATGTGGTATCTAACAGATTTCCATCAAGACACAGAAAGAAACATTCTAACAGTACAGGCAGTGATTTTAAGTTTTAAATAAAGGCAAATGAGGTTCAAGTAGGTGAAGAAAATTGTTTCAAAAAGTTGTAGGGAAAGTACACAATGGAAGTCTTTTGTCTATTTCAAATCCAACTAAAAACGCAAGTTACAGCACAAGAATCAATTCTAAAGAGAATACAAATTGTGTGTTAAAAGCCACTTGAATGGTTCGCTTTGCCAAGAGGTGAATGGGCTAAAAGGCTCATTCTCGGAGTTTAATTTCACCACGTAATCTTAGGTTTAGAGTAAAGGGAAGCAAATGTATCCATAAAACTATGCACTGAGCATATGTGCTGTGTGCAAATGAAGTCACTGGGGGAGGAGAGACTTAATTTTGCTACCAGCAACATTTGGACAATTGGTAGATGCAGGGCCTGGATAGCAAAGTCACATTTTAAAAGGGCGCTCTGTGCTCCGGCAGATGGACTACAAACTTGACCAGACTGCAGCCACTGTGTCTTCCACTTACACCAGTTGCATGCATTAACTTTTCTATTCCTTAACCATATGCCTTATCGCACATTCAAAAACATGTCCAGCAGATGGCAGGTAACAAAGAGAAGAGGGTGAGAAGTGAAAAACCCTGTTCTAAAGGAGGCATCTAAAAACCAATCATCTCCAACCTCTGATGAGAAGGGAATACTGTGAATCATTAAATGCCATTAAACACCAATAGTTTGACGCCATCCTTTGGAAGCAGATATTGACTTTTTATATCACAATACTTGGAATAACACACATACATTTTTCTAATACTGTTGTGTTTTCCTAACTCAGAATAATCACAGATTTTCATAATACCATAAATATTGACATAATGATAGATTGGCAATCCCCAGAATATGACTTCCTGTCACATGAAACCCTAAAGAGACGTATGGCTCTACACTGAGGAATCAGACCAATGAACTTATCTCATGAGCACTCATCAACATTATCTCATGAGCACTGAAGCAAGAAAATGTTCTAAGTTCAGAAAACATCGTCTCTTTTTATAAAATCTCTATTTGAAGATAAACAACAGAAGGGCTATTTACACCACTAATTCTGTCTCCATGCAGAGTCCAAAGAAGCCGGACAAAGGGCATGGGAAAATACCTCCAGGAAAAAGGCAGCAGTGTAGACAGCAGGGGAAGAGTACCAGGTGCCACTGTTCTCTGCATGGTACAGCTCCTACAATGCAGGCGGCTCAGAAACACAATAAAACTCAGGAAAGGCCACAGGAGAGAAAAAACAAGAGGGAAGAAAGGGAGGAACCTGAAGCAAAGGGAGGGACCTGACTCCCACACTCCGTTCTGCCCTAATCCCAAACATGGACCCTGAAAACAGCTCAGCTCCATTGAATCAGCCCATGGGCATGCACGCTCATCTGAAATGCCAAATGCAAAGTAAGCTTACTTTAATACGATCACACGGCAACTCAAAATGAATGTCATCAACACCAGGCATTGTCCTTCCAAAGTCCCTTCTGGGACATGGACAGCCTAGGCGTGTGCCTGCTGAGCCAGTGATTAGAGTGCAACCAAGTCACATCTGATGGCCCAAAACTCTCGCCATGCTTGCACTCCAGGTCCCTCCCCACCTCTGAAGCAGCTCCTGGAGCTCTGCATAAAAAGTGGTGGGCAGGCCGGGCATGGTGGCTCACACCTGTAATCCCAGCACTTAAGGAGGCTGAGGTGGGCGGATCACCTGAGATCAGGAGTTTGAGACCAGCCTGGCCAACATGGTGAAACCCCGCCTCCACTAAAAATATAAAAATTAGCCAAGCGTGGTGGCACGTGCCTGTAGTCTCAGCTACTCAGGAGGCTGAGCCAGGAGAATTGCTTGAACCCGGGAAGTAGAGGTTGCAGTGCTCCGAGATCACGCCACTACACTCCAGCCTGGGTGACAGAGCGAGACGCTGTCTCAAAAAAAAAAGTGGTGGACAGTGGAGCTTTCAAGGCAATGAACTTGGCAATGTCTCCCTTCAAGTCTCAGGAAGAGGCCTGGGGAGCCAGGCCCGGGGAAGCACCAAGTCTGATCTGTAAGTCCTTTCTCCAACAGCACTTCACACAAAGAGAAGAAACAGGCTGGGGTGCAGCTCCCGCTGACCCAGCACCATGGGCCTCAGAATTGCTTTGACATCATGAACTTTCATTGTACAACAGGTACTGCTCATGGAATAATGATACGTTCACTAAGACTTGTCAACAGACAATAGGTGAATGGTACAAGCAGAGGAAATAAGGAAATAATCCTATCCTGTCTAACTTTATAAATGAGAGACCTGTAGGGCAGCTTCTTCAATCTGGAGGCATTTCAGTTTTCCCAGTAGACCATCTCCTGATATGCTCAATGCTGATTCAAATTTTCTGACTTCTGGAATAGATAGATATGCTTAGAACTTAACCTTTAAAAGTTATGAGAATACTTAGAAGAAATGACTCAATACATTAATGACTCAAAAGAGTTAATGAAGTGTCTCAAGTAACATCTAGAAGCTGTTTAGGGATTAAGATATGCTAGTTTTGTTTGTTTGTTTGCAACAGGGTCTTGCTCTGACACCCAGGCTGGAGTGCAGTGGCAGAATCATGGCTCACTGCAGCCTAGACCTTCCAGGCTCAAGCAATTCTCCTGCCTCAGCCTCCTGAGTACAGGTGCGTGCCACCACGCCCAGCTAATTTTTGTATTTTTTGTAAAGACGGGGTTTCACTATGTTGCCCAGGCTGGTCTGGAACTCCTGGGCTCAAGCGATTCACCCACTTCAGCCTCCCAAGGTGTTGGGACTACAGGCATCAGCCACCAAGGCCAGCCCTGGCTCTTGTTTGTATATCAACAGTTGCACCTTCCAAATGGCAAATGTATGTGGGTTTCCTTCCAGGCGTGGTGGTTCATGCCTATAATCCCAGCACTTTGGGAGGCTGAGGCAGGTGGATCACCTGAGGTCAAGAGTTCGAAACCAGCCTGGCCAACTTGGTGAAACCCTCTCTCTACTAAAAACACAAAAATTAGCCGGGCATGGTGGTGTGCACCTGTAGTCCCAGCTACTCGAGAGACTGAGGCAGGAGAATCGCTTGAATTCAGGAGGTGGAGGTTGCAGTGAGCCAAGATCGTGCCACTGCACTTCAGCCTGGGTGACAGAGTGAGACTCCGTCTCAAAAAATAAATAAATAAAGAGGGAACAGGCATCAAAACAGTCCCATATCACCTCCAGCTCTATACCTGTGGCATGCAAATATTAAACTCCAGAAGCGTTTTTACTTCCTCTCTCTCCTATTCCTTCTTTACCCAGACACACACACACACACACACACACACACACACACACACACACACACGCATGTATACACATGCCTCCCTATATAAATACACATGCACACAGACCTACCCACACCATAGCTTAGCTGGTAGGTGTGTGATAAAGCAGTTCTACATAATCAGATAGGATATTCATTGAGATAATTTGATCATTTGATGGGCTAATAGAATAAAGAAAAACACAAGTTTGGATTAAGATATTATTGAAAATAAACATAAACATCACAGTGAAACCTCAACTTTGGTTTCTAACAATGCTTCCACATTAAAAAAGTCAAGTTATTTATAGCTGGAAATGTGCTATATTTAAAAAATCAATTCATATATAAATACATACATATATACATATATATAAATCTGCCCTCAAAATGGCTAAAATTTAAAGAACTAACAATACCTTATGTTTATGAGAAAGAGAAGCAAGAGAAAATTTCTCATATATTTTCAAGGGGAGTATAGAAAGATACAACCAATTTGGGAAAAAGTCTAGCAGTTTCTTATGAAAGGAAACAGTCACCTACCCTATGATCTAGCAATGGCACTCCTAGGTATGTTCTGGAGAGAAATGAAAAATATGTCCATGGAAGAATTGTCAAAACTGTTTACAGCAACTACAGATAGAACAGCCAAACACTAGAAATAACTTGAGCGCCCAGCAATGGAAGAAAGGGTAAACTGTGGAATATTAATACAGAAGAACGTTATTCAATAGCAATAAAAAGAAACAAACTACTACTGATACAGTGGTATCAGTACTGAATGATACGGGATAAATGGATGAATCTGGGCCTGGCGTGGTAGCTCACGTATGTAATCCCAGCACTCTGGGGGGCCGAGGAGGGTGGATCCCCTGAGGTCAGGAGCTGGAGACCAGCCTGGCAAACATGGTGAAACCCTGTCTCTACCGAAAATACAAAAATTGGCCAGGTGTGGTGCTGGCTACCTGTAATCCCAACTACTCGGGAGGCTGAGGCAGGAGAATCGCTTGAACCTAGAAGGCAGAGGTTGCAGTGAGCAGAGATCACGCCACTGCCCTTCAGCCTGGGCAACAGATTGAGGCTGTCTCAAAAAACAAAAACAAACAAACACAAAAAGGCCGGGCACGGTGGCTCATGCCTGTAATCCCAGCACTTTGGGAAGCTGAGGCGGGTGGATCACCTGAGGTCAGGAGTTCGAGACCAGCCTGGCCAGCGTGGGGAAACCCTGTCTCTACTAAAAAACACAAAAAATATTAGCCGGGCATGGTGGCGGGCGCCTGTAATCCCTGTAATCCCAGATACTCGGGAGGCTGAAGCAGGAGAATGGCGTGAACCCGGGAGGTGGAGCTTGCAGTGAGCCGAGATCACACCATTGCACTCCAGCCTGGGTGACAGAGCGAGACTCTGTCTCAAAATAAATAAATAAATAAATAAATAAATAAATAAATAAATAAATAAATAAATAAACAAACCAACCAACCAACCAAAAACAAATGGATGGATCTCAAAAAATCCATGGTGAATAAAATAAATCAGAGTACCAGAGTACATACTGTCAATTTATATGAAGTTCTAAAAAAGACAGAAGACTAATCTGCAGTAGAAAATAATCAGAACAGTGGTTGCCCTGAAGAGTAGAGGCAGGGATTTACTAGGAAGGGAATGAGGGACCCTTCTGGAATGATGGAAATAAACGGCACCTTGATAGGCTTTTGAGCTGCGCATGTGTATGCCTAGGTTAGCACTTAATATTTGTGAATTTCCTGGTATGTAAATTTCCCTAAGAGGAAAAATAAGCATTAAGTAAATATGGAACACTAATTAATGAGATACATGCTGAAGTATTTATTTAGGGGCAAGGGCACTGATACCTGAGACATACTTTAAAATGCAGAGTATGATTAATGGATGGATAGAAGGATGAATAAATGAGTAGGTAATAAGGCAAGTATAATAAAATGTTAATTATAGGGCCTAAGGGATGTGTATGGGTATTCACTGCAAAATTTTTTCCATTTCTTTGTATGACTAACATTTTCGTGAGATAAACTGAAAAATAAAAACCTATTACAGTCCCATAATACTATCTACCGGTTTAAAATTAGTTTTCTGAGTCTTTGTATAAGCAAAGAGGAAGTAGAAAGCTTTTTATTTTTTGAGACAAGGTCTTGCTCTGTCACCCAGGCTGGAGTACAGTGACATGATCGTGGCTCACTGCAGTCTCCAATGCCTGGGCTTGAGCGGTATTGTCACCTCAGCCTCCCAAGAAGCTGGGACCACAGGTGCCTGCCACCATGCCCAGCTAATTTTTAAATTTTGTGTAGAGACGAGGTCTCCCTATGTTTTTCAGGCTGGTCTTGAACTCCTGGGCTCAAGCAATCCTCCTGCCTTGGCCTCCCAAAGTGTTGGGATTACAGCCGTGAGCCACTGTGCCTGTCTAGAAGCTTTTTTTAAAAGAAAGAAAAATATTAAACTTTTACAAGTTCAAATACCAAATAAATACTGATATTTCACACTTAGAGCAAAGAAAGCCCTCACTCTATGCCAAAAGGAGAAAAAAGGCATCTCATTATACTTTATGAATCCAATCATAACTGAATGTTTTACATGTAACCTCATCCTTCCCTACCCCAACTCACCAGTTGCTGGGTTCAAACATGTTTCTCTTTTTATATAAACAGCTTGCCAAATATTAATGCGCTCTGAACACACAAGCCAGAAGATTCCCTCAATCCTACCTGGGTGTAAACCCAAATCCCACTCTGTTCTATTGGACCTCCCTAAGAGCTCATGAGAGTTATTTGTGGGAGCTTCTTATCTCTTCCACACATCTGGATCCCATGCAGTATCAAGTACCAAGCTTCCCTCAACAAAGATGCTCAAGGTTGCTTTTCATGGTTCAAGGGCAAACAGGAACCACACACATGGGGTGTTTTTGTCTTTGTTCATGAAAATTACCAGGCCCATGAAAAGCCCCTTATTTACATTGGTAAAATGCTGTGAGGATCAACATTGTGTGAAATTATAATGTAATCCTCTAAGTCATAAAGCAGCACAGTTGAGGGGTCAAGTCCAGGCTGTCTCCTACATAACAGTAGACTCTTCCAATTAATGTGCAACTTTGGGAAAGTCGTTTAACTTCTTTGCACCTCACAGTCCTCTTCTATAAAGGGAGAATGATATTTATGCTGCATGCGATTGATGTGAAGATTAAATAAGATGATCTGTCAAGCTCCTTTGCATACTGTCTGGCATGTAAGAAGCACCCAGCACATGTTTGCTAATCGTCATTGTTAGTTTTACGTGTCCAGGTGAATGAGGCTGAGACTGCCTATCTCTATTGTATCAATTTAACATTAAGTAGAGCAGACAAATCAATATTGACAATTCCAAGAATTTAATAAATCACAGTTATCTAAACAAACTTCACTCCCGGGGTCTTAAAGTCAACATACAAAAACAGCACCACTTTAAATACAGCTTTCAGGATTGCAGAAGCTGCCTGTTTTCCTTGCAATGTGTGTCCATGGTGGTTTCTAAAGTCTCAGGGAGGGAAGGGACAGGGAAGTCACTTGTCCAGAACCTGAGAGGACACCCTCAGCAGTCTTTTTGCTCCTTCTCAACATCCTCAAGGGCAGAGAAATGGGCCTCCCGGTACCCTCTGGCCATTGGACAGAGGGTCATGATCCATCCTCGACATTTTAGCTAGGCAGGCGGAATGAGCCCTCCAAAGACATCCACGCCCTCATCCCTGGAACCTGTCAATATGTTGTGTTAAAAAGGGACTGCAGAGGTCATTGGGGCTATGGATTTCAAGATAAAGAGATTATCCTGAATGAGCCCCTAAAAGCAGGGAACTTTCTCCAGCCATAGCCAGAGAGACATCACAGAAGGGTAAGTCAGAGCAACTGGACATGCAGGAGGCCTGGATGCACTCTTGCTGGCTTGGCAATGGAAGGGGCAAGGTGACAAGGAATGCAGGTGGCCTCACGGAGGTCAGAAAGGCTTCTGGCCAAGACAACAAAGCAACAGGGACTCGGTCCTGAATTGGCAAGGAACTGAATTCTAACAACGACTTGGTTGAGTTTGGTAATGAATTCTTCTCCAGAGCCTCCAAAAAGGAACATGGCCCAGCTGATTGTTTGTTTGTTTTGAGACAAGGTCTTGTTCTGTTGCTCAGGTTGGAGTGCAGTTATGTGATCATGGCTCACTGCAGCTTCAACCTCCCAGGTTCAAGCGATCCTCCCACCTCAGTCTCTTGAGTAGCTGGGACCACAGTGTACCATCATGCCTGGCTTATTTTTTTTATTATTTGTTGAGATGAAGTCCTGCTATGTGGCACAGGGTAGTCTTAAATGCCTGGGCTCAAGCAATGTCCCCACCTTGGCTTCCCAAAGTTTTGAGATTGCAGGTGTGAGTCACCACACCCGGCCCTGATGCTTTGCTTTTGACCTTGTGAGACCCCAACCAGAGACTTGGCTGAACCACGCTGTCTATACCCAAGCTTCTGACCCACGTAAATGGTGAGAAATAATGGGTGGCTAAATTGCTCCATTTGTGGCAGTTTGTTAAGGTAGCAATGGAAAACTAATGCAATGAAAATATCAGAAGTTCCCTAACATGTTTCCCTTTTTTCCCTCTCGATCAAATACCCTCTGGAATTGAACCATCTTTCACAAACAAGACTTTGAGGCTACCCCTTTAGGATTTCCTCCTTCTGATTAGCTCAGTTTAGCTATTCTAGGGCTGAGCTTTTCATGACCGGGGACAATGTGGTTTCTGTCACAGGGATAGGTGGGCACAGAGGAGTGCCAGTCCAGCCCAACACCAGCAAACATCATGAATGGGTAACAGTATCACATGGATAAGCAAAGCATACAACACCAGGAGACCTGATTTCAAGCTCTCCTTTGAATGTGTCTGACATCTAGGGTCAACCACAATCATCTGAGTATGGTCAGATCAGCTCATGATACAGTAAGATTATGCCCCAATCTGCTTTCTAGAAACCACGCCTTCATCAAGGCAGTCCAACATCACCCTGGCGGTTCTGGTAGCCAAGCCACACTTTCAACTTTTTACTGGATTAATGTTACAGTCACCTAAAAGAGCTAAGTCTTTTTCCCATGGATTAAAATAAAATTAACCCATTCTATGCTGCAACTTTGTTACTGCCATAGTTACTGCCTACAGAGGGTTATTATCTTTTCGATCTAAATTTGGATCTAACTTTTGCAAGCCCTCATCTTACTTTTATTTTATAAGAAATTATAATCAATGTCCTCACCTAATCATTAATAAAGTATGATTAATTATAAAGGATAAATTATTAATAATTAAACAACTAAGATAATAGCAAATGTTACTTAAAATGTTAAGATACAAAGTACACACGCTTTAATTCTCTCTGTTAATATACATCTCCCTTGGAATACACTTCTTATTGACTCCTCTGTGAGGGAAGAGATTTAAGCCATAATTGTGGTGCAAGGAAACCACACCACAACCACACTCAAATAATGTCAGAATAAAGAGGAAGAGAGTGAATGTCATTCATTGAGACTGGGCTACTAATGGCTGTTCTTGAAATCAGAAGTCTTGCCATGCGTAGCAACTCATGCCTGTAATCCCGGTACTTTGGGAGGCCAAGGTGGGCGGATCACCTGAGGTCAGAAGTTCGAGACCAGCCTGGCGAACATGGTAAAACCCTGTCTCTACAAAAAATACAAAAACTAGCCAGGTGAGGTGGTGTGCACCTGTAGTCCCAGCTACTCGGGAGGGTGAGGCAAGAGAATCGCTTGAACTCAGGAGGCAGAGGTTGCAGTGAGCCGAGATCATGCCACTGCACTCCAGCCTGGGTGACAGAGCAAGACTCTGTCTCAAAAAAAAAAAAAAAATCATAAATCTTACGGATAGGACTCACTTTATGGATTCGGGACAACTTTAATAAAAGTGTTCAGCGCTCTTCATTCAGCTCTGCCAAAATGACGTTAAAACTCTTTCCCCCAATACAAATTCAATCATTTTCCTATTCAAACTCTGAGCTCAAGATAGTACATCTAAGAAAATAAAAGTGTTCATCTGACTTGGAACTAGCTGAGCCTTTTCTCATTAAATGTATGCCTCTCTATCCTTGTGGGAGTACAGATTAAAACAAGACAAACAAAATGATAAAACAATCTCTGGTAAACTCAATTCTCACTTCCAAGGTATCTTTCCCTAAGCTAATTGCCACTTCCCCAAATTCCAAAAGATCTTGCTAGTTCTCACATTTGAGTGTCCTTATATATTTCATATAAGAGTTCAAAATATGGATGAACAGATGAAATCCACATTTGATCATCTTATCTTCCCATCCAGTTTAAGGAATATAAAACAGCTTGACCTAATTCTTCCATCGTTATTATTCAGAAATTGCCAGTGACGATGAAAATCACTAAAGCACCAGTATTGTCCAGTCTGTGCTGTAGCTACTTTAAATATTTGATCAACTAGGGCCTCTTCTACTTAATTTGCAACTTTTAGGAACCCTTAGTGATGGAATGCACACTTATGCTCCTTGAAACAAGACTTCTGTGTCCCACTGTGCGTAACTCCTTGAAATATCTAGAAATCAACATTACTGGCCACTGTGGTGGCTTACACCTATAATCCCAGCACTTTGGGAGGCTGAGGTGGGTGGGTCACCTGAGGTCAGGAGTTTGAGACCAGGCTGGCCTGTCTCTACTAAATCCGAGATGGGGTGAAACCTCATCTCTACTAAAAAACACAAAAATTAGCCAAGTGTGGTGGCATATGCCTATAATCCCAGCTACTAGGGAGGCTGAGGCAGGAGAATCTCTTGAACCCAGGAGGCAGAGGTTGCAGTGAGCTGAAAGGTCGCCACTGCACTCCAGCCTGGGTGACAGAGCGAGACTCTGTCTCAAAAACAAAAATAAAAACAAAAACATTACCAACAACCAGTAGCTGAACTTGTTTTTAGTCATACAATAGTGGGTTTCATCTGAATCAAGAGACTCATGCCTAATTACATAAAAACTACCATCTAGATGTCCTTCTCACTTTAGGCATTTATTTTTCCACTTATTTTCCAAAAGGATTGTAAACCTTCCGAGGTGAAAATTGCAAAATAATCAAGCTTATGCAAAAAATATAATGCCCCCTCCCCGACAGACCACTTCTTTTTGTCCAACAAGTATTTAGCACACTGTCTTCATACAGCAGACGCTAAGATTTAGGAACTTGATTTCAAGAGCAGAAAAGAGGTCAGCTACAGATGAAGGAAGTGAGGGTGTATAGCAACCATGGAAAGGAGGATAAAGGAAATGTTCTAGAGGAGACGATTTGAACTGGGAAGAGCAGGAGACAGTGGGAAAGGCATTCAAAGACAGGTGTGGAGGTCATAAAGGCCGGGCTTAGTCATCCAGGCTTCACACTTTGGGCAAAAGGGACATACCTCGCATTATTCTGCAGGACAGGAACGTGAATTAAATGGTGCTTGAAGACAGGCAACATGGAAGAGAGTTTTGAGTTGAAAGGACAAATTAAAACTGAGATGAAGACAATGCTGTCTTTAGCAAGGACCCAAGAGGGCTAAGGTAGACATGGAGTGGAAATCAGAAGAAATGAATGAATACTATGTCTAAGCTATGAGAGAGAGACAAGGATGCTACCTTAACCTGTGGCAAGGTTATTGGCCTTAAAATAACTGAGTGATTCACTCCCTTCCTCCATTATTTATCTACTTTTTGGCCAAAGCCCAGAAATCGAGAAGGTTCAAGCTTCTCTGCAGCTTTCAGTTCAGTTCCTTGGCAGGAGACGGATGGCAGGACACTTCATCACACTTCTCCTTCCCTTAGACATGAGGTTGGATGGAGTCCCGTATGACTCCACCAAGCCATCAGTGACCCCTTCAGCTTCTGTTCGAGACCCTGCCCAAATGTCACCTGTCTCCCCTCTCTGGGGCCCACTGAACTGGATTCTTTTGCTCCCAAATGAGATGGAAATTGCAGGAGAGCAAGCAACTCCTCCCTTCCTCTATTCCCCAACAGATGCAGTGGCAAGGTGTTTCCACAGTGCTCCTCCCTCATCAGCATGGGGGCTTCTCGGATTGTTCAAATGGCCCTGGGCCCCGGAGCTGGTGGGGCGCATTTGCCTGAGAGAGGCGGAGAAATTGCAGAGGGGCCATGCTGAGCCCTGGGGAGGACAACTGGGAGGCCATTCAAGTCGGGTGGGTGGAGGGTTGGGGGGGGCGGTCCCTAACATTTCATTACATAAACGCAGAAGGGACTATGGTGACATCCCATCCCAGCTTTCTTTTACTTCATTTGGTTACTAATAGATATGTTCCAACAAAAATTAGAGCACAGCCAAAAAGCCAGCAAGACTTCTGAAAGTGACTTTTGGCAGGGGTTTCAGAGGCTACATGTTCCCCTTACAGGTGTGAATCCCAGCTCTGGAAGGAACACAGCACACTCAATGGACCTGAACATCAGAAAAGCCATAGCCCACTGTTCCTTCCTCATCTGGAAGGAAAACAGTTATTCTGGTGATGGTGGGTGTCCTTGAGGTTGTCCCCAAGGATCCTTGTCATGGCCCCAGTTTGGTGGAATTTTGGTAAATCGATGCAAGAACTCCATGCGTTTTTCCAAATGTAACTTCAGTAGCTCGGTTCCAAAAAGCAGTCCATGGTGCACCACCGTCTTGTGTGTGCAAATCTCGATTCACAGTTCTTAGGGGTTAGGGTCTGTGTTAGTTTCCTATTGCTGCCATAACAAATTATCAAACAACTCAGTGGTTGGAAGCAACACACACTTAAAATCTTACAGTTCTGGAGGTCGGAAGTCCAAAATCAGTTTCACTGGGCTAAAGCCAAGACGTCAGCAAGCCTGCATTCCTTCTGGAGGCTCTAGGGTAAAATTGGCTTCCTTGCCTTTTCTGGCTTCTAGAAGCCACCTGCATTCCTTGGCTCCTGGCCCCTTTCTCTATCTGCAAAGCTATCTGTGTGGCGTCTTCAGTCTCTCCCTGACTTGGACCCGTTGCTTCTATTAGCACATCTCCTCTGACTTTGACCTTCCTGCTTCCCTCTTGTGATTGATTACAATGGGCCCAGCTGGATGATAATTGAGACTAATCTTCCCATCTCAAGATCCTTAACAGAATCACTTGGCCAAAGTCTTTAGCCACGTAAAGTCACATACAGGTTCCAGGGATCACAATATGGACATTCTGGGGGCCATTATTCTACTACCACGATGTCTGCATGGCCAGTGGGCAAAATTACCTTAGGTCACCTGGCCTGGGTTTCCTCATCTCCAGAACAAGGAAGATCAACTTGATCCCCAAGACCCTTCTGGCACTAACATTTGCTATATAAGTTTATCTATGAGATTCCTACTGCACGGATTTTAAGGGAGGGAAGGGACGTAAACAGACACTTAGATTTCGAGTCTGGTTAACAGAGAAGCAGGAATGCTGGGCTGCAGAAGGAAGGAAAAAGAGTTTGAGGTAAACCTGGAGTGCTGAAGTGGAGGTGTCTACCAGTTTGCTGGACATAAAGAGATGGAGCTATGACATCAACTAAAGATGCGAAAGCCTGAGTCATCCATCCAGAGGGGCTTAATTCCCAGAATTTGCAAAGATTAATAAGTTCTGAAAAGGGTAAATGAAAGAAAGAAAAGGACTGGGCATGGTGGCTCCCACCTGTAATCCCAGTACTTTGGGAGGCCTAGGTGGGCGGACTGCCTGAGGTCAGGAGTTCAAGACCAGCCTGGCCAACATGGTGAAACCCCATCTCTACTAAAATACAAAAATTAGCCAGGTGTGGTAGCATGCACCTGTAACCCCAGCTACTAGGGAGGCCGAGGCAGGAGAATTGTTTCAACCTGGGAGGCAGAGGTTGCAGTGAGCCGAGATTGCACCACTGCACTCCAGCCTGGGGGACACAGTGAGACTCTGTCAAAAAAAAAAAAAAAAAAAAAGAGAGACAGAGAGAAATGCAGACAGACAGACAGAAAGAAAGATGAGCAAATGTTTGCAGACGGACTTGAATCTAAAAGTAAGAGGAGCTGGCGAATGAAACAAGAGGCTTGATCAGAGAAGGTGGAGTCATCTTACATATGCTGACTCAGCTGTTTAGGGGAACTTATCCTGAAGCCCTTTCTAAAGTGGTTAGTTGCCTCAAATTTTGCCTATTTACAAATTAGATTTATTTTTTAAATAATAGTTTTCTTAATTCAGGGTATGCTATTGGGTTACACTGTAGAATTTCTTTTTAAAGAACAGTTATTTCATACAATTCATTGGTCGAGTACTGAAATGTAATTTCATTTATTTATTTATTTGAGATGGAGTTTCATTCTGTTGCCCAGGCTGGAGTGCAGTGGTGCGATCTCCGCTCACTACAACCTCTGCCTCCCGAGTTCAAGCAATTGTCCTGCCTCAGCCTCCCGAGTAGCTGGGATTACAGGCGCCCGCTACCACGCTTGGCTACGTTTTGTATCTTTAGTAGAGATGAGGTTTCACCATGTTGGCCAGGCTGGTCTTGAACTCCTGACCTCAAGTGATCCACCCACCTCAGCTTCCCAAAGTGCTGGGATTACAGGCACAAGCCACTGTGCCTGGCCTGAAACTTAATTTCTAAAATACATTTAAAATATATTCAGTTCTGTGTTTCCTGGAGTATAATAATTTAGCTAGAACTGTTGTCTTTATGAGTCCTAAAGTCATATTTGGTGATATTAAGTGAAAATGATTTGTGTAAAATCTTCTCTACAACTTGATCAAACTATAACAGCATTACTGATATGTATGTTTCACAAAAAGTACACAAGGTATTTGTCATCACAGGACAAACTCCTCTCTCTAAATCTCTGAAATATGCTTTATTCAACTTTTTATTCATGATACAGCATTATACATACCTGCTGTCTATTCAGCTTATTTCCATATGTTTTCTTGGTAAGTAGTGTTTATTAAAAGTAGGAAATTAATATTTACTAAAAATTCCAAATTAGTATTTGCCAGCAATAATAAAGATGCACAGTTAGATTTACTGAGATGTCAGTAATTTGGTTAAAATAAAGAATTGATTAAAACTGAGAAAGTGGCCAGGCACAGTGGCTCATGCCTGTAATCCCAGCACTTTCGGAGGCTGAGGCGGGTGGATCAGAAGGTCAGGAGCTCGAGACCATTCTGGCTAACACAGTGAAACTAAAAATAAAAATAAAAAAATAGCCGGGCGTGGTGGTGGGCACCTGTAGTCCCAGCTACTCGGGAGGCTCAGGCAGGAGAATGGTATGAACCCAGGAGGCGGAGCTTGCAGTGAGCTGAGATCGCGCCACTGCACCCCAGCCTGGGCGACAGAACAACACTCTGTCTCAAAAAAAAAAAAAAAAAAAAAAAAATTAAACAAACAAAAAAACTGAGAAAGTATTAATACTAGAAAGCTATTTGTTTAGAAATGCATGCACTATTTTCCTTCTTTTGGTTTGGATGTTAAGGTAACAACCTGTAAGTTACAAAGTATTATAGACAAGTACAAATAAGATACAAAAACAATTCATGAAGTCATTTCAAAGACTTTTTCAGAAATTCCCTAGACGTTACTGTTGCTCCTGCATAAAGCCCTCACATCTGGCTTGCAAGGAAGCCCAGCCGCCTCTGTGAGTCCAGCTCCTGTGGTTTCCCAGGATGTGAGCCCATGAGTTTTATTTAGAAGTCATGCTCTTAATACAATGTCACCATAAGTTAGGCTTGTTGGATGATCCTCCTGATACCTTACATGGCTTCGTGGTCTTTCGACAGACCCCATGTTCTAACAACTGAAGTTTGAGTTTGGCAAAGAATAGATCTCTTAGAGAAGAGAGAGAGCCAATCATTCGCCTCAAATATTATAACAGATTGCAGCTTTTCTGAGATGAGCAAAAAGCTAGCGCATCATCGCAGAACACCTCGCACTGTCAGCACTGGGTTTGCCTCAAACACCTGCTAGATATCCAGCGACAAAATAAACATCATCCAATAAGATGTCTGAGCATGAAGTTCTTAACCTAGCTCTGACCTTCCTTTTGGCACATAAGTAAGAGTGCTGGGCTTCAAAACCACATCCCTAAAGAGTACATCTGCACAGCTTACTGCTCTTCTGCGACAGCCCTCTCTATTGAACCCAGCCTCATTACAGTTTTGTAAAAGAGGTGAAGAAAATCAAAATGGGTCAATGCTTTTGAACAACAGTTTTTGAAAAATTTCCAGAAAACAGATTCAATACTATAAATGCTCCAGAGCAACTGAGAGGAAACACTTAATAAAAATAGTCATAGTCTAGAGCTAGTTCAAATTCATGATGAACAAAGCCAACCCTCACTGTGACAACTGACTGTGGCATTGGAAATCACTTTGTCGATTCGAAGTAGCTACGGGAAGAGAGTCTGAAGCCAAACCTCCAATTTTATCTTGAATATATACAAAGCAAAGTAATGCCAAGAAATTTTGCAGATGCTAGTTTCATCAGATGACATAAAGACTCATTTAATCAAAAAGGTGTCATTTAGTTCTAGCAATCTAGCTGGACTACTACAGTATATGATTTCTGTCTGTTTAAGGTCTCTAAGCAGTTTTACTAAAGTAATTCCCAAATCCTGTTGGTGCGTAATATGTATGTGCAATGCTTGTTCAAAGAATGATTCAAACAACAGATTCTACACAAAAGCAAAATTCTTACAAATTAGCTTTTGGGGAAGGTAAACATTGAACTTTTCTTCTTAAAATGCAAGCCAATGATGATGACTAAAGGTGGCGTTATGGTGTAGGTATTAGCTATGGCTGATGCTTACCTATTCAGCACCATCTGAGCACCAACTGTATGCATAACAACCTACAACCCACTGTGGGATATGCAAAGTGAAATCACATGTGGCATTTGTCTTTATCGTGTACATGATCCAGGAGAGCAGAGAACACATGAATTTTAAAACTACGTCATACTATAGCAAGTGAACGTTAAGGTGCTTTGAAGAACTCAGTGAGTTGGGACTGACCTTCTAATGTCAAAGGAGAAGTTGTCCATCCCCTTAAAAATGCTGCTAGCTCAAAATCCAGATGCCAGGTAGTGAGACCTGATTTCTAAAAGAGCTCCTGCGCTCAAGGCTTTAAAAAGCCATCCTTACAGTAGATAACAACAAAGGAAGTAATCCAAGGGGTAAACTATGCCAAGATACTTGATCTCCCACTCCAACCATACCCTAAACTAAGCCACTGCTAGCCATGGCAGAAACCTCTTCTCATGTTGACAATTTCCCTCCCATTTCGCATAATATTCCATTCCTGAGAGGCGGATTTTTAGCAGCAAGAGCTGCTAAAAATGTGGTCTTAGACCTAAACCTGTTACATATATAGACATTGAATATCTATATATGTAGAAGACATGCCTTCCTTTCTCTATTTCAGAAGTGCATGAATTTAATATTTCCATATATTGGTATTTCAAGTGCAAAACGAAAAACTCAACTTGCTCTTTAAAATTAACGGCCTTGCTGAAGTGCAAATATCATTCTCTAAAATAGCCGATTCAAAAAAGCAGTAGGGTATTAATAAAAGAAGCTACAATGCAACACTGATGATCTAATGTCCTAAACATTCGTTTCCTACACGAAGAGATATATAGGTCTTTTTGTATTTTGTAGCTGTCCGCTCTTCCATGATAGGCATTACTAAAATTATACACAATTCATAACGGTCATATTCTACCATGGCCATAGAAGCAGCAATGCATTTGAGATATACCAGGAAATGATACTGCAAGTACCAGAATATGAAAACCTTCAACTCAACATGTAGGCAACAAACTCAACCCAACAGACTGTTGGCAGAGCCCTTCCTCCCCGTAGCAACATCGTGGTGGAAGCCTGGGCGTCTCTGCTCCCAGGCACCCTGAGCGGGTTAGCCCAGGAAAGGGGGTTCCAGCAAGGAGACCCTCGGATGCAGCACTCCTCGTTTCTTTGGCCTGCAGAGCCGACTTTGCAGGACACACACCCTTCTGAGGGGACAGGCCTCGGGCTCGGAATCCCGGGGTTCTGCAGGGCTGCAGGGAGCTCCCTCGCAGAGACCTGAGCCCCCAGCACGAGTCCTAGCAGCGGTGCCCTGGGTGAATGCAGAGGCTCATCTGCGGGCCTCAGTGGCCCTTTTGAAAACGCCAGCAACAGAGGAGCCCTCGATGCTGTCCCCACAAAAATGTGCCAAGCAAGCTTCAGGGTGGGTGTGGGGGACTCCCCTCAAAAAACGCTGATTTTAAAAACAAAAGACAGGCTCGTGGCCATTCTCAGAGGCGACCACGTTACTCCCAGGGCTGGAAAGCAGATTTGTGGAGGCCAAAGACGAGACAAAAGGCACGAGCTGGCGACAAACAGACCTGGAAAGGATTTTTTTTTTGGTGAGCGATGAGGGCCTCCCAGTTCAATTCTTTCACCCCTTCCAGAGAAGATTCCTGGGCCGCTGAGCAAATAAATCCCTTATGGTCTGCAAGAGACGTCAGATAGGCAGGGGGAGAGAACCCCCCAAACTTTCCCAAACTGCGGCAGGCTAGTGGCTGGTGGCGGGCAGTGGCCGCGGACCTCGGGGTCCCGGGACACAGGGGGCACCCCGGGGCGTCAGCCGCCCCCTCCCGCCACAACAAAAGGCCCCAGCGCAGCCCAGGAGCTGGGGCTTCCCAGACCGGAGCCCGGCGTGGGGAGCTGGGAGCGCGATCGGGCGGCGCGCCCTGGGCGGCCCCTCTGTCCGCGGCGGCATGGGAGACAGAGCCGCGTGTCCGAGGCGCGGCATAAAAGGGACCCCCGGGCACATCCAGACGAGCCCCCGCCGCAGCGGCCACAGCAGCTGGAGCTGCCCGCGCCCCTGCCCGACCCAGCCCCCGATCCCCGGCCCCCGAAGCCTCCGCCCGGGTCACCCCCACGTCCCCGGCCCGCGCCGCCCCCTCGGGAGCGCGTTGCGGGTGCTGCAGGCCCGGAGGCTCCCGATGCGGCTCGGGCTGCGTCGCCACCACGCGGCCCGGGACCCTCCCGCCGCCGCCGCCTCCGCGCCAGGCCCGGCGCGACACAAAGCCCCCAGCCCCGCCGCCGCCCACCGACCTTGGGCTCCGGCGCCGGGCTCCCGCAGCGTCTTGGTCACCGCCTTCCAGACGTGGCAGCCCAGCAGGCACAGCAGCAGCGCCGCGGACCTGCTCATCTCCGCCGCGGGGCCGGCGGCGGCTCGGGCTCGCCGAGAGCGGGCCGGGCGGCGGCGCGTCACGGGCGGCCGGGCGCCGCGCCCCCCTCCATGTCTCTGGCTCCGTGCGCCGGGCCCGCCGCCCGATTGGCCCGGCCCCGCCGCCCCGGCCGCTCCCTCCCGCGCCCCGCGCCGGGTTTCCCCGAAGAGCCGCGGCGGCGGCGGCTGCTGCTCCGCCAGCTCCTTAACCCCTTCCTGCCCCGCCCGCCGCCGCCGCCGCTGCCCGCGCCCAGGCCCCGGGCCCGTGGTGCCACCTGGCGGCTGCCGCGCTGAGGGAGCCCCCGCCCGGCGGCACGGCCCCGGCGCGCCCCATCCCCGCAGCCCCGCAGAAGAGCCAGACCTGCCTTTCAGGGCGGAGCCCTTTTCATCACACCAAGTCACCCGACGGGCCACAGGAGACATTGTATCCGGGTGTGACCCCCCCCCCCCACCGGGTGCCATCCTAATCTAGTTGTGTCCCCCCAACGTAGATTTCACACCCAGTGTTAAAGATCCGCAAGAACACTCCCTAAGCCACTATAGACTGCAGTAGGCCTGCAGTACCTACGTGTTGGCGGGTGGACAGCTTCAGGTGGAATGGTACTTGGATGGTTCTAGGGGTTAGGGTGGGGAGGAAATGCACATCTTTTGAGGCCCTAGGTGCTTTAAAAATTTCTGTCCTATTAAAGAAAAAAGATTATTCCATGACACGTGTGAAAGCACAGCAAAGAAGACCCTCTTTGGAACCATCGCAATAGGTATAGGCCCTACCGTGGAATTCTGCAGTGGGGGAGAAAGGTTGGGTTCAACTCTGAATACAGCAGCAACAAGTGGGGATTTATAACCGAGGACCAGGGTGGGAGGCAGGGAATGAAAAATTATAAGAGGAAACATCAGGGGGAAGGAGGATTCTAACAGGATTCTTGAAAGTCAGACATCCCCTGGCAGGGCTGGGCAGGACAGGGCGGATGGGGAAGCTGATCAGATATCCAGGGTGGAAGGTTCTTGGTAAACTGACTTACCAGGGTTCTTCCTGAAAGCAGATTTTACAAGGAAGGGCACAACTGGGCCTAGAAGAAGGTTCCGGAGCCTGACTGTAGTTCGGTCAAGCAGAGACTCTTTGTCCATCTTTACAATACATGATCTAAGAGGTAGTTAGCATTATGCCCATTCACAGATGAGAAAAGGGGCTAAGGAGGGTTAAGGAATTTGTCCAAAAGTGCATACCTGGTCAGTGGCAGAGCCAAAATTCTAATAAAACAGTCAGTCTGACCCCAAAATTTAAACTCTTCACAAAAACCTCCAGACTTGGCTGGGTGTGATGGTTCATGCCTATAATCCCAACACTTTGGGAGGCTGAAGCAGGTGGATGGCCTAAGTTCAGGAGTTAAGAGACCAGCTGGGGCAACATGGTGAAACCCTGTCTCTACCAAAAATACAGAAAATTAACCAGGCATGGTGGCCCATGCCTGTGGTCCCAACTACTCAGGAGGCTGAGATGGGAGGATCACTTGAACCTGGGAGTAGGGAGGTTGCAGTGAGCCAAGATCGTGCCACTGCACTCCAGCCTAGATGACCGACTGAGACCCCGTCTCAAAAAAAAAAAAAAAAAAAAAAAAATCAAAAAATCAAACCACCAAAAAAACCACACACAAAACAAAACCAAACCTCTAGACTTTCCTTGAGCCTAGGGACCCCCTCCATTCCAACCTCAACTTTTCTTTCTCTCAACCCACTCCTGTCTGTATGCCTTCCACACTACCTTCATGTCCACCTGTCCCTCTCCACCTTCTCTTCCAACTAGCACTGTGGTGACCTTCCAACTTCCACTGGAGACTTAGGAAAATCCACTCCAGACCTAGGAAAATCCACTCCACACTGCTTCCAGAACACCAGGCCAGAAGGAGGGTTATTACTGTAATTTCATTAATTGAACATTTAGACACGGCAGGCACCATACCAAAAAAAGAATGAAGGATGGCACTTGCCCAGTTGGCTTATAAAAGACAAATGACTGTGAGACATGAGAAAAACTAGGACGTACAGAAGCCCATATGGGTTTTATAGTCACCCTTAGGACCAATGCTGCAATTTGCGCAAATCACGCAACTGCACAGGGTGGCAGGTAGTCAGGAAGGCAGAAAGACGTAGGGACTGCTGGATTCCCTCCTTCTTCTGACTCCTGCATCAAAGCCTAATATATGGCATCAAAGTTCCTAATATATGGCACTCACTGAACTGGAGCTATTTCCTCATAACGACTTATTTGGTAGGTATCATTGTTTCCATTTCACAGATGAACAAACTGAGGCTTGGTGCCATTAAACAACTTGCCCAAAATACAAAGATCTGATAAGTGTAAATTCCCTATACCATTTTACTTCTGAGAATAAATTTTATGCAAATGATTCAAATTACCTCTAGGAGTGTCCAAATTGTTTGAACAACCTGCTCTAATCCCAGTGAGGTGCAAATCTAGTGAATACTATGGTGCCAGTGTTCATTTCCTGGCGTTGACAGTGTACTACAGTTATATAAGATGTTACAATTGGGGGAAGCTGGGGGAAGGGTATATGTGACCTCTCTGTACTATTTTTGTAACTTTTTATGAGTCTATAATTATTTCAGATAGAAATATTTAAAATAGAAAAAAAAATCCCATTCTATGCCATTTTTCTAAGTCTTATTGTTCACTCAAAACACTGGTGTTTGTGATCTTAGTATAGAGTTCCAGAACGTTTCAGGGTGGAAGAAATCTTAAACTGAATCAAGTTGGGTTCACAATCTTAACTGTATCAAGCTTGTCCAACCTGCCTTATTTTGTTGTTGTTGTTGCTGTTGTTCTGTTTTGTTTTAGACTTTTAGCAGCCTAAAGCCATCGTTTTTAGTTTCCATCTCTAGTGATAAGTGGAAAAGAGGGATGAGGAAGGGGCTTTACTGGCTCAACCAAAAATAGAAACAAAGAACCCATGACTGTATTCTCTCCCTTGCACACCCCTGCGAGATGCTCAGGTCTGATGGAGGTGGTTGTTATTATCGTGTATAACAATACTTTCCAGGACGAATTGGAACTTTAGGAGAAGTTTATGTACCCTCATAGCAACACTGAGTCTTATCTAAACAGTTTCAGAAACACCATTGCCATCCCATTTTGCAGATGTGCTTGTGAAACAGAAAGAGGTTAAACAATTTGCACAGTACATTCTGCAGGCCAGTCTCAAAGCCAAAAACAGGGCCGGGGCCCCAAAAAGTATTATCACCCGGGTATTTTCCAGTTACCTGGGTGGGAGGCTGTAAGGAACACAGATTCTGCTACATCACTCAAACTAACATACTTGCATATCATGTAGCCAGAATTATGTAAGAATTAAATAGTCACACACCCTTTACAGGAATAAAAAATATGGTTTACCTTTTCTCATGTTCCGATCGTGATCATCAGACACCCACTCGGTAACTCAGGGGAAAAAATTACTTGTGGAGGAGTATTTGCAGAACAATGGAAGTTAGAAGTGCTCTTTCCCTCTAGAACTTTTCCTGTTGCTCTTACTAAAATCTCACATTGTTTGACTAGAGATGAATTATGACTGTACTTATTTGAAATTGCTTAGAAGTTGCTTGACTGTGCAGCATTTGATTTCAATTTTCCAGGCCTGTGCCAAAAAAAGAAAAAGAAAAAAAGTCATGCCATATACAGAACTTTTCCTGTCTGAATTTTCCAGAGACCTTGATTTCAGGGGCTCTGTGTCAAGGTTTCTTAGCCCAAGATTACTTATTCTATTGGAATCTTTCCTGATGTTGGTCCCATGTAGTGGATTTTTTTTTTTTTTTGTTTGAGACAGAGTTTCACTCTTTTTGCCCAGGCTGGAGTGCAATGGCGCAATCTCAGCTCACTGCAACCTCCGCCTCCCGGGTTCAAACGATTCTCCTGCATCAGCCTCCTGAGTAGCTGGGATTACAAGCATGCCCCACCACGCCCAGCTAATTTTGTATTTTTAGTAGAGATGAGGTTTCTTCATGTTAGTCAGGCTGGTCTTGAACTCCCAACCTCAGGTGATCTGCCCGCCTTGGCCTCCCAAAGTGCTGGGATTACAGACGTGAGCCACTGCGTCCAGCCCCCTGGTGGAATTTTAATTGGGTTTGCTTGGAGAGGTATTGTTCTTCCTTCTTCCCTTTCTTCCCCCAGCCCCTGCCCCCTAGTCTGCCGTTGAGTGAGAAGCTTCCAGTAAACAACAGAATTTTATGAGATTGTACACGTCAGGAAGTATGTCATGGTCATTGCTACTTCTGTTTGCTGGCACTTTTTAAGTGAGATAGAATATAGCCACAGACACAAATTGTTAACAGCCCAGCATTTTTTTTTTTTTTGAAGCTATCCGCATCTACATAAAAAAGAAAAAACAAACCAAAAAATAAGGTAACAAAATTACTGTCAAGGGACTGATGTGTTTAAGTGATCCGGAACCCTCCTCTTTTTCCTGTGTGGTTCAGCCCTCATATTTCAATCTCTGTGACTTTCCAACAAGCTCTTTCTTTCAAAATCATCTTTCGTTTTTTTTCCTACAACCTCCCTTCTCGCCTACAGGTTTGCAGCCAGGAGAGGCTTTTTTTTTTTTTTTTTTTTTTTAGGCGGAGTCTCGCTCTGTCACCCAGGCTGAAGTGCAGTGCCGTGATCTCAGCTCACTGCAACCTCCACCTCCCAGGTTCAAGAGATTCTCCTGCCTCAGCCTTCCTAGTAGCTGGGATTACAGGCGTGCAGCACCACACCCAGCTAATTTTTATGTATTTTTAGTAGAGATGGGGTTTCCCCGTGTTGGCCAGGCTGGTCTCGAACTCCTGACTTCAAGTGATCCACCAACCTCAGCCTCCCAAAGTGCTAGGATTGCAGGCGTAAGCCACCGCACCCGTCCCAGGGGAGGCATCTTATTCAGGAAATAATTCTGAATTATTTGGGAGATGCTGAGAGTGTACATCAGCCTGCAGGATTGAATTTCAGATTATGCCATTTGGTCCTGTGATTTCAGATCCCGTTTTAGAGTTCTACTTTGTGCATCCTCTAATAACTCAAGGAGGCTGGGACACATCCCAGGCAGTTGATCAATAGGTTTGGCTTTTGGAAAGACTATTCAGAGGCTAGTGGCTAATGGAGAATTCAGTTGCTCAGCAATTCATTTTAAACCAATATGCTCTTTTGGCAAGCCCATTCCATTAGAGCAAGTAGAAGTTTCCAGCCCTATTCTTTGCTGACCCATTGAATTTTTTAAATTTATTTTTTATTTTATTTTTTGAGATGGCGTCTTATTCTGTCACCCAGGCTGGGATGCAGTGGCGCAATCTCGGCTCATTGCAATCTCTGTTTCCTGGGCTCAAGCGATTTTCCTGCCTCAGCCTCCTAAGTAACTGGGATTACAGGCACGTGCCACCACGCCTGGCTAATTTTTTGTAATTTTAGTAGAGCTAGGGTTTCACCATGTTGGTCAGGCTGGTCTCGAACTCCTGACCTCAAGTGATCCACCCACTGCAGCCTCCCAAAGTGCTGGGATTACAGGTGTGAGCCACCATGCCCAGCCAGTTAACCCACTGAATTTACTGTCATATAGACAAAAAGTGCAAGGCAAGACAGTAAGCGTCCATGTTCTTGCTGGAAAATGTCTATCTGTGACTACTGCATCTACCTTCAGAAATGCACAAAGGGACATGAAGCAAGGCAGAGAATAGAAAGGGTTTTTTTTTTTGCTTTTCTTTCTGTTTTTTTCCATAGAAAAAAGAGTTAGGGAAAAGAGAGGAAGATAATGGAGAAAATGGAGAAGGTAATTAGCATCAGTTGAACTTTTGTTGTGTGGCTGACCATACCTGAACCAGGGGGAAAGTTTCAGAAATTCCACTGATCTCTGATCAATTTTCAAGTTCGATCTTTGCATGGTACTTTCTTATTTTCTTTTCCTTTCTTTTCATTTCTTCTGTTTAATTATAATGCTTTTGACTCAAAGCTGCCTACTGTCAGAACCTTTCTCTTAATATCCTAGTCCTGTTTAATACTAAACAAAGAGAATCCTCCATTGGAGTCCCCATAAAAATGGAAATGGGGGTGAAGAGATGATTTTTCTGGGCAAATTATACAATAGGTTTAGATGCATTTACTTTGAATACATATGGCCCTAGGAGAGCCATTTGTGTATAAAATGAGTCTTAACCAGGAGTGCCTTGGCTGCTGGTGTCATTTTCTACTAGCTTCCCCCTCGCCTGTTTTTTGAGACAGGGTCTTACTCTGTCACCTAGGCTGGAGTGCAGTGGTATAATCATAGCTCACTAGAACCTCAAACTCCTGGGCTCAAGTGATCCTCCCACTTCAGCCTCCCAAGTAACTGGGACTATAGGTGTGCACCACCACACTCAGCTAATTAAAAATAAAATTTGTAGACATGAGAGTCTTGCTCTTTTGCCTAGGCTGGACTTGAACTAGTGGCCTCAAGCAATCCTCCTTCCTTGGCCTCCCAAAATGCTGGGATTAGAGGTGTGAACTGCCAGACCTGGCCTACTATCTTTTCTTTAGACTGAGACTTTAGTGGACAAGAGGAACTTCATTGGTACATATTTTAAAGTTTCATAAAAATGTCAGTTAATATTTTATAATTGTATTCTTCTATTAATAAAATCTTCAGAAAGTAAGCCAAAAAGGAGACAAAACAACAACAAAATAATAATAAAAATCGGCCCAGACTTCCTACTTTCCTGTTGGGAAGCACAAGGTGAAAACCAATGGTTTTCCCCAAAAAAGAAAGAGGAGAGAAAAATAATCAGTCCCTCATAATCCTTGAAAGTTCTGGCTTTATGTACAAATTTGAGTCCTTGGTTTTACAAATGGATTTTCTGTTTCGAATGTTTATTTGTAAGTCAGTGGCATTTCTCATTTAATGTTATAAATACTGGTTGTTAACTCCTCTGCCCAGTAATGTGTTTGAATGTAGGGCAAATAGTACCAATCTAAATATATCTGAAGCCTATTTATACTTTCCTGAGAGTCTTGGGGTAAGCAGAGGTCCTACATGTACGGAGCTGCAATTCCTGGGAACTGTGAGTCTTCTACTGATTTGGAAATAAAGATGTAAGTAGTATCTTTTTTTTTTTTTTTTTTTGAGATGGGGTCTTGCTTTGTTGCCCAGGTTGGGGTGCAGTGGTGCAATCATAGCTCACCGCAGCCTTGAACTCCTGGGCTCCAGCAATCCTCCCACCTTAGCCTCTGCAGTTGCTGGCAGTACTTCACCATGCCTGGCTAAATTTTTTAAATTTTTTGTAGAGTGGGGTCTTACTAAGTTGCCCGAGCTGGTCTCAAACTTATGGGCTCAAGTGATCCTCCTGCCTCAGCCTTCAAATGTTCTTGGATTACAGATGTGAGCCACCATGCCTGGCTAGTACATTTAAAACTTAATCACCACAGTCTGAAAGAGATTTTGCTTTTTCTGAATATAGGTTAGCACCTCCATCAGTAAGGGCTCGTGTGATGGAAAGAGAAACCTCTCTAGCTTCTTACACATTCTACAGGGAATTAGGTCCTTACAAAAATCTGTGAAGGGGACTGAGGAGGGGCTCTAGGAAAATCTTCCAGAACAGCCCCCTCTCCTGGGATCCTGGGGTGCTGCTCCTGTGCCCCAGTCAGGAAGGCTGGGAAGCTGGGTTGTGCTTCAGAGGTTTTTTTTTCTTTTTTTTTTTCCGAGACGGAGTCTCACTCTGTTACCCAAGCTGGAGTCCAGTGGTGTGATCTTGGCTCACTGCAGCCTCTGCCTCCCCGATTCAAGTGATTCTCTTGCTTCAGCTTCCTGAGTAGCTGGGACTACAGGCACATGCCACCATGGCTGGCTAATTTTTTGGCATTTTTAGTAGAGATGGGGTTTCACTATGTTTCCCAAGCTGGTCTCGAACTCCTGGCTGCAAGCGATCCGCCCACCTTGGCCTCCCAAAGTGTTGGGATTACAGGCGTGAGCCAGGGCGCCTGGCCTGCAGAGGTTTCATTTAGGAGCCTGCACTCTTGCTGAGGCCAGGGATCAGGAAGCCAGGCTCCTGCCACCCTCCCTGCCAGTGACTAGACACAGGGAAGCTACCCCTGCAGAAAAGCCCAGCACATCCTGCAGCAGGGAGACAGTCTTGTGTCTCCTTGCTTTCCAAGTCTCTACCAAGAGCATCCACTTGGCAGAACCTGACTCCCACCCAGAAGCCTAGCTGTGAGGAAGTCTGGAAATGTCATTAAGGGGGAAAAAATCCAACGTCTGGAGCACAGGATGGCACAGGGAAGAAGCAGGCACCGATTCTGAACGCCAGCTCATATCTCCCCAGAGCCTCCGAGTCTAGTGGGTGCATATTCCATCTTGTCTATCACCCCAGTTCTAGGTACCAAGACAACTACAGATACCCCGTGGTCCCTTTACGATGGCTCTAGTATCTTTCTTGCTTTTCTTTTCTTTCTTGTTTTTTTTTTTTTTTTTGAAACAGAGTCTTACGCTTGTCACCCAGGCTGGAGTGCAATGGCATGATCTTGGCTCACTGAAACCTCCACCTCCTGGGTTTAAGCGATTTCACTGCCCCAGCCTCCCGAGCATGTGGGATTACAGGCATATGCCACCATGCCCAGCTAATTTTTGTATTTTTAGTAGAGACAGGGTTTCACAGTGCTGGCCAGGCTTGTCCCAAACTCCTGACCTCAGGTGATCTGCCCACCTCGGCCTCCCAAAGTGCTGGGATTACAGGTGTGAGCCACTGAGCCTGGACTTTCCTGCATTTCTGAACATGAAAGGCAATGATAGGAATCATGGAATCCCAGAATGCTAGAACTCAAAAGAATTTGAAGGAACTGGCCCATTCCCACCATTTCTCAGGTAAGAAAGTAGAAAATTAGAGCAGGATGATGGAGCGCCAAAGATCGCTCAGCTAGTCTGGGTGATACTGGCTACCTTTGCAGAAGGGAGGAACAGGCTCTTTTAGCATTTGCCCTAAAGGAGGTACCTCCAGACCCAACAACAAAGGTGTGCTCTGGCACTAAAGGTCCTCTTGGGCCCTTGTGTGTAGTGGTAGGGGTACTTATGAGTCCAATATTCCTTCAGACCTTTAGTTTGATCATGTCACTTTTGTAAAATTTGGGAGACGGGAAGGAGGATCACTTGAGCCCAGGAGTTCAAGAACAGCCTGGGAAACAAAGTGAGACCTCCTCTCTACAAAAAAAAAAAAAAAAAAAAATTGTTTTAACTAGCCAGACACAGTATCTTGCGCCTGTGGTCCCAGTTACTTGGGAGGCTAAGGTGGGAGGATCCCTTGAGCCCAGGAGTTTGATGCTGCAGTAAGCTATGATCGCACCACTGAACTCCAGCATGGATGACAGAGTGTGATTCTGTCTCAAAAAAAAAAAAAAAATCCTCCTGGCCACCGTATCTAAAGTAACCCTCCTCCCAGTTATATGATATCACTCTGTGGTCTTCCTAACAATCTCCCTGTCTAAGATGCTCTTCATTGTTCACTTGTTTATTCAGCTTCTTCCAGTCTGCTTCCCCGACCTGTACTAAAACATCAGCTCCATGAAGGCAGGGCTTTTGTCTCATTCTCTGCCATATTCCCAGCACCCAGATAAAACGTTTGGCACAGAGTAGATGCTCAGTAGCTTCAGCCAAAGTGGAAAATCATGTCTGACCTTGAAGGAATATTTCCTTCCAGGTAATCTACACATGCTTCTGAGCTCAAGACCAGCCTGGGCAACACGGACAGACCCCATCTCTACAAAAACTACAAAAATTACCTGGGCATGGTGGTGCATGTCTGTGGTCCCAGCCACTCAGGAGGCTGAGGCGGGAGGATCACTTGAGCCTGGGAGATTGAGGTTTCACTGAGTGGAGATTGTGCGACTGCACTCCAGCCTGGGTGAGAGAGTGAGACTCTTCTAAAAAAATATATATCTCTGCTACACTGGATTAATTAACAACCCAGCAAGTATTTGAGTCCTCATTATGGGCCCAAAGTTTAAGAAGGTAACCCAAGACCCTCTTTAGTCTGAGCTCATCCCAGAGACGACACTTCAGATAAGCAGGCAGCACATCTTGAGCCCCGAATTGACCTTGAGTTTTCCCACTTTGGGGTCTTTGCCGATGTCCCCCTTCTTCCTGGTCTGCCTTCCCCATTCCTTCTCATCCTTCAAGTCACACCTGTGCTGTGACCTCCATAGCTCTCTGTGATCTCTGACAGGTAAGGCCCATTCCGTGCATTAACTGCTTTGTACAGTTAGTGTCATTACAGGTTGCCACTTGTTGGAAATAACTGCTTTATACATATAGGTTAGACCATGTATAGAAAAGATATCTAGCCAGATTCTAAACTGAGGTGGGGTCCACATTGCCTAAAATGCAGGCAGTCTGTCTCTAATGCTCAAAAACCATAACATCCAGCACTGCTATCTAGGAATGTTTGTATGAACTTTTGACCTCTAAAAGTACACTGTTCTTGGGTTCTGACATCAGTATTTAGCGTAAAGGTTTGCGTATGCAATAACTCTCTACAACCTTCTCCTTAACAGCGGGCCTCCCTCAGTCATTTAAGATAAACTCAAAAGAACCAGGTGCTCATTCCTATAATCCCAGCACTTTGAGAGGCCAAGGCAGGAGGATCCCTTGAGGTCAGAGTTTGAGACCAGCCTAGGCAACATAGCGAGACATGTCTCTATGAAAAATTTAAAAACTTAGCCAGATGTGGTGGTGTGTGCCTGTATTTCCAGCTACCCAGGAGGCTGAGGCAGGAGGATCACTGGAGTCCAGGAGTTCAAGGCTGCAGTAAGCTATGATCGTACCACTGCACTCCAGCCTGGGTGACAGAGTGAAACCCCAATTTTAAATAATAATAAACTCAAAACAGTGTATCTGAAAATATGACTTTGGTATCTTTTACACAACAGGGTCCTTTCTTCCCTACTGCCAACCTCATAAAGGGACCATCTTTTACTCCATCTCTGGGGCTTCCTCAAGATCTCAACAATGCCCTGCCCAAAGTTTACTGTCTTTTTCTTTTTTTTTCTTTTTGATGGAGTTTTGCTCTGTCTCCCAGGCTGGATTGCACTGGTGCGATCTTGGCTCACTGCAACCTCCGCCTCCTGGGTTCCAGCGATTCTCCCTCCTCGGCCTCCCAAGTAGCTGGGATTACAGGCACGTGCCACCAGGGGCCTGGCTAATTTTTTGTATTTTTAGTAGAGACGGGGTTTCACCCTGTTGGCCAGGCTGATCTCAAACTCCTGAACTCAAGTCATCCACCCGGGCTCGGCCTCCCAAAGTACTGGGATTACAGGCGTGAGCCACTGTGCCTGGTCCAAAGTTGACTTTCAGTAATGCCACTGACATACGTATTGGCTGGCATAAATAGACTTCATTGATAAGAAACAATTCAGACCAAATGTTAATTGTCACGTGGAAAAAGTAGATGTTGGTGCATATATGATCTTATTCAGGGATAATTCTTTCTACTCTATTTAAAGAAAAGTATTATATAACAGCAACATTTTGTGCAATTAAAGGTATTTTCTTTTGAATAAATATTTTTGATTCACCACTCTGTAAGACATAGGCAACGCCTCCTTCACTCCATCTACCCAGCCCCTCCTCCCGAGAGTCTGACCTTCCCTGGGGTGAGGGTGTTGGCAGATCTATGGGAAGTGGTCCAGGGTATATTTCCCTGAAGACAATGGTTTGTCCTGGCAAGGATGACGGAAGAGAGGGACCTAGGGGAATGTAGTCTGAACGCAGAGGTCCCTGAAAAAGAAGGGAATGGGGTATAAGTCAGATGGAAAAGCTCGGGTTCTCACTTTCCACCAACCAACAGCTGACTCCCAGGAACTCGATAGGAGAGCATCAAATAGGAGCATAAAAATGTATCATTCCTGGCCGGGCATGGTGGCTCACGCCTGTAAGCCCAACACTTTGGGAGGCTAAGGCAGGCAGATCAGTTGAGGTCAGGAGTTTGAGACCAGCCTGATCAAAATGATGAAACCCTGTCTCTACTAAAAGTACAAAAAATTTAGCCAGATGTGGTGGCCGGTGCCTGTAGTCCCAGCTACTCTAGAGGCTGAGGAAGGAGAATTACTTGAACCCAGGAGGCGGAGCTTGCAGTGAGCTGAGACTGCGCCACTGCACTCCAGCCGGGGCGACAGAGTGAGACTCTGTCTCAAAAAAAAAAAAAAAGTATGATTTCTAAGCTATTATTCCTGAAACTCCTGGGCGCCAGGAATGAAGGAAATTGATGCCTCCTTGACCGCAGGAGGGTGGAAATCATGAGGGTGGAAATCAGTAGTCTCTGAGCTCCTCTCCTGGGCCTGTGAAGGGGGAGCCCCAGGTAAGACCAGGGCTGAAAGAATAGCCAGGCTTTTTATTTTTTTGAGACAGAGTCTCGCAGTCTATTGCCCAGGCTGGAGTGCAATGGTGCAATCTCGGCTCACTTCAACCTCCACCTCCTGGGTTCAAGCGATTCTCCTGCCTAAGGCTCGCGAGCAGCTGGGATCACAGGCTCCCGCCACCACGCCCAGCTAATTTTTTGTATTTTTAGTAGTGACGGGGTTTCACCAAGTTGGCCAGGCTGGTCTCGAACTCCTGACCTCAGGCTATCGGCCCACCTCAGCCTCCCAAAGTGTTGGGATTACAGGCGTGAGCCACCGTGCCTGGCCTGTTTTTTATTTTTTGGCAAAGTGCAGGCTGAGGGCTAGCACAAAAGTCAGGCGGGACAAAGGCATTAGCACTACAGTTGAGAGTCTTCAATGTTAATGTATGTACAAATCCACGATCTTCCAAAATAGCTAAGTTGTTAATATATGAGGATGATTGCCCCCTTAGCAAGGCCACAAAGAGTGAAATGTAATCTGGAATTGGTTCTTTTATAAATATCATTACCCAAAATGTGTTACAAATTAAAGCTGGAATATAGGGGGAATAATAAAGCATTTAATTTTCTTGCTGTCCTTGAAACTTTATGTGAAGCCTTGGCTAAGACCTGAAGTCTAGAGCAGGTACTTGGGAATGACAGAATCTTGAATGTGATTGCTACAGGGTGTCGTTTTTTTTTTTTTTTTTTTTTTTGAGACGGAGTCTCACTCTGTCGCCCAGGCTGGAGTGCAGTGGTGCAGTCTCGGCTCACTGCAAGCTCCACCTCCTGGGTTCACGCCATTCTCCCGCCTCAGCCTCCCAAGTAGCTGGGACTACAGGCACCTGCCACCACATCTCGCTGATTTTTTGTATTTTTAGTAGAGACGGGGTTTCACCGTGTTAGCCAGGATGGCCTCGATCTCCTGACCTCGTGATCCACTCGCACCGGCCTCCCAAAATGCTGGGATTACAGGCGTGAGCCACCACACCTTACCCAACTACAGTGTGTCTTAACTACGAACTTCCAAATCATTACCATTAACCTTTGCTCCCGAAACATTCACACCCATGCCACAAATACATTTATGGCCTAGCTTTTTTCCCCTAAAGTTTGCATAAGTACAAAATATTTTAAAATCTGGGAGAGATGGAAATAGTACTTGGAGAGGAGAAGTTATACATGAGTCACAAACAGGCAGAAATGGGGCTAGCCACTCAGGAGGGAGGATGGGAGAAACTTTAACTGGGTGAATTGAATTTCAAATCTGTCTTGGAAGTTCTGAAACAAATCTGCGTATGTCAGAACAAACTGTTCAACTTCTACTCTATAGGGCAGCTGCAGTTGTGGTTTGGGTATGGTGTACATTTATTGTTTTGCTTGCACAGCTTCCAGTTCCTTTTGATTTGGTAATGGAACCCGTATTTCCCTAAAGCATCCACCTTTGCTTTCCTCCCAGCCCAGGTGGCTTAGGGCTGGCTCTAAGGGTGGGCATGTGATCCAGGTCTGGCCAATTAGCATGCACACCTCTGTCTCCAGGCACATTTCAGGCATGGGAGTATGATTTAGTCAAAGTCAGACTCAATTCCAGAGTCTTTTTTTTTTTGGAAACTCTTAAGAGGGTGGCAGGCTTTTCCAACTGGAACTGATGAGAGGAGAGGATAAAAGCTGGCCAGGTGCTGGCAGCCCTCTTGCCACCATGAGGTAAGAATATAAGCAATGGACTGCAAATAGAGGAAAGCAGAAGGAGAAGATGGTGAAAGAGAGGTGAGCCCCTGAACCCAGCCAGGATCTGAAGCTAGTTCTCCCTTGGATTTTCATGTCGTGAGCCAATAAACAACTTTGTTTTTCCTTAAGCAATTTGGAATTGGGCTTTTCCTATTTACAACAGAAAGAATGTGGTTATGCAGTTGGAGAACAGAGGTGGGGGCGCCCACAGCTTGCTAGTTCTCGGCGAGGCTTGCAGGATGAGGTGGCATCTACTGAACTTCCCACTGCCCACGGACTGTGGCTGTTATCATTGCCACAGGCAAGGAGCATCTGCATTCATGCATAAAAGTGAAGATGCAAATAGATACTGAGTTATGATAAGAGAACAGCCAGGTGCCGTGGCTCATTCCTGTACTCCCAGCACTCTGGGAGGCTGAGGTGGGAGGATCGCTTGAACCCAGGGGTTTGAGACCAGCCTGGGCAACATAATGAAACTTCGTATCTACAGAAAATAAACAAAATTAGCTGGGCCTGATGGCACACGCCCATAGGCTCAGGGACTCAGGAGGCTGAGGTGGGAGGATCCCTTGAGTCCAGGAAGTTGAGGCTGTAGTTAGCTGAGATCATGTAGTAAAGAAGAACTTTCCAGAAGACTAGACTTTCTGTGAGGTACTTTGAGCATATTTCCCATGTAAATAAGCACATGAAACACACAGCAGGAAAACCAGCAACTCAGAATGTGGTGGCCGCTCACGTCTTTCACTCTTACCCCCCACCAGGTGAAGACAGTCCCCAAAGCCTAAAGATTCTTATGCATAAGACTCTACATTTTTTTTTTTTTGAGTCAGGGTCTCAGTCTGTCACCCAGGCTGGAGTGCAGTGCCATGATCACTGCTCACTGACAAGTGATCCTCCCGCATCAGCCTCCCAAATAGCTGGGACTACAGGTGTGCACCACCACATCCAACTAATCTTTGTATTTTTCAAAAAATACAGCCAGGCTTTCACCATGTTGCCCAGGCTGGTCTCAAACTCCTGGGCTCAAGCAATCCTCTGGCCTTGGCTTCCCAAAGCGCTAGAATTACAGGCGTGAACCACCATGCCCAGCCTAGAGTCTACATTTTAACATGGTGTGAAACTTAAGCTGCCTAGCATAGTTTTCCCTTTTTGCTTCTCACACTTACACACATCCGTCCCAGACCCCGTCAGTGACCGATCTGCCCTTTCACTCCCATAGTGGGAACCTTAATGTTTTTTGCACCCGACTTCACAATACACTGCCACTTGTGAGCTGCCTTGTGAGTCGCAGAAATGAGTCTTTATTTTGTGGGGTAAATCACAAAAGCCAGACCTAATATGGTAAATATTCTAGAATCCAACCTTCGCTGAAAACTAAGTTTTCAACTATGAACGTTAATCCTGGCCAATAAAAATAGAGATCACCATAGAGGAGTTAATTAAACATAATAAACAGGCAGAACAGGAAGCTGCTATTTTTCCTGTCTCCAAAGCTTCTATTACGGAGGAAGGAAGGGCTAATCTGTAAAGAACCAGGAACTCGAGAAGAATAGGAGGCTCGATAGCAAGGACTGAGTGTTTGGCAGAGAAGAAAAAGCAGAGTCACAGACTTAATCCCCAGTGGCGGGTGGTGGGTGGGGGGTGGTTTCAGCCCCCCACCTGGTGGGAAGGGAAGGGAATAGAAAATCGTGTTTGTGCAGATCAGTTAGCTAGAGTTTATGATGTGAAACGGCAAAGTTTATGGTTACAATGTGACACCGAGATTTGTGGGTAGGTTTCCCCAAATAGCTTTTGGTGACTAGATAACACATTTCAAAGAGCTTTGAAGACTGAAAAAAATAAATGCAGGGAAGGATATTATATGGAGAAAGAAGATAGGTGGAGGGAGGAGAGGGGAATATGGATGAAGGATTAGAAAGTGAAGTCGTCTTAGTGTTGAAGTTAAAGACAACTCATTAAGAAACCAAAAAGAAAATGCACTCCATTCCAATGATTTAAATAGTCCTGGGATTTGGATTTGCTTAAAAAGACTCAGTATAAGAGTGGACAGAAGCTGCAGTGGCTCAGGCCTGTAATCCCAGCAGTTTGAGAGGCTGAGGCAGGTGGATAGCTTGAGCCCAGGAGTTCAAAACCAACCTGGGCAACATAGTGAGACCCCATCTCTACAAAAAATACTAACATTAGCTGGGAGTGGTGGCACATGCCTGTGGTCCCAGCTACTTGGGAGGGTGAGGTGGGAGGATCTCTTGAGCCTGGGAGGATGAGGCTGCAGCAAGGTGAGCTGTAATTGTGCCACTTCACTCCAGCCTGGGTGACCAGAGCAAGACTGTCTCCACAAAGAAAAAGTGGACAGAAGATTTCAACATGATTTTACAAAGATCCAACGCCCTTCTCCAAAATACAGAATCTCACGAAGGTCAATGCAGGCAAGACGAGCGTGAAACGAGAAGGGAATCATCTTTCCACAAGTCTGGAAAATTCCACACATGGAATGGCATTTGTAGGAAGACCAAGACTCCCCTGTGCTAAAAGTGAAGCTGCTGGGAGGCAGGAGCAGGGTACACCCTGCCTTCCCTGGGGACAGGCCTTGTGCCTCTCCCCCACAACCTGAAGATAGCTGCTCACATCTGCTCCATTCCTCCCCCATTGAGTGCACCATCTGTCCCTTTGACAGGAGAAGAGAAGCCAGAGAGGAAGGCAGAGAGGAACAGCCACAGACAGAGCCCCACAAGGGACTGCGGGGTCCCGCTTCTGAGGAATAAACCGTGGGAAAATGCCTCATGCTAAGTTGGTCGATGTTAAGCGAGGGAAAGGGATAAAAACAAAATCTTTCCTGTAATTTTCAAACTTGTCTCTAAAGTAACCCCTTGTGCTGAAGTCCTGAGAGCTGGAAGGCAGGTAATTATCAAGACAAGGAGGCTTAAGGAAAATCTGAAGAGAGAGAATGGCAGAATGAGATTTTACCACCGTAACACACGGTGCATTTATCTATTGCTGCATCAGAAATTTGGAAAGAGACAAGGCACAGTGGCTCACGCCTGTAATCCCAGCACTTTGGGAGGCTCAGGGGGAGAATCCCTTGAGCCCAAGAGTTTGAGGCTGCAGCAAGCTATGATTGCACCACTGTACTCCAGCCTGGGCAACAGAATGAGATCTTGTCTCTAAAAAAAAAAAAAAAGTAGAAAGATGCGGGTTAGCTGGTAAGAACCTGACAGGAACTGCAGCCATTTAGGAGGAAAAAGAAATCTAGTGTTCTATGGTCGACCAAGAAGCAGCTACATTTATTTATAAAAGTAAACATGCAGATAGATATTGAGTTATGATAAGAGAACGGCCAGGCACAGTGGCTCATTCCTGTAATCCCAGCATTTTGGGAGGCTGAGGCGGGAGGATCACTTGAACCCGGGGGTTTGAGGGCAGCCTAAGAAACATAATGAGACCTCATCTCTACAAAAAATAAACAACATCGGCTGGGCATGGTGGCATGTGCCTGTAGTCTCAGCTACTCGGGAGGCTGAGGCCAGAGGATCACTTGAGTCCAGGAAGTTGAGGCTGCAGCAAGCTGAGATGGCACCACTGCGCTTGAGCCTGGGTTACCCAGTATCAGAGAGAGAGAGCGCGAATGAAAACAATAAAAGAAAAAATAAGAATATATACGCAAGTTTTAGGGTTGCAGTAATTCAAATAACCACGTAAGTAAAATTGAAATGAGAAATTTAAGTTTAAACATTCCCCAGCCAAAGCAGCATAGTAGCCAAAGTGGAACTGGTTGTACGTGAATTACTTATTATTTATTTATTTATTTTGAGATAGAGTTTCTCTCTTGTCGCCCAGGCTGGAGTGCAGTGGTGTGGTCTAAGCTCACTGCAACCTCCGCCTCCCAGGTTCAAGCAATTCTCCTGCCTCAGCCTCCTGAGTAGCTGCGATTACAGGTGCCCACCATCATGCCTGGCTAATTTTTTTTGTATTTTTAGTAGAGACAGTGTTTCACCATGTTGGCCAGGCTGGTCTCAAACTCCTAACCTCAAGGGATCCACCTGCCTTGGCCTCCCGAAGTGCTAGGATTACAGGCGTGAGCCACCGCACCTGGCCTATGGAGAATTATTTTTCAAGGAGGTGATGACAACACCAAATTGGGTTATTCTACTACAAGAGGTTCTCTCTTCTCAGCTTCTTTGGGAGAACTGGAGCCAGAGGCCCTGCCTCCTTTGTATGACTTTTGCAAGCTTCCTTTCTCCTTCAGACTCAGTTTCCTCATTTCTGGAAAATGGGAAGCCAGGTACCATAGCACACGGCTATAGTCCCAGCTACCCAGGAGGCTGAGACAGGAGGATCGTTTGAGCCTAGCAATTTAGGTCTGCTGTGCACCATGACTGCACCTGTGAATAGCCACTGCATTCCAGCCTGGGCAACACAGCAAGACCCCATTTCTTTAAAAATTTATTTATTTATTTTTTGAGACAGAGTCTTGCTCTGTTGTTCAGGCTGGAGTGCAGTGGTGCCACCTCAGCTCACTGCAACCTCTGCCTCCCGGGTTCAAGTGATTCTCATGCCTCAGCCTCTGGAGTAGCTGGGATTACAGGCATGCGCCACTACGCCTGGCTAATTTTTTTGTATTTTTAGTAGAGATGGGGTTTCACCATGTTGGTCAGGCTGGTCTTGAACTCCTGACCTCAGGTGATCCACCCACCTCTGTCTCCCAAAGTGCTGAGATTTTAGGCATGAGCCACCGCGCCTGGCCTCACAGATGTACTGTATATCTGCTTATGTACTATGTGTACATCTGCTTTATGCATAAAAACAGTACGATTTTTTGCTCCTCAGGAACCACTTTACCCCTCTTGGAGGTAATACCGTCCACGAGAATTATATTCTAAAGGGAGAATAGGAGTCTGTGTACAGAAACGTAGTCATCCTAAATCATCTCAAACTTATTTAGGTATCCTATTTCATTTCTTCTTTTGCCTGATTTATTTGATTCTTTGCAAGCACCTACTTGCCACAACCTCAAAGTAAATTCTCTGCAACAGCGCCAAGTGTGGTGGCTTATGCCTGTAATCCCAGCACTTTGGGAGGCCTAGGTGGGAGGATCGCTTGAGCTCAGGAGTTCAAGACAAGCCTGGGAAACATGGTTAGATCTTGTTTCTACAATACAACAACAACAACAAAAAAACTAAACAAACAAACAAAAATTAGCCAGGTGTGGTGATGCATGCCTGTAGTTCCAGCTACTTGGGAGGCTGGAGTGGGAGGATTGCTTGAGCCTGGGAGGTCGAGGCTGTAGTGAGCCAAGATCAATTGTGCCACTGCACTCCAGCCTGGGTGACACAGCAAGACCCTGTCTCGATAGATAGATAGATAGATAGATAGATAGATAGATAGATAGATAGATGATAGATAGATAGATAGATAGATAGATAGATAGATAGATAGATAGATAGATAAATTATCTTCAACAACTCACTTCTTTTGAGAGGCTGAGGAGTATAACATGAGTCTGGTAGATTCACACTTCCTGCCCAGCCTTGCCCTTCTGAGTAGCTGTTAAGCCCTACAACACTCCCCAGTGCATTGTCTGTATTCTTATTTCCACCTCAGTCTGCCATCCACAGAGTGCTGAATCCACAATGCAGGCCACCATGTGGCGCAGCCTGTCCAGAGGCAGACTTAATTTTTTTTTTTTTTTTTGAGACTGAGTCTCACTCTGTTGCCCAGGCTGGAGTGCAGTGGCACTATCTCGGCTCACTGCAAGCTCTGCCTCCCGAGTTCACACCATTCTCCTGCCTCAGCCTCCCGAGTAGCTGGGACTACAGGCGCCGCCACCACGCCTGGCTAATTTTTTGTATTTTTAGTAGAGACGGGGTTTCACCGTGTTAGCCAGATGGTCTCAATCCTGACCTCGTCATCCGCCCGCCTTGGCCTCCCAAAGTGCTGGGATTACAGGCGTGAGCCACCGTGCCCGGCCCAGACTTTCTTTATCTTTAGGGAAACCTCAGTTCTGCTCTTATGGCCTTTTAACCGAGTGAATCAGGCCCCCCAAATTATCAAGGATAATCTCCCTAAGTTAGCGTTAACTGATTGTGGACTTATAATCCCATCTGCAAAATACCTTCACATCAATACCTAGCTCAGTGATTGACTAACGGACTATAACCTGGCCAAACTGACCCCTGAAACTCACTATCCACCCTTTGTCAGCTTGACACCCATAAACATTTCCTTAAGCCATACTTAATCTCTAAACAAAAACAATGACAAGCTCATACTTCCGCCTCACATGATACAATCATCCTGCATAGAACCAAAAACATACGAACCCTTTCCCCAGAAGACGATGCCAAGTTGTTGAGTGATGTTCACCCTTCTGCTTTGATATCTTGCATCTTAAACACTATGATATAAAGTTACCTATTATTAATACACCTATGTTAGATGATAAGAGAGAAGGAAGAACATGAAATATTTGAATATAAACATATGCGGCTGGGCACAGTGGCTCACGCCTATAATCCCAGCACAATGTGAGGCTGATGCAGGCGGATCATCTGAGGTCAGGAGTTTGAGCCCAGCCTGGCCAACGTGGTGAAACCCTGTCACTACTAAAACTACAAAATTAGTCGGGCATGGTGGTGCATGCCTGTAATCCCAGCTACTCGGGAGGTTGAGGCAGGAGAATCGCTTGAACCCAGAAGGCGGAAGTTGCATCGAGCTGAGGACACGCCATTTTACTGCAGCCCGGGCGACAAGAGTCGCAAAAAACTGTCTCAAAAAACAAAACTGTCTCAAAAAACAAAACCAAAACCAAAACAAACAAAACAAAAAAATGCATGCCAAAATAAGGAAGAAATACTCATAACAATTATAGACATCATTTCTGCAACTGTTCATAGCTGGTATTGATAGCTACCTTCTTCCATTACCCATTCCATATTTCCTTTACCCTCAGCAAACACCTCAGCCGGTCATGGTTCTTTGCCTGGTAGAATAAATGACCCAAGCCTTCATTTCTAAAAGGTCTGACCCATTAGCAGTCCCACCTGAACTGAGTCGTTAAAATTGTCAATAGACTTTGATCACAGGATGTGTTGGCACTCAGAAACACCCTAAGGGATTGCCTGTGTTCCAGACAGTCCCTTCCTTCCCTCTATTGTGTAACAGCAACCCAATTATCCTTGGAAATGAGAATGGATCACCCCAGCCAGAACAGTAACCCCCTTCTTTTCTGGATGATTCAGAGACATGAGAAACCCAAAGTGACCTGGTGGCAGTCTCAAATTCTAGTTGAGTGGAATCATTGTTGTGTCACCTAGTGGAAGAATGGAACCCTGAAGTATAGGATATGAGCATCTGGATTGATGTCCCTTAAAATCTTGGGTCCCCATATGTCCCTGAACCCTCCGACTTTGCAGAAGTGGCCTGCTCCTCTCTAGCAAAGGCTGGTGTTTCTTTACGGAAACTGCACCAGAGAACTATGTTGCATGGGAGAGCCTGAAGGACACCCTATTCAACTACACAGCAAGGAACGTAGTGCTGAGGGTGGTCTTGGCATTTCTGTGAAGCTCAGTGGTTGGCTGTCTTCTTAAAGATCATGCTGACAGGAGACGCTGGTGGAGAATGGGATTCTCCAGTAGAGATTATAGAGGTCAAGTGGCAGCAGGTAGCCATTGGGATGCAGGTAAGCACCTCATCGTTTTTTTTTTTTCTTTTTGAGACGGAGTCTCGCTCTGTTGCCCAGGCTGGAGTTCAGTGGCACGATCTTGGCTCACTGCAACCTCGCCTCCTAGGTTCAAGTGATTCTCCCGCTTCAGCCTCTTGAGTAGCTGGGATCACGGGCACACGCCACCATGCCCTGCTAATATTTGTATTTTTAGTAGAGACGGGGTTTCGCCATGTTGGACAGGCTGGTCTTGAACTCCTGACCTCAAGCAGTCTGCCTGCCTCGGCCTCCCAAAGTGTTGGGATTACAGGCAGGAGCCACTGTGCCTGGCCAGCACCTCATCTTAGTGAGTGGTAAGAACAGAGTAGCAGCCAGGGTGGCCTAGTGCCATGCTTGTCCTGCAGTGAAAAACCAAGGTCCCAGAATTTGCCATGTGTCCTCCACTATGGCTCCTGCCTGTGAACAGGCTCAAACTCCTAAGTGCGTTCTACCCCTGACATACGAAGTAGGGGTCTGTTTGCCACCAGTTAGTCTCCAGTATTAGAAGCAAGGGCGCACTTAATTTCTTTCTTCTCTTTCTTCATCCTCTTCTTCTGCTTCTTTTTTTTGCGTGTGTGTGGTTCTTAACTTTTCTATTAACGACCCAAAGCATAGAATTTTGTTCCAATTTGCTGAGAATAATGGCTTCCAGCTTCATCTATGTCCCTGCAAAGGGCATGACTCATTCTTTTTTATGGCTGCATAGTATTCCATGGCATATACATCCTCTTCTTCTAATAGCAATATTGATAATAAAATTAAAACAGAATGCTTTATCTTGATTATGAGATAAACTGTAATGATTTCAAGAACTAAAACACTTTTGCAGCAGGTCAGCAATGGCCAGAACAGTTTGGTTAAATTTTGTTCATTTAAAAAAAATCATAATATATAAATACATTAGGAAAACTGACATTTGTTCTCCCAGGGAGAAATGATCAAGGCAGAATTTTGAGAAGTTCTCTGTGCATGTGGGGGAGGAGGAGAGAAGGGGAAAGGGACAGAATTGCCATGAAGGAATTTCTTTTTGCCGTGTCCAGGAAAGCCGGAAGAATGTGCCAAAAGACAACCTTCCGGAAAGACTAACTCACTCACTGGCTCTCCTCCCCAACGCTCTGCCTTTTCTTCTGTTCACAGTACAGTCTATTGCTCTCTGGTGCTTACAGTTGTGAGTTATTTCCAAGAATGAGGATGAAAAACTCAACTAATCATACAATTCTCTTCATTCTCTCCTCTGGGTTCTGAAATTAAGAATACACACAGGAATCAAATGGGATAAATTTGTAAGCTTTTCTTCTGTGTTTGGGCCTGTGGTCTGAGTGGGCTTCTTACTGTTTACTTCATACATTGAGCAAACTCGCTGGATCCCAGGCAGGGTTTGGGATGACTGCAGGCTGCTCCCACAGGGCAGGTCTACTCGGATGTGCATTCTGCGTGGACAATGCAGGGGAAGAAGGTGGATTCATGCCCGGCTCTCCTCCCCCATGCTCTGCCTTTGCTTCTGTTCATAGTACAGTCTATTGCTTTCTGGCTCTTATAACTGTGAGTTATTTCATGCAGCTTGAAGGGCAGCAGTGCCTAAGACAGAGCCAAAGAGATGTGCTGCTGCTGAGCATAACTTTTACTGAATTTACCAGTCCTGAAGAGGAACATGGAACGATGCTTTGGACTGTCACTACCTCACCAAACATGTTTGCATGTTTGCAAACAGCATCAAACTTGGAGAAGAGCTAGTGGGTAGAATTTCTCTTTTAAAAAAAATTTTTTTTGAGACAGTCTTGCTCTATCACCCAGGATGGAGTGCAGTAGCACGATCTTGGTTCACTGCAAGTTCTACCTCCTGGGCTCAAACAATCCTCCTACCTCAGCCTCCCAGGGAGCTGGGACTACAGGCATGTGCCACCACGCCAGGCTGGTCTCAAACTCGTGAGCTTAAGCAATCGTCATGTTTAATGGTCCAAACAAATCAACCAACTTGAAATAAAATGAATGTCAACAAAATGGAAATGACCAAGAGAATCATGCACATCCATACCATGGATTATTTTGTGCCTATTAAAACAATCTTTCTTAGGAACTTTTAATAACTTGAGAAAATGCTCGTGTTACAATTTTAATGTGATGAAAATAGGGCCGCTTTACAATCTCCTACTGTGAGAGCTGGTTTCTGTGCCTTTGTCGCCTCCAAGTCCCAGACATTTTGACTATGTAACATTTTGACTATGTAAAAATGCTTAGAAAAGAATAGAAGGAAATATGAAAACAAGTTCACGTGGCTACCTCTTGATGGTGAGGATAAGTAATTTTTGGTTAGTTTATATTTACCCTTTATTTAGCAAAATTTCTGAAATGTTTGCATTAATGGCGAAATAAAATTTCCAGTTTCTAGATAAGTTTGGTTGACATATGTTTAAAAACAAAGGGGGCCAGACATGGTGGCCCACACTTATGATCCCAGCACTTTGGGAGGCTGAGGTGAGAGGACTGCTTAAGGCCAGGAGTTCAAGACCAGCCTGGGCAACACGGTGAGACCCCATCTCTACAAAACACACAAAAAATTAGCCGGGTATGGTGGCACATGCCTGTGGTCCTAGCAACTTGGGTGGCTGAGGCAGGAGTATCACTTGAACCCAGGAGGTTGAGGCTGCAGTGAGTTGTGATTGTGCCACTGTACTCCAGCCTGGAAGACAGAGATAGAGCCTGTTGGAAAAAACCTATTAAAAATAAATAAATAAATAAATAAATAAATAAATAAATAAAACAAACCAAAGCGTTTCTACAGCTAATTCTTTTCACAAACTTGATGGTGATTTGGGATTCCATAATTAGGCCAATTATTTCTGATTGTTGACATTAAAATGCTGAGCTGACCTACGATGTTCATGAAATTGATTCAAACAAACCAACCCAGTTTTAAATGTAATTGGAGGGTATATAAACACCTCACAAACACTGATAATGATATAAAAAAACTGACAGCTTTTTCTTTATAGTTCCTGTTGTTTAGGAGAAATTAAAGTAGCGTGGGAACAATGTTTACTTAACAGGTAATCAACGTAATGCAGATTAAAAAACAATGATTGCCTTTGTTTGCTTATCAACTTGTCATAGATTTAAAATAAAGATAGCCCTTTATGGGTGGGGCCTCAGCAAATACACCCTTTTATCCCATGACCTCAGGCATAAAACTTGGGTCAACTTTTTGGGTAAGCAATTTGACATTACATATCAATATTTACAAAATAGAATCCTAACTGTATAAAAAATTAATATAGCAAAGGTCTTAAAAAATACCTTCCAAAATGCTAGTAGAAACCATCTCTCAGAGGTAGGAGTTAAGATATTTTAATATTCTTTTTAATTAAAAAATCATTTTCATAGCAAAAAACTGGAATCAACCCAAGTGCCCAACGACAGGAGAATGGATGAATATCCACACAGTGGAATATCACAAAGCAGTCAAAATGAACTACTAAAATGACATGTAACACTACGGCTACATTTTAGTAATATATTAAGTGAAAAACTAAGTTTAAAAAGATTGTGTTTAGTATGAATTCACTTTTCACATTGAACATTAAAAAACACAAGTAGATGTTTGTGTTAGAGTTCTCTAGAGAAATAGAATAAAATGTGCGTATAAATATAATATAAAATAACATATTTTATATAACCATAAAAAGATATTTATTATAAGGAATCAGCTCACATGATCATGAAGGCTGGCAAGTCCCAAATCTGCAGGGTTGGAGACCCAGGACAGCCAATGCTGTAGATCAAGTTCAATGGCAGGCGGCTGTAGAGCCAAGAAGAGCGCATGCTGTAGAGGAAGTCCAAAGGCCGACTGCTGGAGAATTCCCTCTAGCTCAGAGGAGGCCCATCTTTTTGTTCTATTCAGGCCTTCAGCCAACTGGATGAGGTCCACCCACATTATGGAGGCAATCCGCTTTACTCGGAGTCCATCAATTTAAATGTTAATCTCATCGAAAAACACCTTCACAAAAGCACCTGGAAAAACATTTCATCAAGTATCTGGGGGCCCTGTGGCCCAACCAAGTTGACACATAAAATTAACCATCACAATGTGTGTGTATAAATACATATATATGTACAGATGTATATATACACACACGTGTGTGTGTGTGTGTAGCCAAATATATATATATGCAAAGGCAAAAAAATACAAAGAAAAACAAAGTAATGATAGTTCCTGAATTAAGGATGATAGTCATCTCAGCTGAGAGGAGGCAGAAAAATGAGATGGGAGAGGACCACATAGGCTATGGTTGGGGTCCTGGCTCTTGCTTTGGGTGGTGTGTTCCCAAGTGATTATTACATTATTAAAAATTATAAAATAAAGCCAGGCACGGTGGCTCATGCCTGTAATCCCAGCACTTTGGGAGGCCGAGGTGGGCAGATCACGAGGTCAGGAGGTAGAAACCATCCCCGCTAACATGGTGAAACCCCGTCTCTACTAAAAAATTAGCCAGGCATGGTGGCAGGGGCCTGTAACCCCAGCTCCTTGGGTGGCTGAGGCAAGAGAGTCGCTTGAACCTGGGAGGCGGAGGTTGCAGTGAGCCAAGATTGTGCCACTGCACTCTAGCCTGGGTGACAGAATGAGACGATCTTGAAATAATAATAATAATAATAATGATAACAATAAAATAAATATAAGTAGGCCATGCTAGACTAATGACGAGCATGTCTGTCAGGAGGCAAGGATTAATCAAGCCCATTCTATGCAACTGAAGTCACTGATTTTTTCCTTTATATTTTTTCTATATTTCCTAAAATTTCTACAGTGAGCATGTATCTCTTGTAGTCAGAAGACACAGTAATATGTTGTTCTTTTAAAAATCCTATGCTATATAGGGAATGTTTATCAGCTAATTATCTATAATTTGGTATTCGAGATTATGCACTTTGTTTTCTTGTTCATGAAAGTACAGTTGACACTTAATACCGGATCAGTTGAAACTTGACCCAATGTGGAGCGAGCAGTTGAGCTCGGTCTCTCTTGTCCTCTTGTTCCATTTCACTAAGATAATGACCCTCCCTAACCCACAAGCATCAACAAATGGGCTGTCACCAAGTACCCATCATTGTCATCAACTCATATGGAGCCCAATAAACTCATCATAAGTGTCCCTGTCAAGGCCTTTTGTGGGGACATGCCACTGAATTCCAAATCACTATCCTAGATCTGCTTATAACAGTTTACAGAGTGAGAGGATAAAAAGATGGAAAGAGGCTGGGCATGGTGGCTCACATCTGTAATCTCAGCACTTTGGGAAGTCGAGGTGGGCAGATCACGGGGTCAGGAGATTGAGACCATTCTGGCTAACACGGTGAAACCCCATCTCTACTAAAAATACAAAAAATTAGTTGGGTGTAGTAGTGTGCACCTGTAGTCCTAGCTACTCAGGAGGCTGAGGCAGGAGAACCTGGGAGGCGGAGGTTGCAGTGAGCCAAGATCCTGCCACTGCACTCTAGCCTGGGTGACAGAGGAAGACTCAAACTCAAAAAAAAAAAAAAAAAGAAAGAAAGAAAAGTTCAAAATCACTAGTCTAAAATAACAAAATCATAACCATGTAGTAAAAAATAAATTTTTTTTTCCCACTTCAGGTTTCCAGGAAAATATAAAAGAAATAGGGACAGAGTAAGCCACCTGTTTTCCTTGGCTTCTCTCTTTTTAGCAAAAGGGAGTCTCTCTCTCTCTTTCATACACACACACAAACACACACACACACACACATAGGAGTACACATTTAAAATGAGAGACATACTGAGGGGAGGATCAAGATGGAGGAACAGAAGCTTATACTGTCCATCCCTGCAGCCCAACCACGCTGGAACACCAAATTTTGACAATTATCTGCACACAGGAAAGCACCATCTCAAGAACAAAAAATCAGGTGAGCAATCACAGTACCTGGTTTTAACTTCATATTGCTAAAAGAGGCATTGAGGAGGGCAGGAGACACAGTCTTCAATCACCAATGCCCCTGCTCCCTCATCCCCTGGCAGCGGCCACACTACACAGAGAATCTGTGTACTTTGGGTAGGGAGAGTGAAGCAACTGGAGGACTTTACATTGAACCCAGTGCTGTCCTGACACAGAGGAGAATAAAGCCATGTTAGGCTCAGCCAGCACCTGCGCACAGAAGGAGCATTTGGACCAGCCCTAGCCAGAAGGGAATTGCCCATCCCAGTGGTTGGAACTTGAGTTTCTCTGCAAGCTTTGACTGCCTTGGGCTGAAGTGCTCTGGGGTCGTAGGTAAACTTGAATGGCAGTCTACGATGCAAGGCCTGCAATTCTTAAGGCAACCCCTAGTGCTAGCCTGGCCTAGAGCCAGTGAACTACGGTGGTACATGTCCTAGGGAGACACCAGCTGGCATAGCTTAAGGGAGTGCTTGTGCTATCCCTCCCCCATCCCCAGGCAGTACAGCTCACAGCAACTAAAGTGACTCCTTTCTTCTGCTTAAGGAGAGGAGAGTGAAGAGTGAAGAGGACTTTGTCTTGCATTTTGGATACCAGCTCAGCCACAATAGGATAGGGCACTGGTCAGAGTTGTGAGGCCCCCATTCCGGGCCCTAGCTCCCAGACAACATTTCCAGACACACCCTAGGCCAAAAGGGAACGAGTTGCCTTGAAGGGAAGGACTCAGTCCTGGCAGCATTCATTATCTGCTGATGAATGAGACCTTGGGCCCTTAATAGCCAGCAATGATACCCAGGCACTGCATCGAGGGCCTTGGTGAGCCTCTGAGACTTGCTGGCTTCAGGTGAGACCCAGTATATCACTAGCCATGATGGCTATGTTGAAAAACTACTTCTGTTTGAGAAAAGCAGAGGCAAAAGTAAAGGGGACTTTGTCTTGCATCCTAGGTACCAGCTCAGCCACAGTGGAGTAGAGCAACAAGCAGGCTCTTGAAGTTCCCCCAGACCAGGCCTAGACTCTTGGACAGCATTTCTGCACATCCCCTGGGCCAGAAGGGAGCCCCCTTCCCTGAAGAGTGAGTCCCAGGCCTGGCAGCATTCACCACAAGCTGACAGAAGAGCCCTCGGGCTTTAAGTGAGCATTAACAGTGGCCTGGAAGAACCCCCTGTGGACTGGCGGTGGTGGTGGCTGTAGGAGAGGCTCCTCTGCCTGTGGAAAGGAGAGGAAAGTGCAGGAAGGACTTTGTACTGTGGCTTGAGTGCCAGCTTTGCCACAGTAGAATAGAACATCAGGTAAATTGCTAAGGTTTCTGACTGCAATCCCTGGCTCCCAGACAGAATCTCTGGACATGCCTGAGGCCTGGGGAAACTTGCCATCCTGAAGGGAAGGGCCGTGGGGCAAGGCTCGATGCTGTGGTGGCTTCAGGTGTGACCCAGGACAGTCCCAGTGGTGGTGGCTACAGGGGTGTTTGCATCGCCACCCTTCCATTTCCAAGTAGCTCAGCACAGAGAGACTCCGTTAGTTTGGGTGAAAATAAGAGAAAAGAATAGGCTGGTCGCGGTGGCTCATGCCTGCAATCTCAGCACTTTGGGAGGCCGAGGCGGGTGGATCATGAGGTCAGGAGATCGATACCATCTCGGCTAACACGGTGAAACCCCGTCGCTACTAAAAATACAAATAAAATTAGCTGGGCATAGTGGCAGGCACCTATAGTCCCAGCTACTCGGGAAGCTGAGGCAGGAGAATGGGGTGAACCCAGGAGGCGGGGCTTGCAGTGAGCCGAGATCGCGCCAATGCACTCCAGCTTGGGCAACAGAGCGAGACACTGTCTCAAAAAATAATAATAATAATAATAAAAAAGAGAAAAGTATAAGAGTCCCTGCGTGGCAATCCAGAGAACTCTTCCAGATCTTATCCAAGACCACCGAGGCAGTACCTCTACAAGTCTGCAAAACCCACAGTGTCCCTTCAAATACCTAGAAAGCCTTCCCAAGAAGGACAGGCACAAACAGGCTCAGACTGTGAAGACTACAATAAATACCTAAGTCTTCAATGCCCAGACACTGATGAACATCTAAAAACATCAACACCATCCAAGAAAACATGACCTCACCAAATGAACTAAACAAGGCACCAGGGACCAAACCTGGAGAAGCAGAGATATATGACCTTTCAGACAGAGAATTCAAAATAGCTGTTTTGAGAAAACTCAAAGAAAAACAAGATAACAAAGAGAAGGAATTCAGAATTCTATCAGATAAACTTGAGAGATTGAAATAAAGAATCAAGTAGCCATTCTAGACTTCAAAAATGCATCAGAGTCTCTTAATAGCAGAACTGAGCAAGCAGACAAAAGAATTGGTAAGCTTGAAGACAGCCTATTTGAAAATACACGGTCAGGGGAGACAAAAGCAAAAAGAATAAAAACTTATGAGGCACACCTACAGGATCTAGAAAATAGCCTCAAAAGGGCAAATCTAAGAGTTATTGGCCGTAAAGAGGAGGTAGAGAAAGAGATAGGGGTAGAAACTTCATTTAAATGGACAATAACAGAGAACTTCTCAAACCTAGAAAAAGATATCAACATTCAAGTACAAGAAGGTTATAGAACACCAAGCAGATTTAACCCAAAGAAGACTACCTTAAGGCATTTAATAATCAAACTCCCAAAGGTCAAGGATAAAGAAAGGATCCTAAAAAGCAGCACAGGAAAAGAAACAAATAGCATACAATGGAGCTCCAATATGTCTGGCAGCAGGCTTTTTAGTGAAAACCTTACAGGTCAGGAGACACCGGCATGACATATTTAAAGCGCTGAAGGAATAAATCTTTACCCTAGAATAGTATGTCTGGTGAAAATATCCTTTAAACCTAAAGGAGAAATAAAGACCTTCCCAGACAAACAAAAGCTGAAGGATTTCATCAACACCAGACCTGTCCTACCAGAAGTGCTAAAGGGATTTCTTCAGTCTTAAAGAAAATGAGTTAGACTGGATAAAGAAAAAGTACGTAGACAGCATGGAATACTATGCAGCCATAAAAGAGAACAAGATCATGTCTTTTGCAGGAACATGGATGGAGCTGGAGGCCCTCATCCTTAGCAAGCTAATATAGGAATAGAAAACCAAGTACTGCACGTTCTCACTTATAAGCAGGAGCTAAATGATGAGAACACATGGACACAAAGAGGGGAACAACAGACACTGGGGCCCACTTGAGGATAAAGGATGGGAGGAGAGAGAGGATCAGAAAAAGTAACTATTGGGTACTACACTTAGTACTTGGGTGATGAAATAATCTGTACAAAAAATTCCTATGACACCAGTCTACCTATACAACAAACCTGCACATGTAACTGTGAACCTAAAATACAACTTAAAAAAGAAAAAAAAAAAAGAAAATGAAGTTAATGAGCAAAAAGAAATCACCTGAAGCTGCAAAACTCACTGGTAATAGTAAGCACACAGAAAAACACAGAATAGTATAACACTGTAATTGTGGTGTGTAAACTACTTATGACTTAAGTAGAAAGACTAAATGATGAACCAATAAAAAAAAATACTACAACAACTTTTCAAGACACAGACAGTACAATAAGACATGATGAGAAACAACAAAAAGTTAAAAAGTGAAGAGACAAAGTATAGAGTTTTTTTAGATTTCTTTTTGCACGTTTGTTTATGCAATCAGTGTTGTTATCAATTCAAAATAATGAGTTATAAGATACTACTAGCAAGCCTCATGATAACCGCAAATTGAAAAATGTACAATGGATACACACAAAATAAAAAGGAAGACATTAAAGCATACCACCAGAGAAAATCACCTTCACTAAAAGGAAGACATGAAGAAAGGAAAGAAGGAAAAGAAGATTGCAAAACAACCAGAAAACAACAACAAAAAAGGCAGGAATACGTTCCTGCTTATCAATAATAACAGTTAATGTAAATGGACTAACCTCTCCAATCAAAAGACACAGAGTAGCTGAATGGACAAAAAAATAAGATCCAATGATCTGTTGCCTATGAGAAATACACTTCACCTTTAAAGATACACGTAGACTGAAAATAAAGGGATGGAAAAAGATATTCCATGCCAATGGAAACCAAAAAAGAGCAGTAGTTGCTATACTTAGATAGACAAAATAGATTTCAAGACAAAAACTGTAAGAAGAGGCAAAGAAAGTCATTATGTAATGACAAAGGAGTCAATTCAGCAAGAGGATATAACAAATGTAAACACGTATATATACAACACTGGAGCACCCAGGTGTATAAAGCATATATTATTAGAGCTAAAGAGAGAGATAGGCCCTCATACAATAATAACTGGAGACTTCAACACCCCACTTTCAGCATTCGACAAATGTCCCAGACAGAAAATCAACAAAGAAACATTGGGCTTAATCTGCACTATAGAACAAATGGACCTAATAGATATTTACAGAACGTTTTATCCAATGGCAGCAGATTACGCATTTTTCTCCTTAGCAAATAGATCATTCTCAAGGATAGACCATACGTTAGGTTACAAAACAAGTCTTAAAACATTCAAAAAAATTGAAATAATATCAAGCATCTACTCTGACCGCAATGAGATAAAACTAGAAATCAATAACAAGAGGAGTTTTTGGAAACTATAAAAATGCATAGAAATTAAACAATATGCCCATGAATGACTAGTGGACCAATGAAGAGGTTAAAAAGAAAACTGAAAAATTTCTTGAAACAAATGATAATGGAAACACAACATACCAAAACCTATGGGACAGGGCAAAAGCAGTACTAAGAGGGAAATTTGTAGCTAGAAGTGCCTACATCAAAAAAGAAGAAAAACTTTAAATAAATAACCTCATGCTGCCTCTTAAAGAACTAGAAAAGCAAGAGGAAACCAAACTCAAAACTAATAGAAGATAAGAAATATTAAAGATCAGAGCAGAAACAAATGAATTTGAAATGAAGAAAACAATACAAAACATCAATGAAATGAGTTGGTTTTTTGAAAAGATAAATAAAATTGACAAATCTTTAGCCAGACTAAGAAAAAAGAGACAAGACTCAAATAGATAAAATCAAAAATGAAAAAGGATATGCTACAACTAACACCACAGAAATTCAAAGGATCATTAGTGGTTAATATGAACAGCTATATGCCAATAAATTCAAAAATCTAGAAGAAATGGATAAATTCCTAGGCACATACAACCTATTAAGATTGAACCATAAAGAAATCCAAACCCTGAACAGACCAATAATAAGTAACAAGATTGAAGCCATAATAAAAAGTATACCAGTAAAGAAAAGGCCAGAACCTGATGGCTTCACTGCTGAATTTTTTTTTTTTTTTTGAGACGGACTCTTGCTCTCTCGTCCAGGCTGGAGTGCGGTGGCACGATCTCGGCTCACTGTAAGCTCCGCCTCCCGGGTTCACGCCATTCTCCTGCTTCAGCCTCCCGAGTAGCTAGGACTACAGGCACCTGCCACCACGCCCGGCTAATTTTTTGTATTTTTAGTAGAGATGGGTTTCACTGTGTTAGCCACGACGGTCTCGATCTCCTGACCTTGTGATCTGCCTGCCTCGGCCTCCCAAAGTGCTGAGATTACAGGTGTGAGCCACTGCGCCTGGCCTCACTGCTGAATTTTACCAAACATTTAAAGAACTAATACCAATCCTATTCAAACTGTTACAAAAAATACAGGAAGAGGGAATATTTCCAAACTCATTCTACAAGGCCTGTATTACCCTAATACCAAAACCATACAAAGACACATCAAAAAAAAAACACAGGTAAATATCTCTGATGAATATTAATGCAAAAATTCTTCACAAAATACTAGCAAACTGAATTCAATGATACATTGAAAAGATCATTCATGGAAACCAAGTGGGATTTATCCCTGGGATGCAAGAATGCTTCAACATATGCAAATCAATCAATGTGACACATCGTATCAGTGGAATGAAGGCCAAAACCATATGATCATTTCAATTGATGTCAAAAAAACATTTGATAAAGCTCAACATCTCTTGATGATAAAACCCCTCAAAACACTGGGAAGAGAAGGAACATGCCTTAACATAATAAAAGCCATATACAACAGACCCTTAGCTAGTATCATAATGAATGGGGGAAAACTGAAAGCCTTTCCTCTAATATCCGGAACAAGATAAGGATGCCAACATTCACCACTGTTACTCAACAGAGCTCTGGAAGTCCTAGCTACAGCAATCAGACAAGAAAAAGAAATAAAGGGCATCCAAACTGGAAAAGAATAAGTCAAATTATCCTTGTTTGTAGATGATATGATTATATACTTGGAAAAAACTAAAGACTCCACCAAAAAACTATTAGAACTGAAAAACACACACAGTAAAGTTGCAGTATACAAAATCAACATCGAAAAACCAGTAGCATTTCTATATGCCAACAGTGAACAATGTGAAAAATTTTAAAAGTTATCCCATTTATGGCCGGGCGCGGTGGCTCACGCTTGTAATCCCAGCACTTTGGGAGGCCGAGGTGGGCGGATCACGAGGTCAGGAGATCGAGACCACGGTGAAACCCCGTCTCTACTAAAAATACAAAAAATTAGCCGGGCGTGGTGGCGGGCGCCTGTAGTCCCAGCTACTCGGAGAGGCTGAGGCAGGAGAATGGCGTGAACCCGGGAGGCAGAGCTTGCAGTGAGCCGAGATTGCGCCACTGCACTCCAGCCTGGGTGACAGAGCGAGACTCCGTCTCAAAAAAAAAAAAAAAAAAGTTATCCCATTTACAATAGCCACAAAACAATTAAATATCTAGGAATTAACTTAACAAATGAAGTGAAAGATCTCTCCAACATAAACTATAACACACTGATGAAAAAAATTGAAAAGGACACAAAAAAATGGAAAGATATTCCATGTAGATGAATTGGAAGAATGAATATTGTTAAAATGTGCATACTACCCAAAGCAATCTACAGATTCACTGTAATTCCTCTCAAAATACCTATGACATTCTTCATAGAAATAGGAAAAACAATCCTCAAATTTATTTGGAACTACAAAAGACCCAGAGTAGCCAAAGCTAACCTGGGCAAAAAGAACAAAACTGAAAGAATCATATTACCTGACTTTGAATTATGCTACAGAGCTACAGTAACCAAAACAGCATGGTATTAACATAAAAACAGACACACAGACCAACGGAACAGATTAGAGAACCCAGAAACAAATCCATACACCTACAGTGAATTCATTTTTGACAAAGGTGCCAAGAACATACACTGGGGAAAAGACAGTCTCTTCAATAAATGGTGCTGGGAAAACTGAATATCCACATGCAGAAGAATGAAACTAGATCCCTATCTCTCACTGTACACAAAAATAAAAAAAAAGGATTAAAGACGTAACTCTAAGACTTCAGTCTGTGAAACACCTACAACAAAACATTGGAGAAACCCTCTAGGCGACTGGCTTGGGCAAAAATGTCTTGAGTAATACCTGACAAGTACAGGCAACCAAAGTAAAAAATGGACAAATGGGATCACATCAAGTTAAAAAGCTTCTACACAGTGAAGAAAACAGTCAACAAAATGAAGATACAACCCACAGAATGGGAGAAAATATTTGCAGACTACCTCTCTGACAAAGGATTAATAACCAGAACATATGGAGAGCTCAAACAATGGTATAGAAAAAAATCTAACAATCCCATTAAAAATGGGCAAAAGGTCTTAATAGATATTTTTCAAAGGAAGACATACAAATGGCAAACAGGCATATGTAAAAGTGCTCAACATCACTGATTATCAGAGAAATGCAAATCAAAACTACAATGAGGTATCATCTCAACCCAGTTAAAGTGGCTTTTATCCAAGTCAGGCAATAACAAACGCTGGTGAAGATGTGGAGAAAAAGGAACTCTCATACACTACTGGTGGGAGTATAAATTAGTACAACCATTATAGAGAACAGTTTGGAGGTTCCTCAAAAAACTGAAAATAGAGATACCATACAATGTAGCCATCCCACTGCCTGCTGGGTATATACTGAAAAAAAAAGTAAATCAGTGTATTAGAGAGATAGCTGCACTCCCATATTTGTTGCAGCACTGCTCACAATAGCAAAGATCTGGAAGCAATCTAAGTGTCCATCAACAGATGAATGGATAAAGAAAACGTGGTACATATACACAGTGGAGTACTATTCAGCCATAAAAAAGACTGAGTTTCTGTCATCTGCAACAACATGGGTGGAACTGGAGGTGATCATGTTAAGTCAAATAAACCAGGTACAGAAAGACAAACATCACATGTTCCCACTTATTTGTGGGATCTAAAAGCAAAACAGTTGAACTCATGGAGATAGAGAATAGAGGGATGGTTACCAGAGGCTGGGAATGAGGTGGGGATGGTGAATGGGTACAAAAAATATATAGTTAGAAAGAACAAATAAGACCTAGCATTCGATAGCACAATGAGGGAACTATAGTCAATGATAATTGTACATTTAAAAATAACTAAGAGTACTGGGTTGTTTGCAACACAAAGCATAAATGCTTGAGGGGTTAGATAACCCATTTTTCATGGTGTGATTATTACACTTACCTGCTTGTACCAAAATATTTTATGTACCCCATAGATACATACACCTACTATGTAGCCACAAAAATTTAAAAAAAAGAGAGACATACTAAAGATGTCATGTGATTTTTAAAATGCTGATTGTAAGTGGATCAATGTGTGGATGTCAGAATTGTGGGGTCTCCAATAGATAGCCACTTAATGTAAAATGAGTTGCCACTGGCAAGTCTAGAAATCAAGGAATTAAGAAAATTCACTCCAGTTGGGAGTCTAGTTGTCTCTGGTTTCTGTGTTTTCCCAGGGTATCTGGGGTGGTTAGTTATGGCCAAAGGAGGCCTACCATGGTTCAGGCCACATGGAAGACCCAATCCATTCTAGTGAGGTAACCTGTTTTTAAAATAAAATCTCAGATTGTGGTTTCCTGAGCGTCAAAATGGGTTGAGGGTTCAGTCCTCCAGGGAGCAATTATGCCTGCTTCTGCTGATGTCTTTTCAGGAGAAAATTCCTGGCTTGTGGTTTTCCAGAGTGAATCTATGTCCCAGGGCTTCCTGGGGACGCAGTGATGATGGGTGCCACTCTCACTACTTGTAGTCATAGTCACACTTCCATAGGACAAGGACTCTTCTCTCCTTGATGCTTTCTCTGAAGCTGTAGCATCGTGCCCTGTGATCCGACTTCTGCCCTCTGAAGCTCCTGGCTTTGCTGCTCATCTTCTCTGTTCTGGGTCACCTGGCATCAGTGGGTGCCTCAAGGTAACAGTTGGCTTCTGTGTTCCAGTTACCCTAAATGAACTTGTGTTCTGGCCTCAGAAAACTTACAACCTCACTATTTTGTAAGTTCATATATGCATGCATGTAAAAAAGGGTGATTTTTATATTTTATCTAGTACATTTAGTGTGAAGGTTTTGGGCTATCTTATCTACACTATAGTTCCAGAAACTGAAGTCTTATTTCTTGGATTTTTTTTACAGTTCGAATGTTTGCATGATTACGGGCACCATGGACTTTTTAGCATACTGCCCTAAGAAGTGGGGAAATAAACGAGGGAGGAAGCTGGGTTAGAAAGTGTAAAGCAGATGAGGAAGTGAAGAAGAGCCAGTGGATTCACCCAGAGTCCCCAGGTGGTGGGGATGGCCGGGTGGAAGCCGTGGACAGAGTGGCTGTGTGCATGTGTGTGTCTGCACGTGTGCGATATAGGTAGAGTGGATGCTGGATGGCAGACTGGGCTAGAGAGCCTGGCAATTGTTGCTGTTCTATACAAACAGCAATGAGGCTTGTTGAAATTGCTTGAGTGAAATGGCATCAGTGCTTACGAGCCAGAAAGGTAGGATCTGCTATGACCTCGGATGATGACAAGGGCCCAGATGAAGCCACCTTAGAAGGAGATGTAGGAGAGTGCTTGGGAAGGAAAAAGGCAGCAGGCTAGGAACAAGAGGCCAAGGAAACATCCTGACATGGACATTAGAACGCATGGCTCCAAGTCTTGGATCTGGGGCCAGTGAGGTCTCTGGGAAGCTGCTTGATCTCTTGGGATGACAACTTCCACGTCTGTCCAATGAAGGTTTAACCAAATATCTGTGGGTTCCCTTCCAGCTTCCATTTTACCAATCTGTGATTAGATATGAAAAGGACAAAGAAGAGGTGGCGGTAGTTGTTTTTTCAGTGCATGAGATGATGCCATTTCCATCTTATACTATTTATACATGTAGGTTTTAGGGTTATATGTGGGAAACGACATAGAATATGACAAAAAAATCTTTTAGGTTCAAAAATCATTTTTTTTTTTGAGATGGAGTCTTGCTGTATTGCCAGGCTGGAGTGTAGTGGCATGACCTTGGCTCACTGCAAACTCCGTCTCCCGGGTTCAAGTGATTCCCCTGCCTCAGCCTCCCAAGTAGCTAGGGCTACAGGCAGCTGCCACCATGCCTGGCTAACTGTTCTGTATTTTTAGTAGAGATGGGGTTTCACCATCTTGGCCAGGCTGGTCTTGAACTCCTGACCTTGTGATCCACCCACCTCGGCCTCCCAAAGTGCTGGGATTATAGGCGTGAGCCACCGCGCCCACCCAAAAATCAATTTTTAATAGTATTGTGCTCCCGAAGTGCATTAACTCGAGTCTGAATTGACTAATTTGTGATTATGATTATTATTGAGACAGGGTCTTGCTCTGTTGCCCAGGTGGGAGTGCAGTGGTGCGATCACAGCTCACCATAGCCTCGACCTCCTGGGCTCAGGTGATTCTCCTGCCTCAGTGTCCTGAGTAGCTGGGACTACAGGGGTGCACCACCATGTCTGGCTAATTTTTTTTTTTTTTTGGTAGAGATAGAATCTCACTGGGTATCCGAGATGGCAGGTGCCTGTAGTCCCAGCTACTCGGGAGGCTGAGGCAGGAGAATGGCGTGAACCCCGGGGGGCGGAGCCTGCAGTGAGCCGAGATTGCGCCACTGCACTCCAGCCTGGGCGACAGCGAGACTCTGCCTCAAAAAAAAAAAAAAAAAAAAAAAGAATCTCACTAGGTATCATAGTATTACTATGATACCCAGGCTGGTCTCAAACTCCTGGCCTCAGACATCCTCCTACCTTGGCCTCTCAAAGTGAGCCTCTACGTCTGGTCTTCATTATTATTATTTACTCAATAAATATGTACAGAGGTTTGATTATGCACAATACTTGGATCCTATGTTGATGTATATACTAGGCATGTAGACCAGTGGAACGGAATAGATAACCCAGAAATAAACCCAAATACTTACAGCCAACTGATCTTTGACAAAGTGAACAAAAACATCAAGTGGGGAAAGGAAGTTCTTTTCAACAAATGATGCTGGGATAATTGGCAAGCCACATGTAGGAGAATGAAACTCTCACCTCAAGATGGATTAAAGGCTTAAACCTAAGACCTGAAACTATAAAAACTCTAGAAGATAACATTGGAAAAACCCTTCTAGACATTGGCTTACGCAAGGATTTCATGACCAAAAACCCAGAAACAAATGTAATAAAAACAAAGATAAATCGCTGGGGCCTAATTAAACGAAAGAGCTTTTGTATGGCAAAAGGAACAGTCAGCAGAGTAAACAGACAACCCACGGAGTGGGAGAAAATGTTCACAGTCTATACATCTGACAAAGGACTGATATTTAGAATCTACAACAGAACTCAAACAAATCAGCATGGTTCTTGATATTCTTCTATTTGTCCTTTACATTTTTGTTGATCCCAGAATATCTGTTTTAAAGTTTCTATTGGGCAGAGACATGGCGCATATACTTAGTTTACTTTGTGTGCTCATTGTTATTCCATCGCTGGTATTGGGTTTTATTTATTTATTTATTTTTAGATTCAGGGTGTACATGTGTATGTTTGTCATATAGGTATATTGCATAATGCTGAGGTTTGGGCTTCTAGCGTACCCATCACCCAAAAAGTGAATCTTGTACTCAACCGGTAATTTTTGTAACCCTCACCCTCTTCCTGACTTCTCCCATTTTGGAGTCCCCAGGGTCTGTTATTTATTTATTTATTTATTTATTTATTTATTTATTTATTTATTTATTAAAGTTCTGTCAGGTGCAGTGGCTCGTGCCTGTAATCCCAGAACTTTGGGAGGCTGAGGTGGGTGGATCACCTGAGGTCAGGAGTTTGAGACCAGCCTGGCCAACATGGTGAAACTCCATCTCTACAAAAAATAAAAAAATTAGCTGGACATGGTGGCGGGTGCCTGTAATCCCAGCTACTCGGGAGGCTGAGGCAGGAGAACTGCTTGAACCTGGGAGGTGGAGGTTGCAGTTGCGGTAAGCCGAGATCATGCCACTGCAGTCCAGCCTGGGTGACAGAGGGAGACTTCATCTCAAAAACAACAACAACAACAACAACAAACTTCTGTCTTTTTCTGTACGAAATATTAGCCTTGGTACATACCATTGGATTTAATGTAATTTAATTAAACAAATATATTTTAAAGGCCTACTAGGGTAAATCTGTGAGGACAAATAACATGACATCCCTGTTCTTAAGTAGTCTGGAGGACTGGTGATGTGGATTTAGATTTCCCTCTATGCCTACCAAAGCCCCTACTTCACTGGTAATTGGCAGGATTCTTGCTTAAACAAAGTTTAAAGAGTTTAGAATGCTATACACAGGATCACTAAGCTCTCCAGGTTTTACTTTGTCTTTTATAGGTACAAAATCTTCCTCTTTCTTTTATCCCCTATTATTCTTGTGATGACGTAAAACACTTGAACAGCTAAGACCAGGTATTACTTGTCTCTTGGCTAGGTTCTAACTGGAATTCCCCTCATGTGATCCTCTATAAAATAGAATATTTAACAGCTGCCTGGCTTCATGTTTTGATGAATAATCATTGAGATATATTTCCCTGAAATGGAAAGTATCATTTATACTTGGCTGGTAGTTTCCATAGCTGCTCAAACTCTTGCTGATTACTCTTGAATAGATCCTTTTGTTTTCTCGGCTCTCCTTATGTAAACCGTCTTTATTTTCATTGGAGAGCCTATTATAAGTACAATTACCTGTTAATATTAGATTAATTTCTCATTCCAGCTGGCAGAGAACTAACTGCTGATTATCTTGTTTTTGGCATCTAAGTGCTAAGAAAGTGTATACGGCCTGACCTAGACTTTGTGTCTGGAAAACTGTAAAGCATTTAACATCTCTAGTGACTCATGAGAATGCTTCATGCTCCTCAAAACACCATTTTCATTATAGGAATCTCCTGTTATTCCCTAAATTGGTTTTCTTCTTAAACCAATGATTTATGGGTTTTCTTCTTAAACCAATGATTTATGGGTTTTCTTCTTAAACCAATAAACTTACTTATTTCATTGAATCATTTAATTACAAAACATAATGTTGCCTCAGTTTTGCTGCTGAGTGATTCAATATTTACTGTAAACTCTTTCTATGTGAAATAAAAAAAGCTATTTTGATTCACTCAAACAAATGGTAATTTGTGAATTTAAAAAAAAGCAAAAATACAAAATTATTGTTTTGGCAATTTACACAACCATCCCTCCAAACCTGGTTTCTTAAATTTTTCACTTTCCAAACAATATTGAGTTGTTCTAAATGAGACAATTAAAGCTAAGATAATAGCTTTGATTTTGTCAAAATGTATTGGAAATTCTCCACTCTTTCTTGGCTTTTAAGGAGAAAGGACTTAAGGGCTACTTGGGTTTACTAGTGGGTTTTTGTAGTACTGACGGAAGATGGGCATAGAGGATTGGAAGATGTCTAGAGAATTTTGACTTTAGATGTTATAAGAAAGTGCATAGAGCCCAGTTGTGGTGGCTCACGCCTGAAATCCCAGCACTTTGGGAAGCCAAGGCGGGAGGATCGCTTGAGGTCAGGAGTTCCAGACCACCCTGGCCAACATGGCGAAACCCCATCTCTACTAAAAATCCAAAAAAATTAGTTGGGCACGGTGGCATGTGCCTGTAGTCCCACCTACTCTGGAGGCTGAGGCATGAGAATCACTCAAGCCAAGATCATGCCACTGCACTCCAGCCTGGGTGACAAAGCAAGACTCCATCTTGATCAAAAAAAAAAGAAAAAATCTCTTAGAAGAAGATGAGTTTCAAGGGGCTTTTCATTTTGTATTTTGAGGGAAGAAGGAAAAGACTAGGACAAATGGTAAGCAGGTGCCATGAGATGTGGGACTTTAAGGTAAGAAATGAATTAAGAGATTTTTAAAGGAAGATGGTGTGGTATAATGCAATTTCCCCTTTGCTGCCTCCTACTGGGATGTTTAGTAAACACTCATCTCATTTTTCTAATCTCTTTGAAGTTGTATATGTTCCTTTTCTTTGTGCCACTCTGCTAAGACCAGCATCAAGGTGGCCTGGTTTAATTAGGTTTAATTTCAGATTTCTCATTATATCAGTTTGCTAGAGTTGTGTAAACAAAATGTGGCAGACTGGGTGACTTAAACAACAGAAATTGATTTTCTCACGTTTCCAGAGGTTAGAAGTCCAAGATCAAGGTGCCTACAGGGTTGGGGTCCTTTGAGGCCCCTCTCTCTTGAGTTTCAAATGACAACCTTCTTTCTGCCTCTTCACAAGGTTACACATGCAACCCTGGTGTCTCTGAGTCCTTATCTCCTTTTCTTATAAGGACACCAGTTAGATTAGTCTAGGGCTCAGCCTAACAGCCTCATTTCAACTCAGTTAACTCTTTCAAGGCCCTATCCCCAACTATAGTCATGTTTGGAGGTACTGGGGATTAGGGCTCCGACATATGAATTGTGGGGGAACATAATTCAGTCCATAACATGGTCCTCAGGCTGGGTGCGGTGGCTCAAGCCTGTAATCCCAGCACTTTGGGAGGCCGAGGCAGGCAGATCACCTGAGGTCAGGAGTTCGAGACCAGCCTGGCCAACATGGTGAAACCCCATCTCTACTAACAATACAAAAATTAGCCGGGCATGGTGGCAAATGCCTGTAATCCCAGCTACTTGGGAGGCTGAGGCAGAAGAATCACTTGAACCCAGGAGGTGGAGGTTGCAGTGAGCTGAGATGGCACCGTCACACTCCAGCTTGGGCAACAGAGCAAGACTCCATCCCCCACCAAAAAAAAAAAAGAAAGAAAGAAAGAAAGAAAGAAAGAAACATATAGTTCATAGAAATCTAGGGGATTTACTAACCAATTCAGGAACAGGGACTACTAGAGCTAGAAGAAATCTTGGAGAACATCTAATCCACTCTCACTGTGTCGCTAAGAAGCATAAAGCAGTAAAAAGTCATGAATTGCCCAAGTTTACCAGCTACCCTTCTGTTTCCCACGATGGGATTTTGAATACTTATTTTATTCTTCATAATTCAGCTCAGTCATTATTACTTTCTATAATTCCTTTTCTGACCAATTTGCTTAGTTTTTCTTTGTGCTCTCTCTCCAAACATGTTTTTTTCTAAAATCAAAATCTGAATATATTTGCTTTTGTGTAGGTTTTTCACAACCGGAAGAATTTTGGATAAAGTCTTCAGGAATTTCTAGACAACCTAAGGCATGTGCTAAAAAACTTCACTGAGCTTTCCACTTGGGGATCAGATAGAAAAAAAATGCTCCTTGCTGTCTATATTACTTATTTAGGGAGAATGCTTATCTCATGCTATTTATTTCCATGGAGTAGGAGGGAATATTAATTCTCAGGAGGAAAAAATATAGGAGGAACTACTGCCTACCCTTTTATCTGAGGGAGGAAGTGACTTATTTAATCAGTGACACTGGAAAAACGAATTGAGTAGGAATAACTTAACTCTTTCCTTTTCCCTCTGGCTTACTTGCCCAAAAGTGTATTGGTTTCTGCCTCAGTTTTCCATGAGGCAAGCACACAAAGTCTACCTTGTAAATTATGGAATTCTTTCCTCGCTCTTATGGTCGAGTATGTGTTAGGCAGCACTTTGGAGGAACAGTGCCTGCTCTGCAGATGAAAATTCTCCCTCGGGAAAGTTGTCCCAAGGTTTAGACTTCAGGTGGAATATCAGAAAGCTCTTTTTAACCCTTTTCCCATTTAGAAAAAAGTGCAGCTCACTGCCAACACTCATTTTATTTATTTATTTTTATATATATATATATATTTTTAGGACACGGTCTCACTCTATGGCCCAAGCAGGAGTACAATGGCACAATTTTGGCTCACTGCAACCTCCATCTCCTGGATTCAAGCGATTCTCCTGTCTCAGCCTCCTGAGTAGCTAGGACTACAGATGCCTGCCACCACGCCTGGCTAATTTTGTATTTTTAGTAGAGACGGGGTTTCACCATATTGGCCAGGCTGGTCTTGAACTCCTGACCTCAAGTGAAGCTGCCTGCCTCGTCCTCCCAAAGTGCTGGGATTACAGGCATGAGTCACTGCACCCAGCCTCATTTGATTTTATATAAACACATTCTTTGAGGCTGAAGCCAATCTGACTGATTTTCATTGTGAAAATAAAATATAAAAACTGTTCTTGGGCCGGGCACGGTGGTGCATGCCTGTAAACCCAGCACTTTGGGAGGCCGAGGCAGGCAGATCACGAGGTCAGGAGTTCGGGGCCAGCCTGACCTACATGGTGAAACCCTGTCTCTACTAAAAATACAAAAATTAGCCAGGCGTGTTGGCGGGCACCTGTAATCCCAGCTACTCAGGAGGCTGAGGCAGGAGAATCGCTTGAATCTGCGAGGCGGAGGCTGCAGTGAGCCAAGATTGCGCCACTGCACTCTAGCCTGGGCAACAACAGTGAAACTCTGTCTCAAAAAAAATCCCCCAAAACAAAAAACTGTTCTTGGAGTTATTTCTAAACAGAACTAACATAAAAACAAACAAAAAAAATTCAATTCTAAATCGTCAGAATTGTCTATGTTAGAAAAATGGGATTCATTAAATGAATCCGTGACCAACAACTGTTCTAGAACAATGTTAATAACATCATGCATAGGAATGCTACACTTTCTAGGATTTGACATTTTCAGCGATCGAGAATTACTACGTTTCGTAAATGGAAATACCACTACTAAAGCCAGAATGCTATAAACAGAATGATGTCTTTCGTTTCCAAGATTGATATACTAGAGCTATGTGAAAATAATAATAAGTGTGATGTTTCATGGCAGAGTTATCTCGGGATAAATGAGAGCCGCCGGAGAGTATTTTCAGGGCAAATGGGAAATGGATTAATCTGAGATTAGATATTTTTCTCAAACTCAGCTTTATCAGAAATGAAGTTATTATATTTTTTCTGTTCATTTTATTTTTACACAGACATTTTTGTTTAAAACATACGTTCTCAGGAATTTCTATAGATATTTAACTTTCTTCATGTTCTCTTATTGGAAGAGAACCTACTTCAAGGCATCTGTAAAATCTATGAATACAATGGAACAGAACCTTATTGCGTAGAAATTATGCTCATCGAAGGTAAGAATATCTTCTTAAATTCTGGATTTCTTCCAGATTTCTATTCTGAAACATTTTGCTTTATTTCAGTGAAATTATAGTATTTTGGGTAAGTTGTGAATCTTGATATTCTGGCAGGAATTTATCTTATCGAAGTGAAGAATTGTGTTAACCAAAGCAGCGAATAATAAGTAGCAATAACGATGAATTTTCAAAGCAAGATTTATAATACACAGAGGTCATAGTTCAAATGAGACCAAAACATGTCCAAATTTGATTTTCAAATACATATTTACAAATGTGTTTGCAGTAAACATTTTGGATTTTAATGGTCAGTTGAAGAAAAGCATACACTGTATTTGCTTCTAGTCCTGGGAACTTTTCTGGGACTAAGATAAAATGTCAGTCAGTTTTAACAGTGTGAGCTGGCTAACATTATTGAAGTTATTATTTTAATCTCTGTTTCTTTAGTTACATTCTCATTTCCCCCCCTGAACTCATATGGGGGAAAAAATGTTTGATTAAATATACTCAAAGTCAGAACAATGTAAAAGGAAGCAAAATAAATTTCTATGTTTCTATTGAAAAAAGACATCAGGCTCAAGGGGCATTATAATCCCCTATTAGGGTCAACACAAAGGAACAACATAATAAAAGAGACACATAATAAAACTGCTAAAGAAAACAGAAAGCCAGTAAGAAAGCCCTAAAAGCAGCCAGAGGATGATAAAACATATGACCCCCGAAGAAACAACAGTAAGACTGACAGCTGACCTCAAAACAGAAACAATGAAAGCCAGAATTCAATGCAATGTTATTTTCCTAGTGATGAAAAAAAATTAACCGGAAACCTAGAATTCTATAGCCAGTAAAAATATCCTTTGAAAATTATTATAAAATAAAGATATTTTTAGAGAGAATGTATTACCAGCACATATGTACTAAAAGAAAAAAGACTAATAAAATGAATACACCTCTGGCAAGACAGATCAAGGAAAAGATGGAGGAAGGGAGAAAAAGAGGTAAGGAGAAGGTACAATCAGGATCAAGAATAAAAAGGAAACATCACCGTAGATCTTATGGTTATTAAAAAATATGTTGACAGACCTTATGAACAGCTTTTTAGCAATAAATTGGAAAAGTATGTAAATACCTCGAAAAAGATAGCTTACCCAAACTGACAGAATAAGCAGTAGAAAAACAAAATAGTGTTATGCATATCAACTACTTAGAATCTATCATTTAAAACCTTCCAACAGGCCAGGCGTGGTGGCTCACGCCTGTAATCCCAGCACTTTGGGAGGCCGAGATGGGTGGGTCCCGAGGTCAGGAGATCAAGATCATCCTGGCTAACACAGTGAAACCCCGTCTCTACTAAAAATACAAAAAATTAGCCAGGCGTGGTGGTGAGCTCCTGTGGTCCCAGCTACTTGGGAGGCTGAGGCAGGACAATGACATGAACCCAGGAGGTGGAGCTTGCAGTGAGCCAAGATCGCGCCACTGCACTCCAGCCTGGGCGACAGAGTGAGACTCCATCTCAAAAAACAAACAAACAAACAAAAACAACTTCCAACATAGAAAAATATATACCATATGGTTTTACTAATAAATTATTCCAAACATTTAAGAAAAAGGCAATACCAATCTTAAACAAACTCTACCAGAGGACAAAAAAGGGAATGTTTTTCAAGTTTTTAAATGAGTCTGGTATAACTTTAATACAAAATCTGACAAGTACATTAGAAGAAAAGACAATTGTAGGCCAATACTTTTCATGAACACAGAAGCAAAAATCCAAAACAAAATTATAGCAAATTTAGTCCAATTATATAAAGAAGGATAATGAATCTTGACCAAGTGAGGTTTATTCCTAGAATGCAAAATTAGCTTAAAATTTTAACATCAGCCTATGTAATCCACTAAATTAACTAATAAAGAAAGAAAACATATGATAATCTTAATACATACAGAAAAATCATTTGATAAAATTTCTGATTAAAGAAAATCTCAGTAAAATAGGAGTAGAATGGGACTTTCTTAATCTGGTTACAGGCATCCACAAAAAAACCCTACAGGTAACATTAGACTTAGTGGTGAAATCATGACTGGTTTCTCCTTGTAGGGGGATTTCTCCACTAACATTATTTCTATCCACCACTGTCAATGCAATAAGGTATGTATAAGGCATAAAACAAGAAATGAAAAGCGTAAAGATCATAAAGAAAGAAGTAAATTGTCATTTTCATGTATTACATGGTTATACGTATAAAACAATCTAAAAGAATGTCACTGAGCAGTCTTCACGCTATTCATCAAAGAGCATAAATGAATTTTTGATAAATTGCTCTTTGATGAATGGAGCAATTCATCAAAAGTTCATTTCGTATAACAAAATTCATTTGTTATACAAATTATTAGACATAATATGTGAATTTAACAATTTTTTTTTTGAGATGAGATTTCATTGTCATCCAGACTGGAGTGTAGTGGTGATATGGTTTGGCTGTGTCCCCACCCAAATCTCATCTTGAATTGTAGCTCCCATAATTCCCACATGTTGTGGGAGGGACCCGGTGGGAGATAACTGAATAATGGGGGCAGTTTCCCCCATACTGTTCTCATTGTAGTAAATAAGTCTCACGAGATCTCATGGTTCTATCAGGGGAAACCCCTTTCGCTTGGCTCTCACTCTCTCTTGTCTGCCACCATGTAAGATGTACCTTTTGCCATGTTTGTGAGGCCTCCCCAGTCATGTGGAACTGTGAGTCTATTAAACCTCTTTTTCTTTACAAATTACCCAGTCTCAGATATGTCTTTATCCGCAGTGTGAAAATGGACTAATACAAGTGGTGTGATCACAGCTCGCTGAAGCCTTGAACCTCCCCGAGCTCAAGCAATCCTCCCACTTCTGCCTCTTGAGTAGCTGGGACTACAGGCACCCAATGCCATGCCCAGCTAAAGTTTTTTTGTATTTTTGTAGAGACAGGGTTCCGCTATGCTGCTGAAGCTGGTTTTGAGCTCCTGGGCTCAAGCTATCCTCCTACCTCAGCCTCCCAAAGTATTAGGATTACAGGCCTGAGCCACAGCACCTCACCTTAACGATTATTTAACGTATAAATTTAACATATAATTTACAACTCATAACTAACGAGTGACTTATTTATTAAATATAGAAAAAACTCCTACATATCAGTAACAAAAATATGCATATATACACACAACCCAATAGAAAAAATGGGCTTGAGTAGGCACCTCAAACAAGAGCACGTCTACTAGGTCAGTGAAAATATCAATATGTGTTTATCTCATTAACCATCTCATTTTTAACCAGGTTAAAAAAATAAAACCACACTGTGGTTTGACTGTATAGCTACCAGAATGGTCAAAATTAAAATGACAAATTTGATATCATTTATCAAATGTTGGCAAAAGCATAAAGCAGTTGTATCCCTTGTATGCTGTTGGTGGGACTGGAAATTCCAACAATCCCTTAGGCAAACCATCAGCATTCTCTGAAGCTGAACATGTGCATTCTCTGTGACTAGGTGACTGTGACCTGGTTTTTCCTGGACAGTTTTCATTTATGCATACTTTCTAAAAATGCTGTTCAGTTCAGTATTTGTCCTGGACTTCTTCATTTTTAAATAAAATTTTGTCATTAATGGTTGCATTAAAATAATCCAGGATAGGTTTGGTGGACTTCGAATTGATTCTTCTAACTTTAACCATGATGTTGTGTAGTAGCATGGAACACACATGCAGTATACATAGAGTTGGTACTTAATACATTGTTTTCTCTTAAAGGCAATCAGGGATAACATGTCTTTCTTTCCCTATCTCTCTGCTGATGCCGCATAACTAAAATTTCTCTTTGATGAATAGCATGAAGAGTGCTAACTGACAAAAAAAGAAAAAAAAAATTCTAGGGCACGGAAGTGTAGGAATAACTTTCTTCTAGTCTTGAATTATAGTGAAAGAAGTTCTTGAAATGCTGCCCCTGCTGGCCATTTGGTATAACAACAGTCAACTGTGCCATAGCCCTTAGTAATGTGAGCCTGAAAGAAGCTGGAAGTCATTAAACTGCCAGTTGGCATAGACAGTAGGAAAGCTGAGAAACTAGAGGTTACATGTACTTGAAATATGAGCACAAAGTAGAGGCTGAGCCATCCTGTTAAAGAATAAATGAAGAGTAGTCGAAATGATTTTGCTATGGTGACTTTTTTATGTATTACACGATGTAAATCTACAACTGTTCATTTATGTATGTCATTATTTGGTAATACTTTTTTATGCCACAATAAATTCTCTTGGAAGCAATAAGCTCAAACGAGTGGAAATGCATATTTAATGAAAAATTAAGTACTATGTTTCAGTTTCTGAAGGAAGTTGATGACAAATGTATTACAGTGGGTCCTGAAATAAGGCCACTTTGTTCAACATCATTGTAACATTGATGAGGAAAAAAAATGGACTCCCAGCTGGGGCCATTGTCTGTGTAGAGTTTGCATGTTATCCCTATGTTTGTGTGGGTCTTCTCTAGATATTCTGACTTCCTCCCACATCCCAAAGACGTGCACAATGGGGTCATTAGCTTGTCTATATGGTCCCAGTCTGAGTGAGTGTAGGTATGTGTTTGAGTGTGCCCTGAGACAGGATGCCATCTTGCCCACCAGTAGTTTCCACCTTGCATCCTGAGCTGCTGGGATAAGCTCGTACCACCTGTGACCCTAACCTGGAATACTGGAGTAAATAATCATCCTGCTTGGTTTTACTAATCTTTCTCAAATGTGTGTATAGCTCACACTTCTTCCAATGTTTAATATTAGCATTTTGGGGTCTTTGTTTAGAAGTTTGGTGATGTTTTTGTAACCAGAAATATGTCATAGGAACTTAACTCTTGTTCATATCAATTAGCCTATGGTCAAACTGGTTTCATTCCATGTTGTTTTGCTTAAAGTTGCTGTGTCCAAGAACTTATTGATGATGTGAAGTGATGATTTACTGTATTTTCACAAAATATTTGTTGATTTCAACTATCCATCACAGGGCATAGCGGTATCACTGATCACACAACAACGTGAAGAAACAAATGGTCTGAAGAACTATTCTATATATTAATATATTGAAGTGGTAGCTATCTTAGGAAGGACAGACACAAGAAGTCACAAAAGGGCAGTTTACATGGCACTCACGAAGCATGACTTTTCATGAAGATCAAATGTCCATTGCAAATTAGTTTTATTCCTTTTGCCCTGGATGGAGTGCAGTGGTACTATCATGGCTCACTGCAGCCTCAACCTCCTCGGGATCAGGTGATCCTCCCACCTCAGCCTCCCCAGTAGCTGAGACTACATACAGGCATGCGCTACTATTACCGACTAATTTTTCTATTTTTTGTAGAGATAGGGTCTCACTGTGTTGTCCAGGCTGCTCTCAAACTCCTGGTCTCAAGTCATCCACCCACTTTAGCCTCCCCAAATGCTGAGATTACAGGCGTGAGCCACCGTACCTCGCCTTTACCCATTTTTAAATTTCAAATGTTCTTGTGCAAACACAAAAAGGGAAGTGATAGCTATCAGTGAGTTGGCTTCATTAGCAGAACAGGAACTTTGCAAAGTAAAATAATGCTTGTTTTATAGCAATGTCATCAATATCTCAAATAGACAATGATTTTAATAATGGCTGAATTTTATCTCAAATTCACAGAATCAAAGTAAAGCTTTTAGAATTCATGCTATCAAAAGGAAATGATATGATATGATGATTAATGTTTTATAAATTCCTTCAAAATATTCAGCATCAAAGGTAATATTTTCATAGTGATAACAGCTACGAATTTTGATTGCATTGGGGTGAAAACAATATTCTTATTAAGAAACCTATAGAGTAAAAATGTAGCTGGAATTGTTTGCAGTGTACACATGGTTTTTTGTTTTTTTTTTTTGAGACAGAGTCTCGCTCTGTCGCCCAGGCTGGAGTGCAGTGGCGCAGTCTCGGCTCACTGCAAGCTCCGCCTCCCGGGTTCACGCCATTCTCCTGGCTCAGCCTCTCCAAGTAGCTGGGACTACAGGCGCCCGCCACCACGCCCGGCTAATTTTTTGTATTTTTAGTAGAGACGGGGTTTCACCGTGGTCTCGATCTCCTGACCTCGTGATCCGCCCGCCTCGGCCTCCCAAAGTGCTGGGATTACAAGCGTGAGCCACCGTGCCCAGCCCACATCGTTTGTTAATGTGTCAGAATGTGCTATTCTTTTGTGCATGAAAGGAAACTATTAAGAGAGTGAAAAGACAAGCAACAGAATGGGTGAAAATATTTGTAAGTCATATATCTGATAAAGGATTAATATCCAGAAGATATAAATAACTCCTACAACTCAAGAACAACAACAAAATAACCCAATTCAAAAATGTGCAAAGGACTTGGATAGGCATTTCTTCAAAGAAGATATCCAAATGACCATTAAGCACATGAAACATCAGTAGTTATCAGGGAAAACTAAATAACAGCCACAGTGAAGTGCCATTTAACACTCATTAGTATGGCTATTTTTTTATTATTATGCTTTAAGTTCTGGGGTACACATGCAGAACGTGTTTTGTTACATAGGTATACACGTGCCATGGTGGTTTGCTGCATCCATCAACCCGTCATCTACGTTAGGTATTTCTCCTAATGCTATCCCTCCCCTAGCCCCCCACCCCCCAATAGGACCTGGTGTGTGATGTTCCCCTCCCTGTGTCCATGTGTTCTCATTGTTCAACTCTCACTTATGAGTGAAAACATGCGGTGTTTGGTTTCCTGTTCTTGTGTTAGTTTGCTGAGAATGATGGTTTCCAGCTTCATCCATGTCCCTGCAAAGGACATGAGCTTCTCCTTTTTTATGGCTGCATAGTATTCCATGGTGTATATGTGCCACATTTTCTCTATCCAGTCTATCATTGATGGGCATTTGGGTTGGTTCCAAGTCTTTGCTCTTGTGAATAGTAGTATGGCTATTATTTTTAAAATGGAAAAGAGTAAGTGTTAGCAAGGATGTGGAGAGATTAAAACCGTCATACACTGCTGGTGGGACTGTAAAATGGTACAGCCACTGTGGAAACCAGTACGTGGGTTCCTCAAAAAGTTAAACTTTTTGCTTGTTTAACTTTAAACAAAAGTTAAACATTACCCTATGATCCAGCCATTCTACTTCTAAGTATATACCCCCAAAAATTGAAAGCAGGAACTTAAACAGATACTTGTGTACAAATGTTCATAGCTGCTTATTTACAACTGCCAAAACATGGAAACCATATGATGTCCTTCGACAGATGAATTGGTAAACACAATGTGGTCTATCCATACGATGGAATATTGTTGTCTTCAAAAGGAAAGAAATTCAGATACATGCTACAAATTGGATGAATCTTGAAAACATTATGTTAAGTGAAAAAGCTGGATACAAAAAACATCAAATCTTGTTTGACCACGTTTATGAGGTATCTACAACAGGCAAATTTATAACCAATAGTATAGAGGTTACGAGGCACTGGTTGGAGGGGGAAATAGAGTTAGTGTTTAATGGGTACAGAATTTCTGTTTGGGAGGGTGACAAGTTCTGGAAGTAGACAGTAGTGATGGTTGAACAACACTATGAATGTACTTAACCCCACTGAATTGGTATGGTTAAAATGGTAATTTTTTTGTTACGTATATTTTACTACAATAAAGAAATGGTTTTCTACCAATCTAAATGGAAGATAAACTTGTCAAAATTTTATAGACATACGCATGATCTTTCTCTATTTGCTGTCCATCATGTTCAAATTTTAGAAATGTTTGTGCATTTGAATAATTACTTTGTTAATGAACCTAACTGTCCTGCAATACTATTAGACATTTTGGAAGATAATCTCTGAATTTTTGTTGCATTCTGTTCAGAATCTGTTGGAAATCTTAATGAAAAGTTTCAAAAATTGGTCACCAAAACCTGGAGCTTTTAAAAGCTTAGAAAATTGCAATTATTGAAAATCAGGCTCATTCCTGTAGCCCCAGCTACTTGGAAGGCTCAGGTGGAAGGATGGCTTGATCCCAGGAGTCTGAGTCCAGCCTGGGCAAGATAGTGAGACCCTGCTATTGAAAAAAGAAAAAGAAAAAAAAATCAAGCTTGTACCCAGAAAGGCACTGAAATTTATCCCTGTAAAAACAATGGGAGGGAGGGGAATTGAACAAATTCAAATGTTGAATAAGACTTAATTTTGAAATTCTAAAATATTACTTTGGATATATTGACATGTTTGATAGAATTTTCAATTTTAACTGGATATGTTTATATTTTATATCAGAAATAAATGGAATTGGCCAGGCATGTTGGCTCATGCCTATAATCCCAGCACTGTGGGAGGCCAAGGCGGGTGGATCGCTTGAGTCTTGGAGTTTGAGATCAGCCTGAACAACATGGTGAAACCCCATCTCTACTAAATATACAAAAATTAGTCGGGTGTGGTGGCACACGCTTGTGGTTCCAACTACTCAGGAGGCTGAGGTGGAAAGATCGTTTGAGCCCAGGAGGCAGAGGTTGCAATAAGCTGAGATCATGACTGCACACTCCAGCCTGGATGAGAGTGTAAGACCCTGTCAAGAAAAGTGGGGGAAGGGCGGAAGGAAAAAAACGAAGGAAGGAAGAGGAATTGAGAAGGCCTATAATTTTGCTGCAAATATATGTGGCAAAATAAAAATTATAAATAGAGACAACTTATTTTCTGAGTTTTGCTTATAAAAGTATTTGTTGAGGAAAAGTATTCTGAATAGAGACAAAAGACAGAATCTATAGGAAATACTGGGCATAAATATTTGTACATTTCAATATGACAAAGACTAAAATTGAGATTATCCATCATTTCATAGATGTTGTTCTGAGTTTACAAGATACTGCAGCACCCACAGAGAGAGCATTTTCTGAATTAAAAATACATTCTATGGAGAAGAGTCAGTTGAAGGCATCAACAACCAAATTAGTAAGCGTAGATGCAACTTTGATAAAATTTTGCAAGTAATTTTAAAAAAAATATTAATAAGACCATATTAAAATTATATTCTTCAGAAAAAAATACTAGATGTGGCTAAAACTAATTTATATATGTGAATGTGTACTAAGAAGAGTCATGGAGGTGGCAGTAAGCCAAGATCACGCCACTGAACTCCAGAACGGGTGACAGAGCAAGACTCCGTCTTAAAAAAAAAAGAGTCATTTGTTTTTTTCTTAATCAGATTTTCAACATAGATAGTTTTTTAAATTTTACTTTAATCTACATGGATTTAGGCTCTTTTAGTATTTTAGAAGGGATTTTAATTTTGAAAACTAGTTTTGAATCAAAATCTTTTCATAGGTTTACCAATGTATTAAATCAATTTGATGGTCAAAAAATAAATGTTAATTATTTTATAAATCATCTCTTTCTCTCTCTATTTTTCTTTTTGACACAGTTTTGCTCTGTCGCCCAGGCTGGAGTGCAGTGGTGTGATCTCGGCTCACTGCAAACTTCACCTCCCGGGTTCAAGCGATTCTCCTGCCTCAGCCTCCTGAGTAGCTGGGACTACAGGCTGCCCGCCACCACCCCCAGATAGTTTTTGTAGTTTTAGTAGAGATGGGCTTTCACCATATTGGCCAGGTTGGTCTTGAACTCCTGACCTTGTAATCTGCCCGCCTCGGCCTCCCAAAGCACCCTTTACTTTCAAGAGTGTCCCAGTTTGGCTGACTTAAATATATGCTCACTTTATCCATGAACCAGCAATTCTAGTTCCGTGACCCAGTAATTCTGTTTTAGCTGGGTATAGGCCCAGCTAAAATGACCACATGCAAGCAACAGAAGACGTGCTTAAGAATGTTCATAAGAGATTATTTCTAATAGCTCTAAACTAAAAACAAGCAAATAATCATCAAAAAAGACAACGGGTAAGGAGATTATGGTCTCACCTGTGGCTGCACATTAGAATCAGCTGGCAGGCTTTCAGACCACATTTCCAAGGCTTCCTCCCTCAGCCTTAGAGACACACTGCTAACACCATACTTCGGAAGTTACTGTGTCCGGAATTGGTGGGTTCTTGGTCTCACTGACTTCAAGAATGAAGCTGCGGACCCTCGCGGTGAGTGTTACAGTTCTTAAAGGCGGCGTGTCTGGAGTTTGTTCCTTCTGACATTTGGTTGTGTTCGGAGTTTCTTCCTTCTGGTGGGTTCGTGGTCTCGCTGGCTCAGGAGTGAAGCTGCGGACCTTCGCGGTGAGTGTTACAGCTCTTAAGGCGGCGCGTCTGGAGTTGTTCGTTTCTCCAGGTGGGTTCGTGGTCTCACTGGCTTCAGGAGTGAAGCTGCAGAGCTTCGCGGTGAGCATTACAGCTCATAAAGGCAGTGTGGACCCAAAGAGTGAGCAGCAGCAAGATTTATTGCAAAGAGCGAAAGAACAAAGCTGCTACAGTGTGGAAGGGGACCCGAGTGGGTTGCCACTGCTGTCTGGGGCAACCTGCTTTTATTCTCTTATCTGGCCCCACTCACATCCTGCTGATTGGTCCATTTTACAGAGAGCCGGGTGGTCTGTTTTGACAGGGTGCTGATTGGTGCGTTTACAATCCCTGAGCTAGACACAAAGGTTCTCCACCTCCCCACTAGATTAGCTAGATACAGAGTATGGACACAAAGGTTCTCCAAGTTCCCACCACACTAGTTAGATACAGAGTGCCGATTGGTGCATTCACAAACCCTGAGCTAGACACAGGGTGCTGATTGGTGTGTTTACAAACCTTGAGCTAGATACAGAGTGCTGACTGGTGTACGTATAATCCCTTAGCTAGACATAAAGGTTCTCCAAGTCCCCACCAGACTCAGGGGCCCAGCTGGCTTCACCCAGTGGATCCCACACCGAGGCAGCAGGTGGAGCTGCCTGCCAGTCCCGTGCCCTGCGCCCGCACTCCTCAGCCCCTGTGTGGTCAATGGGATGGGGCACCGTGGAGCAGGGGGAGCGCTCATCGGGGAGGCTCGGGCTGCGCAGGAGCCCACCGTGGGGACGGGGTGGGGGAGCGGAGAGGCTCAGGCATGGCGGGCTGCAGGTCCCGAGCCCTGCCCCGCGGGGAGGCAGCTAAGGCCCGGCAAGAGGTCGAGCACAGCAGCTGCTGGCCCAGCTGCTAAGCCCCTCACTGCCCGGGGCGGCGGGGCTGGCCCGCTCCAAGTGCGGGGCCCACCGGGCCCAAGTCCACCCGGAACTCGCGCTGGCCCGCAAGCACCGCGTGCAGCCCCGGTTCCCGCCGGCGCCTCTCCCTCCATGCCTCCCCGCAAGCTGAGGGAGCCGGCTCCGGCCTTGGCCAGCCCAGAAAGGGGCTCCCACAGTGCAGCGGCGGGCTAAAGGGCTCCTCAAGCGTGGCCAGAGTGGGTGCCAAGGCCGAGGAGACGCCCAGAGTGAGAGAGGGCTGTGAGGACTGCCAGCACGCTGTCACCTCTCATTACTAGAACCCTGGAGCCCGCGCCTCACCTCCTCAGTATCCTCTTCATCAAAACTGCGCAGAGTGAAGCCAGACACAGACTTGCCCTGTCAATCATTTCTGTGGTTTCCCTTCTCTTCGCTGGTCCTTTTCGGATCCTGCTACTAGCGGTGCAATTTTGCAATGAGACACGCGGGCCAGGCCAGATTGCTCCTCAGCTCTTTGAGGGCTGGGAATAAGCTTTTATCATTCTAAGGCCCTTATTCTTTAGGAAGGATTAGGGCAGACTTGCAAGGAAGGACTTAAATTTTCCTCAAATCAGTGCAATTAATTCTCTTTGCAACTTTGAACCCTGCTGGCTCCTTCCCTCACAGATATTAGTAACAAAATCAGCAGCACCGCGTCCTTTTGTACCCTCCCCGAACAGAGCGGGAGGAAGTATTTCCAATCCCCGTTTAGACCCAGCAAGGGAGGGACGGCTGGGAATTTTGTTTGTTTGTTTAAACAAACTACTAATCTTTTGCCAGCTACTATAATTTTACTCACAGAAAGATACTTTTAAAATATCCTTTGTCCTTCAACACAGACAGACGGATCTGACAGAAGGTCAGACAGAAGGTCTGGTGCTGTTCTCCCAGTCTTCATTTACCAAGGAACATTTTTGTTTATGTAATTCGAATTATATAATTCGAAAACATCTTAGTGTTTATTTAGTAGGCTAGTGCAAAAGTAATTGCGGTTTTCGCTATTGAAAATAATGACAAAAACCGCAATCACTTCTGCACCAACCATATCATCCTTTTTGCAGATGGAAAAATTAACGTTTGGAAATGCAAAGTGATCTGCCGTTTCAGTACCCATTCCACTGTTAAGTTAGAACCAAGCAGTGTGCCCGAGCACTTGCAAAGATATTCTGGAGCCAATCAGCGCCATGGTCGGTGACGCCAAGAGGAAATTGACATCTGTGGAAACATGTTCCTGCGTCTGTGGGAGTAGTGACGCCATGTTGAAATTGACAACGGTTAGGCTATTCACACCACAGAAACAGACAAATGCTACAAACTCGGGTTCTCTCTGCCTGAAAGTGGCTTGCTAAGCATCCACACCATTTTGAAGTAAAGATATTTTAAGAGTGCCTCTGTGAGTCAAATTATAATAGTGTGGCAGTTTGTAAAAGTTTAGTAGTTTGTTAAAAAAAAAAAACTCATGAATTGAAATACAGCTTTTACATTATTGCTATGTTACACGTTCCACTTTAATATTTTAATTAGTGTTGAGGAATAAAGTAAATAAGTTAATTATAAAAGTTCTTCCCAGGCTTATATTGTGCTTATATTTTATGCTTTACTTCAGCCTACTTTTTCCAGGCTTTAGGACATTTCCAAGTTTCCGTGTAGAATTAGTTAAGGTTCAGTAGATGGCGCTACTACACTGTTTTTAGTCATTTCAGAATTGTTGCTTTCTGGGCTACTAATGGGAAACTTAACAGATACAGAACAGGAGTGGGGAGGGAAACCCAGCCTCTTTAACAAGTTCTAGGCTGGTTACAACTAGGACTTTAAGTCTCATTTTTTTCAAACTGTAACATTCTGTGCCTGTAGTATGGAGCTATATTGTGAAAGCATCTGTCGATAGACATTTACGTTTGACATCTGTCATCTGAGCATCTGAAGGTGCTCTGCCAATATATTCTCTCCAGGTCTTGTAGTTTAGATGGGTAGATGAATCCTCCCACAAATCCTCCACTGCTCTTTTTACACACAGAGTAATAAAGTCCAGAGAGGTCCTGTTTCTCTGCAAATTGAGTTTTTACACCCGGAAAGCTGCCTTTCGATGAAAAACAACAACAATTGATGTTATAAGAAAGAAACTCTTTTTGATGAGCGAGCATGTGACAAGCTGACTGGCTGCCATCTCTTTCTTGCTACTCCTTGGCCCATCACTGAAGCTGGCTAGTAGTCATCATCTTGTTCACTTTTTTTTCTCTTATTTTGTTTGTTATGAAATATTTGAGGAGTACAAAATAGGGTAGAAAAAACATAACAAATATATATGCACTTACCATTGAGTTTAAGAAAGAAAAAATGGCATATATATTGTAACACCCCGTGGATTAGTATCATGTACATTCCCTGTCATTCCTCCCTAGTAGAGTTTGCTTTTTTCCATTTGTGTCTTTGTTATCTGTCATACTTAATTTGTCTTTTTTGCAACTACTTTTCTTCATTCAACACTATGTTTTGGGAAATTATCCATGTTGATATTTATTTTATGCATGTTTATATTTGCACAGTATTCCACTGACTGAGTTTTTTGCACTTCATTTAAGCCATTCTTCCATTGATATATATTTATATTGCATCCAATTTTCCATTACTACATACAACTTGCATTCTTGTTTATGTAAGATATTCCTGTAAACCTATATACTTTATGTATCCTAAATATCTCATAATAACAAAACATAAAATTAATATTTACAGTCCTTGCAGACAGTTTATCATCGCGTTGCCTCATTAAATGTAGTTTGTGTTATTTTTGTTGTTTTTGTTTGTTTGTTTTTGAGATCGGGTCTCCCTCTGTCACCCAGGCTGGAGTGCAGTGGTGCAATGTTGGCTAACTGCAATCTCTGTTTCCTGGGTTCAAGCAATTCTCCCACCTCAGCCTCCTGAGTAGCTGGGATTACAGGTGCCTGCTACCATGCCCACAGCCCGGCTATTTTTGGTATTTTTAGTAGCGATGGGGTTTCACCATATTGGCCTGGCTGGTGTCGAACTCCTGACCTCAGTTGATCCACCTGCCTCAGCATCCCAAAGTGCCGGGATTACAGGTGTGAGCAGCCGCCCCTGGCCTGTAGCTTGTGTTATTTCTTTTTTTTTTTTTTTTGAGGCAGAGTCTCGCTCTGTTGCCCAGGTTGGAGTGCAGTGGCGCGATCTCGGCTCACTGCAAGCTCTGCCTCCCGTGTTCACGCCATTCTCATGCCTCAGCCTCCCGAGTAGCTGGGACTACAGGCGCCCGCCACCACACCCGGTTAATGTTTTGTATTTTTAGTAGAGACGGGGTTTCACTGTGTTAGCCAGGATGTTCTCGATCTCCTGACCTCGTGATCTGCCCACCTTGGCCTCCCAAAGTGCTGGGATTACAGGCGTGAGCCACCTCGCCTGGCCGCTTGTGTTATTTATTGTAGGAATCAATTATTTTAAAACATTAGAAGGCAATAGACTGGAAGCTTAAAAAGCCATTTGATGGTAATTCGGCCTCTTAGAGCTTCAGTCTTCTAGAACCCTATAAGTTGGGGCCAGGCGTGGTGGCTCAGGACTGTACTTCCAACACTTTGGGAGGTCCAGGCAGGTGGATCACTTGAGGTCAGGAGTTTGAGATCAGCCTGGCCAACATGGTAAAACCCCTTCTCTGCTAAAAATACAAAAATTAGCCAGCCGTGGTGGTGCACACCTGTAATCCCAGCTACTCGAGAGGCTGAAGCAGGAGAATTGCTTGAACCCAGGAGGTGGAGTTTGCAGTGAGTCAAGATCGTGCCACTGCACTCCAGTCTGGGTGACAGAGCGAGACTCTGTTTCAATAAATAAATAAATAATAAATAAATAAGACTTAGAAGTGGAATGGCAGCGTTGCGTATTCACATATTCTACTTCAAAATGCCAAATAGCTCTTCGAAGTAGTGGCAACAATCTCTACTCCTACCTGTGGTGTTTGAGAGCTCCAGGTGTTCATCATCCTCCCCAAACCCCTGCTTTTAAACTTCTTGATATTGAAAAATTTGAATATATACAAAAATAGAGAGATTAATGAACCTTTATGGTCCTGTCATTCGATTTTAATAGTTACTAATTCATAGCCAACCTTGAATCATATATACCGATCACACTCCTGCAGGTTATTTGAAGCAAATTTCAGTTCCAGGATAACACTCTGAAAGATAAGAAATCTTTATTTTTTATTTTTATTTTTTGAGACAAGATTTCACTCTGTCACCCAGGCTGCCGTGCAGTGGTGTGATCACACCTCACTGCAACCTCAACCTCTCAGGCTCCAGCGATCCTCCCACTTCAGCCACATGAGTAGTTGGGGCTATAGGCACGTGCCACCATACCCAGCTAATTTTTTAATTTTTTGTAGTGATAGGGTCTCACTGTGTTGCTCAGGTTGGTCTGAAACTCCTGAGCTCAAATGATCCTCCCTCAGCCTTCCAAAAGTGGTGGGATTATAGGCATGAGCTACTGCACCCAGCGAGGACTCTTTATTTTAAACATAACCAAGACACCATGATTACACTGAAAAAATAATCATCAATCTTTCCTTGTTGAAATAAAATAACCAGCCATGGTTCAAATTTCACAATTGTCTCATAATATTTTATGGTTGGCTTGACTCACATCCAAAATAAGATCCATAAATCGCAATTGTTGATAAGTTTCTTCAATATATTTCAATTGGTGGGTTCCCTCCCCATCTCTCTTTTTTTTGCTTGGTATTTATTTATTGAAAAAGAAAAACAGGATTGTTTGTTCTATAGAGCGGAGGTCCCAAACCCCAGGCCACAGACTGGTACTAGTCCATGGCCTGTTAAGAATTGGGCTGGCACAGCAGGAGGTGAGTGGTAGGCGAGTGAGCGAAGCTTCATCTGTATTTACAGCCGCTCCCCATTGCTCACATTACTGCCTGAGCTCTGCCTCCTGTCAGATCAGTGCGGCATTAGATTCTAATAGGAGCAGGAACCCTGTTGTCAACTGTGTGTGTGATGCATCTAGGTTGCATGCTCCTTATGAGAATCTAATGCCTGATGATCTGTCACTGTCTCCTGTCACCCCAAAATGGGACCATCTAGTTGTAGGAAAAGAAGCTCAGGGCTCCCATTGATTCTACATTATGGTGAGTTTTATAATTATTTCACCATCACCTGAGGTCAGGTGTTCAAGACCAGCCTGGCCAATATAGTGAAACCCCATCTCTACTAAAAACACAAAAATTAGCCTGGCGTGCTGGTGCGTGCCTGTAATCCCAGCTACTCAGGAAGCTGAGGCAGGAGAATTGCTTGAACCCAGAAGGCGGAGGTTGCAGTGAACCGAGATCTCGCCACTGCCCTGCAGCCTAGGTGACAGAGCGAGACTCCGTCTCAAAAAAAGAAAAAATTATTTTATTGTGTATTACAATGTAATAATAGAAATAAAGGGCACAATAAATGTAATGCACTTGACTCGTCCCGAAACCACTCCCCCCAGCCCCGCTCCAACCACCCAGCAGTCTGTGGAAAAATTGTCTTCCATGAAACTTGTCCCTGGTGCCAAAAAGCTTGGGGACCGCTGCTGCAGAGTGTCTCATAGCATGGATCTTAGTGAGTACATGGTGTGGAACATGCTCCTCTCTCTGTGTGTGTTCTGAAAACTGGTGTCAGATTTTGATCAGATTTATGTTCAGTTTTTTTTGATCCCATAGTTTGCAAAGTGCTCTTGTACCTCTGTTCAGAATGTCTTTCCAGGCAAGGAATTTGGAATTCCCTGCAAGGACAAAGGTCATGTTTCAAACAATGAGAAGCAACATTCCCAGTTATGCAGATACATGTTCTACGTGATTTTTCACTTCTTTCTTTTCCTACGTTTGATGACAATCTTGGGGAGTGGGGGGAGTTGTCAGATTGAAACATTTACTGCATCAAAATAATAATTTCTAAGCCAAAGCGAACTCCCTGTGCACTCTGGATCCTGCTCCTTCTCCAATGGTAATCTAATTTTACCTTTGATTCCATCCAGTACATACGGGATTGGAGTCCAGGAAACTGAAAAATTATCTTTTGTATTATCTTTTATTGTTCTCTTTAATTAATAAAAAAAAAACCAGACATCCTTCCAAGTTTCCAGGCTATTTGGCTGGGTTAGGAGAAGGCAGAATAAATACAGTAAAAGCTAGTTGCTCAAAAAAACAAGAAACAAAACTCAAACCCAGAAAGAAGTGATATAGTATTTTCTTACTCCATTCTTGGTTAAAATTCAGTCTCAGTGAACAATTTGTTACAAAAAAAATTAAAGTCTGTAATATTGTTGAAGTTTATCTCATTTTTTTCTTTAAATTTATCTATCTCCTTTTTTTCTTTAAATTTCTCCCTTAAATTCTGGATTGAGAATTGACAATTGATTTGAGAAATGGAAGAAAGATAAAGAAGAAAAGGGAGGCTTCTGGTTTAATATGACATAAAGTTCATAAAACTGGAATGAAACCGTGCTTTTCATGCTTGGTTTAGGTGCCTAAGACATTTCAAATGATCGCTGCAAATATACATAGAATAGGGGGAAATTTCTCTATTCTTTCCTAAGCCTTGGGTTGGTTTCTGGGGAATATTAACACACACAGACTACAGACTCCCTTTACCAAGCTGGGCATTTTCACACATGCAAATACAGTTTTGGGGACTGGTGAGCATTATTTGAGTGGTTGCTTGGTATCGTTTTTTTTTTTTAAAAGAATCATTTTCAATTATCTTTATTTATGTATTTTATTTTTTTAGGGACAGGGGCTTCCTCTGTCTCCCAGGCCCGTGTGCACTCGTGCAATCATAGTTCACTGCAGCCTCCAACTCCTGGGCTCAAGTGATCCTCCTGCCTCAGCCTCCTGAGTAGCTGGGACTACAGGCATGCACCACGCCGGGCTCTTCTTGTTTAAATTCAGTTCAGTGAAATATTTTTAAAAAACAGAATCTAAATATTTAATAGCAAATAATGGGATAACATTTATTAAAATTGTTTTTAACTTTGAGACCAATAAGCATATACACAAACATATAAAGAAAGTATTTTGCAGGATGGATGGCAATATTAACTTTCTTTATGACTCAATGTTGAGCTTTCCAAAATTATGTTAACTAAGTTATTGAAGAGTTTCATTGATAGAAATTATGAAACCATCCTTGAATACAGAGAGTTCACTAGCAGGCAGGCAATCTATATTTCACACAGCTGGAAGATGTGAGGAGATAAAGAGTAAAGGCTGTGGTGTGTTTATCACCGCTGATCAGCACACAGACTTCAGATATGAGAATGTGTTAAGACAATTTTCCCCCCAGGTTTTTCAATTATATACTTTAAGACTGACATTATCAGCGGGATCACCTTTTAGAATGGAGATGAGCAACTTAACACATACTATTAATAATTCTTCAGTTTTGTCCGTCAGCCACCAGAGGGCAGTATTTTCTCTCTTTCTCTTTCTTTCTCCCTCTCCCTCCCCCGTCTTTCTTTCTTTCTCTCTCTCTTCTTTTTCTCTCCATTTCCTTCCTTTTCCCCTCTTTCTCTCTCTCTCTTCTCTCTCTCCATTTCCCTCCTTTCTTCCCTCCCTCTCTCTCTGCCTCTCTTTCTCTTCTTTCTCTTCCTCCATTTCCCTTTCTCTCTCGCTCTTTCTCTACCTATTTTTCTTTCTTTCCCTGTCTCTCTCTCCCCCATCTCTCTCTCCCCCATCCCTCTCTCCTCCATCCATCTCTTTCTCTCCTCCATCCATCTCTTTCTGTCCTCATCTCTCTCTCTCTCTCTCTCTCACACACACACACACACACACACACACACACACACACACACTGCATACTTCATGGAGATAACTCATCTCATAGGAGGACTGACCTAGTTCTGCCTGTTCCCAGCGCCCCTCCCTCACTTTCTTGCTCCATGTGCTGTGGTCCAGGCTGTCCTCAGAGCATTCTCTCTGGTCTCCTGGATTCTAATCTTCCAGGGTGCTGCCAGGAGAGGTATTTTGACCACATATCTTTCCTGTTGAAGATGCTTCAAGGACAGCGTCTCTCTGGGATTCAGGGACATTTGGACACATCTCTGTCTTAGCCACTTACCCCATGGAACTGTCATGATTGATTTATGTGCCCATCTTCCACACTGGCATAGGAACTCCTCTAGGATGGAGACCTGGCAGCAGATACTGTTTTTGGTAGCCTCAATTCCTAGCAGGATGCCAGACACATAGCACGCTGAGGCCTCAGTGATTAACCAGTCATAGTTGAGAAACTCTATATATTGACCCTGTTGCATTTTGTCAAATATGTATGCGTTGACTCGCCCTCTCTGCCAGCCTCTGATTCACACCAAAGGAGGCTAAGGAGGGGTTTGAATCCCTGCATGAACCGGGGCTTCCGCTTGTTATATCCACTTAAAGAGGGCTCGAGGGTTAACCATTGCTTTAAACATACATTTATAGATTTTAAAAATTAGGCCAAATGCGGTGGTTCACACCTGTGATGCCAGCACCTTGAGAGGCCAAGGTGAGAGGATCACTTGATGCCAGGAGTTTGAGACCAGCCTGAGCAAAATAGTGAGACCCCCATCTCTAATAAAAACTTAAAAATTAGCTGAGCATGGTGGTGCATACCTGTAGTCCCGGCTACTCAGGGGGCTGAAGTGGGAGGATCCCTTGAGCCCAGGAGATCAAGGCTGCAGTGAGCTATGATCATGTCACTGCACCCCAGCCTGAGCAACAGAGCAAGACCTTGTCTTTAAAAAAAAGAATAAAAAATAAAAATATATAATTAATAAAATATAAACATAAATAAAAACGGACCACCTTAGCAGGGATTAGTTGACAGCTGAGAGCAGGAAGGAGATCTGGGCTAGAGACTGGGAAGTTTGGGGTGTGCCTGGGAGAGGCTGGGGTTGGGGGCAGGGGGACAAAGTATTCCAAACAAGGTTTCCAGTGAAATCTTTAACGTTCACCAACAAGGCAGTGCTGGACTTGGTGTCACCACTAGCAGCCTCTCCTTGACCATTTTTGACACATGTGCTCTGTTTTACTTTGAGCAAGAAAATTAAGATATATGGTTTGGCTTTAAAAGGCATAGTTCTGGGGCCGGGTGTGGTGGCTCACGCCTGTAATCCCAGCACTTTGGGAGGCTGAGGCGGGCAGATCACGAGGTCAGAAGTTCGAGACCAGCCTGACCAACATGGTGAAACCCCCTCTCTACAAAAATTAGCCGGGCATGATGGTACCCAGCTACTCAGGAGGCTGAGGCAGGAGAATCACTTGAACCTGGGAGGTGGAGGTTGCAGTGAGCAGAGATCATGCCATTGCACTCCAACCTGGGTGGCCAAGCTAGACTCCGTCACACACACACACACACAAAAATCCAAAAGGCATACTTCTTTTTTACCTGGTAACACACGCACATGGTAAACGGAAGTCCAAACAGTACAAAGGGGGTAGAATACAAATTGTTTTAAAAATGGCAAGCGAGGCTGAGCGTTTTAAGGACGTCTTATCTAAAATGTGGTTATGCAGTCATTTGTATTTATACGTCTCCTTCTCAAGTCTGGGTGAACAAAGCTCATCAGAGCACTTACCAAAGTCAGTGGAGAGCAGCTGGTATAGGGTGCGCATCAGGAAATTAGTGAGGCAGGTGAATCAGACGTCTACCATTTGCACCAATTGCTGCAAAATCAAAGATAGATCAAAGCCCTCAGAACGGTTGGTCTGAGCTTGCAAACTTTTCCTTTTCACATCTTGTTGGCAAGTGCTATGCAGGGTGAAAAAGATCTGGGAGAGAACAAAAATGATTATTCTGTTTTGTCTAGATGTGGAAACTCTGCCCTAGACTCTTTTGAGTTTAGAAGAAAAGGTGAAAGTTATTGCTAGATCTAAATAAGTCCCAGTTGGGAAAGATCTCAAGACAAAAAATTTTCATGGCATGTTGATACTTCAGAGATGTAATATGAGGAGGCTTTTATATTTTGGATGTGAATGAGTATGGTCACTTCATATTTACTCCTTTTTAAGGTTATAAATTCTCAAAGGGTGTTGACAATTTAAACATTTCTTAATGTGGTCTCAATTGCATTATTTAAAAAGCTGTTGAAATGGAAAAAGGAGTTCAGACTGGAGACACGTCGAAGATGTACAGAAAAATCCAGTGTTCAAAGACGTGTGATAAAATGAAAGGGAAGGAAATATTTGGAGACAAAAACCAAAGAATCTAATGGAAGAGAGGATTTTTATGGCCATCTGAAGCTCCTACAGCATGTTAATCTGAACAGTTATGTTCCAAGATGAAAGTGTTTAGTACACTGCTCAGTAAATATTATTGTTGGTGATGAAAAGTTTATTATGGAGAAAAAGGGAATTTTGTGGATGAAGACAACGAAAATTGTGAGGCAACATGTCCAAAGATCTTGAAGGGCTGCGAAAATTTTTTGAAATATAGATAAAGAGTAAACTATTTTCTCCAAGTATACAATAAGAATTTGGAGTGATGTAATATAACGTATATTATATAATATATAATTATATGTAATATATAATTATATGTAATATATAATATATAAAATTATATGTAATATATAATTATATGAAATATATAATATATATAATTATATGTAATATATAATTATATGAAATATATAATATATATAATTATATGTAATATATAATTATAATTATATAATAGCAAACAATTTAATTAACTTTTGCCTAAAACATTCCAAACAGAAATAACAATTTATACTAATTAAAAATTTATTGACATAAACTGTTCAGTGATTCACATAAAACCTGGTAAAGATATGTGTTATTAATAATTATTCAGACTTGGGCTGAGGTGGGAGGATCACTTGAGCCCAGGAGTTTGAGACCTGCCTGGGCAACACAGAGACACCTGTCTCTATGACATAAAAATAATAAAGTTATCTAGCATGGTGGTGTGCACCTGTAGTTCTAACCACTCTGGAGGCTGAGGCAGGAGGATCACCTGAGCCCAGGAGTTTGAGGCTGCAGTTAGCTATGTTTCTGACTGCACTGAAGCCTGGGTGATAGAGCAAAACCCCATCTCTAAAATAATAATAATAATAACAATTATTATTCAGACTTGGTACTGAATACTTACCATGTCTTCTGAATGCTCACATTTTGAGTATTCTTGAAGAATACTTCAGCTGGGCATGGTGGCTCACACCTGTAATCCCAGCAATTTGGGAGGACACAGTGGGAGGATCACTTGAAGCCAGGAGTTCAAGACCAGCCTGCGCAAACTAGCAAGACCCCACCTCTCCGAAGGAAATTTAAAAATTAGCCAGGCATGGTGGTGTGCACCTGCAGTCCCAGATACTCAGGAGGCTGAGGCAGGAGGATCACTTGAGCCCAGGAATTTGAGACCAACCTGAGCAAAATAGCGAGACCTGATCTCTATAAAAAGAGTTTAAAAATTAGCCAGGCATGGTGGTATGTGCCTATCAGCTAGGCAGGAGGCTGAAATGGGAGGATCGCCTGAACTCAGGAGTGTGGGGGTGCAGTGAGCTATGATCGCACCACTGCACTCCAGCCTGGGCGACACAGCAAGACCCTGTCTCTCTCACACACACACACACACACACACACACACGCACACACAAAGAAAAGCCTCTCAAAGTTGGTTTCTTCCATGGGTATTCTTTTCTTCTAGGTAGCATCCTTGTGTTCCAATATTTACATGAAGATAATGCCTTGCTGTTTTTCCGTTTTAAGTGAGCAAAATTTGTGGTAGGGGAGTCCAGAATGAGAAAAACAATGACAATTTCAAAAGCAGACCTCCCTTATTTTACAATTTTGCCCTGGATTTCATTTTATGGCCAAAGTCCAGCTGGCCAACCTCTCTTACCCTGCACTGCCTTCTGTGATTTTGTTTGGGATGAAGGATCAGAGGAGACAGTTGAAAGAGAGCTGACATTGAGGGCAGCAGCGGGGCAAGTTGGGAGAGAGAGCTCCCCTTCCCTTCACCACGGGAAACGCAGGCAAATCCCACACCGGTTTGTTTTTGTTCTCCCTGATGGCAGAAGAATTCCTATCCCTTGGGGTTTACGCTCATTTTGTGTGCTCTCCAAATCTCCCCACTTATCTTTAGACAGACTCCCAACAACCCTCTGGACACAACTCCAAAGGAAAGGGTTCGCGGACCCACGTCGTGCTGGGGAATGACGCAGCTCACTTTTTCACAGGAGGCAAGTCTGGGAAGTGTTTAGTCAGTTTCACGGTGACAGGCAGGATATCAGCGGGAACCAGGTCATGACAGAATCCACACCCTGCTCTCCTCCCGTACACAGTAAGAGGCAAGTCTCAGCCAGCCAGCGCAGACTCAGAAATAGAGGGTGAGGAAGAGCTCCAAGCACTGTTTTGTTTCCTTTTTTTGCACGGTTGAGCTTGTAGAAGTAGGGGTAGGAGAAAAAGAAAAAAAGGGAGAAAGAGATGAGAAGGAAGAGGATCTATGCTTCCAAGGCTAAAGCAACCCTGGCAGAGGTGGGGCTGTGAGGTAATCAACAACACTTTCATTCGCTCTTCAATGTTTTCAATTAATTAATTGAAAAAAAAATTTCTTGAACGGCCCTCTTATTGGCAGACAACATTCTAGGAGCTAGGGTTACAGCAGTGGAAGATCAAGGCCCTGCTATCATGGAATTTCAGTTATATTATATAGAATATCTGTCATATCCCGGGAAGGAAGATAATATCCAAGTAAACAGATGGTCCATGCAATTTTAGCTAATGAAAAGTGCTTGAAGAAAAGCCAGGCAGGGTCAGGAAATAAGTAGTGTGTGTTTGTGTGTGTATGTGTGTGTGTGAATTTCAGACAAGCAGTCAGGGAAGGCTTCTAGGAAGAGGTGACCTTTGAACAGAGGCTCTGGAATGAGGTGGAGAACAAGCCATGTGAACAATTTATCCGTACAACTGAGGACTGCTTTCCTCTTCCTTAGCAGGGTGCACTTGTGTGCAATTTCTCCCCAGGGTGGGACCGCAGCCCCACTTCTTGAACCATAGAGAGACCGGGGAGTTAGAGAGAGGCAACTTCCACAGCAGTGGAGTCGGGTGATCAATATCAGAGCTGTGGCTGGACTGGGAGGGTTGGATCTGAGATGCAGTGATGGGGGGTGGAGGGAACGGCACAGCCTCTGGTTGTCACAGGGCTGCTGCCCAGGACACAGGCTTGGCTGGGGACCGAAGGGGTGTAGTTAGCTCTGCAAGTGCAGTTTGGACCCCAGCATGGCTACTGATCAGCTTGGTGCCCTGGGCACGCTATTTAACCACTCTGGGTGTTAGTTTCTTTGGAGAATGGGGTTCATAAAGGTCCCTCTGCCACAGGGTCGTTGGATTAACTGAGCTGATATACATGTAGAGGGTCCTCAGGAGACTGCCCAGCATAGAATCAATTCTACATAAGCTTTGGCTGTTGTTAACACGTGCCATACTATAGGGACCCTGAGCTCTCTCCACTCTCCCACACCCCTACACCTACTCCTCAATAGACTGATTAGTCTCCTTATAATACAGCCATTCTTGTCCCCCTTGGAAGCCACTTCTTCAGGGCCTCCACGGAGTCCTGCACAAAGGGCTGTGGCTTTGAACCTAAACACGAAGGGCCGTGGCTTTCACCAGCGCGACCGCACGGTATCCTAAGGGCAGATCCTGCGGTGCCTCCCAGCAGCCTTTCCTGACTCTTGGGATGATTTCTTTTCTAGAGTTGGATGCAACTTTCTGGCCTCTTTCTACCTAGAGCTAAAGAAAAATAATTCAAATTTAAATTTTCTTGGGAAATCTAGCAACGTTAAAAAAACCTGTGCCTTTAAATCCTTACCTGGAGAACTGCAGTCAAGAGCACGCAGGAAAATGTGAAAGAAATGAAGATATAGCTTGATCTAAGGGATAAGACCTAGTGTTTGGTAGAAATAAGACCTAGTGTTTGAGTGTAGTTTACAATAATCTATCTTATATTTTAAAATAGCTGAAAGAGAATAATTCAGGTGTTATAACATAAGGAAAAGATAATATTTAAGGTGATGGAAATTCCAATTATACCTATTTGATCTCTAAAAATTATATGAATGAATTAAATGATTACATGTACCCCCAAATATGTACATTATGTATAAATAAAAAACTTATTTCAAAAATCAGAAATAAAAACCAAAGAAATAGAGAACATAGCCATTGTTCAAAACATTGATCTGGTCACGATACTCCTCTGCATAAGGCATTTTACTATCACAAGTGGCCCATTGCCCACTATATCAAGTTCAAACTCTGGCTTGAGGCCAGGTGCAGTGGGTCCTGCCTGTAATCCCAGCACTTTGGGAGCCCGAGGTGGGAGGATCGTTGAGCCCAGAAGTTCAAGACCAGCCTGGGCAACATAGTGAAATCCCATCTCTACAAAAAATACAAACATTAGCCAGGTATGGTGGTACGTGACTGTAGTCCCAGCTACTCAGGAGGCTGGGGTGGGAGGATCGCTTGAGCCGGGGAAGGCTGCAGAGAGCCGTGATCGTGCCGCTGCACTCCAGCCTGGGTGACAGAGCAAGATCCCATCTCAAAAACAAAACGAAACAAAACAAAATTCTGACTTGAGAACTTTCCGGCTGTGCCTCTACTTACCTTTCTAGCATCATGGCTCCACACTCTGTTTGCTCATCTGGGAATCCCAGCCTTACTGAACTTCTTTCAGCTTCTGCAGCCAGCCACGCTCTTTCTGGCCTCTAGCTTTGCTGTGTGCTCTTTCTCCAGCCTGGCACTTTGCTCTGTCCCCAGCCCCTACAGTCCTTTACCTGATCTGCTCTGATTGATCCTCCAGTCCTCGGCGGCTAAGTCACTTCCCTCTGCAGGAAAGCCCTCTTGTGTTCTCCTCCGAGGTGCTGCCTCAGCAACCATTGCCTTCTCCACTGCAGAGGGTGTCTCCCTGTTCCTAGGGGAGGCCTGAGCATCCCATTGTATGTGTCCCTTCTTGCTCCACCCTCAGAAGCAACCAGAGTAGCAACCAATGAGTTTATTTATTATTTATTATTTATTTAGTTTTTTGAGATGGAGTCTTGTTCTGTCACTCCAGCTGGAGTGCAGTGGTGTGATCTCAGCTCACTGCAACCTCTGCCTCCCAGGTTTAAGCAATTCTCCTGCCTCAGCCTCCCAAGTAGCTGGGATTACAGGTGTCCACCACCACACTGGCTAATTTTTGTATTTTTAGTAGAGATGGGATTTCACCATGTTGGCCAAGCTGGTCTTGAGCTCCCAACCTCAGGTGATCCGCCCACCTTGGCCTCCCAAAGTGCTAGGATTACAGGTATGAGCCACCATGCTCCAAGTGTTTTAAAAAGATATGTAAATTTGTGGGGTACAAGTGCAATTTATTTTACATGCATAGTGGTTAAGTCAGGGCTTTTAGGGTGTCCATTACCCAAATGACATAGATTGTACCCACTAGAGTAATGTCTCATCATTCACCCCTCCCACTCCCTCATCCTTCGAGTCTCCACTGTCTGTTATTCCATGCTCTGTGTCCATGGGTACGCATTATTTTTTTAGCATCTTCTTATGAGTGAGAACATGCAATATTTGTTTTTCTGTATCTAGCCAGTTTCAGTTAACATAATGACCTCCAGTTCCATCATGTTGTTGCAAAAGGGGTAATTTCATTCTTTTTTATGGCTAAATAGTATTCCATGGTGTATATGTACCACATTTCCTTTATCCAGTCATCTGGTGATGGACACTTAAGTGGATTCCCTATCTTTGCTACTGTGAATTGTGCTGCAATCAATAGACTAGTGCAGGTATTTTTTTTTTAATCTTTTTTTTTTTTTTTTTTTTTGAGTTGAAGTCTTACTCTTGTTGCCCAGGCTGGAGTGCAATGGCACAATCTCGACTCACTGCAACCTCCGCCTCCCGCATTCAAGGGATTCTTCTGCCTCAGACTCCCGAGTAGCTGGGATTATAGGCGCCTGCCACCACACGTGGCTAATTTTGGGGTTTCACCATGTTGGCCAGGCTGGTCTCGGACTCCTGAACTCAGGCGATCCTCCCACCTTGGCCTCCCAAAATGCTGGGATTACAGGTGTGAACCACTGTGCCCAGCCCAGTGCAGGTATCTTTTTGATATATTGATTTCTTTTTCTTTGGGTAGATATCCAGTACTCGGATTGCTGGATCGAAGGCTAGCTCTATTTTTAGTTCTTTGAGAAATCTCCACACTCTTTTTCATAGAGGTTGTACTAATTTTCATTCCCACCAACAGTGTATCAGCATTCCCTTTTCTCTGCAGCTCGATGAATTTATTGACTGAAGGCATGTTCTTTGCTTTCTAGGAGTTTAGAATCTATTTGATGCAAGAGCTGAAAATGACACAGAAGAAATAGAACTGTAAAGCAGGTAGCTCAGTGAGTTCCTCCAGGGAGTGAATTTCTGTAAAGATCTTGCCCAAATTTAGCTAGTCCCTAGAAGACAGGGTAGAGAGTGTTGTGAGATGAGAAGTAAGCAAGGATCCAATTATGAGGCCATGGTGAGCAACTTGAAAGAGTTTGGTGTCATTGGAGGACAATGAGAAGACAAGGAAGAGCTGTCAGGGAGGGAAATTGGGCATCCTTAAAACTAACCATGACAAAACAATTATGCACACCCCATCTGTAGATTCCAACACTAATTAGCCTCTTTTCCCACCTCTTTTCAATACTTGGAGGTATTGAAAAGCCTTCAAGTTTTCAGACTTATCTGGATTTGTCACAGCCAAGCTCTGCCCTCTATCCAATGGGTTGACCTTATGCAAGTTAGTTAGGATCTGCAAACATCAATATCCTGGTATGATTAACAGGAATAACAACAAAACCAACTTTATAGGGATTTGTGAGATTTAAAAGAGATAAGTACAGTACTTAGCATGTGACTAGAACAGAATATAAAGGTAAATTATAATGGCAGCCGTCAGTAGTAGTACTACTACAGTAGTAGCAGCAGCAGTAATATTAGTAATAAAAATAGTGGTACAGATACTCTTTTAACGGAATAGCATATCGGAGCTGCCCCCAGGATTGCTACTCTGGGAGTGTGTGTCTGCACATACCATTTCCTGAGGACAGACTACTGTGAAGTCTCCTCTCTGTGCTTCCTCCATCACTGGCCTGAGATTGACAGCTGTTTAGCAGGGAGATCACAGAGCTGAAGGACCCACGTGAAAAAGTGGGATCTGGAGGTGAGGAGGAAAGGTGAGGGTCAGAAGAGCCTGGAAGTCTAGGGAGAAAGAGGCTTTTCTTCCTGCATTTGGTGGTTAGCCATGTTTGCCCCCGACATAGCTGGCATGCAGGCACACATGCTAACATGTGTGCTAACCACCAAATAGCATGCAAGATTACATCTGTGTGTGTGCGCATGTGCGTGCACGCACACACACACACACACACACACACTCCCACACACCCCTGATAAAATCTGGGGGAGAGACAGCTTTTGTGACAGAGTCCCAAAGCTATTCCTAGATCTCTCCCCTCCCCATGTGGACCATGTAATAGATTAAAACGCACTTTAAATGTAAGCTAGAGGACCACATTTCATGCATTTTCCTGTGCACTATTTGAGGGTGTGCATTTGGGCTCATGCAACACAGTTCCCCTCTCTCCAGCACTGCAGGCAGGTAGTGTGTCAGGCATGTTGTTATTACTGCCACTGTCCTAGATTCAGTGTGAATGCAGGAGGGACCCTCTACTGGAGTTATGAGAGTTCTGGATCTCCTTAGGTGATCAAAGTGGAGACACAAGGTGTGAAAAATGGAGGTCAACTTGGGGTCAATTCTCCCTGGAAATGTGTTTCTATATTTGAAACCCACCTTAACTAAAGAACTATGAGAAAAGGCAGTCATTGTTGGATGCTAGGCTGCACACCCTCAAGGCTGTATGACCTGTCTAGCCTCTCTCCCCATCCTTACACATCCCCACCCCACAAAGCCATTAGACTCTTCCTCACCTCTGCTATTTAGCTATGAATATTTTCTCTGTTTTCTTTTCTTTTCTTTCTTTTTCTTTTTCTTTTTTTTTTTTTGAGACAGAGTTTCCCTTTTGTTGCCCAGGCTGGAGTGGAAAGGCACGATCTTGGCTCACCACAACCTCCACGTCGAGGGTTCAAGCAATTCTCCTGCCTCAGCCTCCCAAGTAGCTGGGATTACAGGTGCATGCCACCACGCCCAGCTAACTTTTTGTATTTTTAGTAGAGACGGGGTTTCTTCGTGTTCGTCAGGCTGGTCTCGAACCCCTGATCTCAGGTGATCTGCCTGCCTCCGCCTCCCAAAGTGCTGGGATTAAGGTGTGAGCCACCACGCTCTGCCTGTGAATCTTTTTTTCTTTTTTCTGTTCTTTTCTTTTTTTTTTTTTTTGAGACGGAGTCTCGCTCTGTCGCCCAGGCTGGAGTGCAGTGGTGCAATCTCGGCTCACTGCAAACTCCGCCTCCCAGGTTCACGCCATTCTCCTGCCTCAGCCTCCTGAGTAGCTGGGACTACAGGCGCCTGCCACCACGCCTGGCTAATTTTTTGTATTTTTAGTAGAGATGGGGTTTCACCATGTTGGTCAGGATCGTCTGGATCTCCTGACCTCGTGATCCGCCTGCCTCGGCCTCCCAAAGTGCTGGGATTACAGGCATGAGCCACCATGCCCAGCCGAATCTTTTTTTCTTAAGAGATTGGCACGGATAGAGATTATTGGAACGATTTCAGTTTTTTCCCCCTTAGGAAGAAAAGACCAATGTGCTTTCGTCTCATGGCCCATTTCAGCTCGACATCACTGTGCATACTCCTGGCTTGACACCATTCAGAACCTGTAGCAAAGGTGGAGTCACTTCCAGGCATGAGAGTAGCAACTGGCTGCGTGCTCGGCTTGCAGAAATCACTTTCCTTTCTTTCCAAATTCAGGGCCAGAGATTTCCAAGCTCTGGAGGTGAACTGCGGATGGCATGGTAAATTAAATGAGAAACAGGGTGAACTGTAGCCGTAACATGCATGACAGCAAAATGGGTAAAGACCAGAGAAGGCCTCGCACGAGAATTTTGCTAGGGCACCTGAGGCTTCAGTATGGTTTGGGGACATGGGTGTCAAAGTTTTAAAAGGTAAAAGGATTTTAATGTAAAATAAAATAAGAATATATTGTTTTTTTTTAAATGAGTGCTAAACTCCATGAGTTCTTTTCCTTTTACCCAAATTGATTTAATTTTCAATATTGATTTCACAGGCTGCTGTGTTTGCATGTTTGGATGATGTTATGATGGAAACACGTTTACTAAGAACCCTGTGGTTGCTCTGCAAAATGAAGAGGAGCTGCAGAGGACTGTCCCAGGCAAGACCAACTTGCCTGTTATACCTTTGGGAAACATTCAGTGCTTCGAAGACAGAGGAAATTTAGCTGCAGTTAAAGTACTTGCAGAGAGAGCATCTGAAAGTATAGGGACAACCTAGAGATGCAGCAATCAGACTATTCTAGAATAAGAGTTGACTTATGGTTTACTGCCTACTTAGTAAACTATGGGATGCACGCAGACAGTGATGTGGTCGGGCACGGTAGCTCATGCCTGTAATCCTAGCACTTTGGGAGGCTGAGACGGGCGGATCGCTTGAGGCCGGGAGTTTGAGACCAGCCTGTCTAACATGGTGAAACCTCGTCTCTACTAAAAATACAACAACAACAAAAATTAGCTCCGTGTGCCTGTACTGGGGTTACTGAGGCAAGAGAGTTGCTTGAATCTGGGTGTTCGAGGTTGCAGTGAGCTAAGATCATGCCACTACAATCCTCTCTGGGCGACAAAGCAAAACCCTGTCTCAAAAAAAAAAAAAAAAAAAAAAGGAAAAAGAGAAAGAGAGATTCCTGATACTTTTCTTATTTATTTATTTATTTAGAGACAAGGTCTTACTCTGTCACCCAGGCTGGAGTGCAGTGGCGTGATCTTGGCTCACTGCAACTTTGAACACCTGGGCTCAAGCAATCTTCCTGCCTGAGCCTCCTGAGTAGCTGGGACTGCAGATGTGCATCACCTTGCCTGCTTAATTTGTTTTTGGTACCCAATGGGCAAAGGCATGACCTTCTCTTGCCCTCACTGCCTTTCCTGCAAGCTAGAGTGCAAACCTGATGGGGCAGCCAACTTAAACCAGGGGACGGAAGCTGTGTTTTGAGGCTGGCAGAACACCAGAAAGAAAAATCTGGATTCTTGATGATTGTGCAGCCTCCATTCCAGCCCTGGATTGCCTTCCTGGATTTTGATGTGAGTCAGAAATAACCTACCAGCTTTGTAAAGTCACAGTGAGTTTGGATCTGTCATTTTCAGAGGCCAAACTATGTCCTAACCCATACACTCACATGTTAGATTTCTTGTGGATGGAAACTGTGGCTATTCCTTTTGCTCAAGAGAAGACAGTGGACTTTCTTGCTTTTCTTTTGCAACACACATCATAGACTATCCAACCCGAGGGACTATTTGGTTGGAAAAGCAATTGATTTAAAAACCAATTGGTTTGGTTGTATCAATTTTAAACAAAAATGGTAGATTTTGACGTTTCCCTCCTTTGGTGTAATTAGATTTCTGTAGTATCGAGGCAGCCAGTCGCCAATAGTAAGAGATGTCTGTATTCCTCTGTGATGAATTAGACGGCCCTATGGATTCATCTTTGGAAGTTGACAAGTCCATGTTCCAAACTAGACTGACTCTTGGATTTAATGAACACGACAAAACAAAATGTATCACAAGCAAAAAGCATGCTACTGTGTGCTGGCAACTACTTTAGTTTGTCGAAAAGGAATTTCTAGGAGGAAAAGATAGAGTTTTAAGCCAGACTTAAAAAGTCACTTGCCAATTTTCTTAAATTTTGATTTTCTAACCCAGCTTACTGTAGTATAGGCAAGGTAGAAAAACAGTCATTTATCTGAAGGATATTCCACCCAGAATTTCAGCTTTATGTGAGCATTAGACAAATAGCTAAGATTCCCTGAAATTTATGTGCCCAGAGTGATGCTAGTGAAGGGGCGTCATTGTCTGGGGTAAATAACCAGGGATCGTCCTCTTGCGTCAGGAAGTTTAAGGACATGGACACACACAAGGAATGAATTTTGGAGCGCAAGTTTAATAGGCTAGGGAAAGAGAAAGGAGAACAGCTTTCTCTCCTGAGAGAGAGGGGCTCCTGAACGGGAATTCCGGCTGGAATGGGAGTGTATTGGATTTTATAGACAGCCTTGAGGAGGCAGTGTCTGATTTACATAGGGCTCACAGGTTGGTTGGACCAGGAGTGACGTTTACATAGTGCACGGAAAAGGCTGGCCACCCCACTCTAATCTTATTATGCAAATGGGCTTTCCACTTGGCTGGTGCCATGTTGCCTGCTCCTCACTGTACATGAAGCTGGCAAAGAGAAGGGAAGATGGAGCCACCATTTTGACCATGCCTAGTCCCAGGTAGCCTTCTTCTATTGGCACAGCAGCTGGCATTCACCCACGCAAGCTTCCAGCTTGCTTGTCTATGTCTGCAGCTCGATTTTCCAGGCTGCTGTTTGCTAGAAAAGAAAATGATTCTGGGGCTGCTTTTCATTAAAAGGAAAACCTTACCGAGGACTCCCTTACCTTCACTGTCTGCCTAAGTAATTTCTTCTTCTTCTTCTTCTTTTTTTTTTTTTTTTGAGACAGAGTCTGGCTCAGTCGCCCAGGCTGGAGTGCAGTGGTGCAATCTCGGCTCACTGCAAGCTCCGCCTCCCGGGTTCGCGCCATTCTCCTGTCTCAGCCTCCCGAGTAGCTGGGACTACAGTCGCCCACCACCATGCCTGGCTAATTTTTTTTTTTTCTTTTTTGTATTTTTAGTAGAGACGAAGTTTCACCATGTTAGCCAGGATGGTCTCGATCTCCTGACCTCGTGATCCACCCACCTCGGCCTCCCAAAGTGCTGGGATTACAGGCGTTAGCCACCGCGCCTGGCCAGTAATTTCTTCTTAACTCCTATATCACTAGGGACTTCACATGCATTATGTCATGTAATCCTCACCATACAAGAGAGGTAGTACCACTATTATCTACATTTTGCACATGAGGAAATTGACATGATTGGCAAAGTTTACACCTCTAGTAGTGGCACAGTCATGACTGGAATCTTAGCCTGACTTGTAGACTCTGAATCCAATGCTGTAATGCATATTGACGCAAATGCTTACAACCAATAAACTTTTTCTGCGGTGTTCCTGATAGCTTCTTTCTCTGGTCCAGTTATCGTTACATTATTTTTACCCAGCACTTGTAAGTGTCTTGGTGTTAATGTAAAGACATTCACAGGCGAGAAGCTGGGAAAAAATGCAAAGAATAAAATGATTACATCAATATTGTCAACACATAGGAATATTTGACTTTGTTTTTGACGGTGGAGGGTAGTTGGTAGTAGTGATAGGAATATTTTAATAGCAATTAGCCTTTTAATAGAACTAAATGACATCATAATATAGCAATGACGTTATTTTTTTCTAAACAAGTATATTCACAAATGAATATTGTATCTTTATTCCTGTAGGCCTCCTATTGATCAGAACACCTTTAGGACTCATTTTAAAAGAGTCTTCAAAGTCCATGCCAGGCTTAGCACAGTGGCTCACATCTGTAGTCCCAGCACTTTGGGAGGCTGAGGTGGGCAGATCCCTTGAGCCCAGGAGTTAGAGACCAGCCTGCGCAAGATGGCGAAACCCAATCTCTACCAAAAACATACAAAAATTAGTCGGGTGTGGTGGCGTACGCACGTAGTCCCAGCTACTTGGGAGCGTGGGGCAGAAGAATCACCTGAGTCCAGGAGTTGGAGGCTGCAGTGAGCTGTGGTTTTGATTGTGCTGCTATGCTCCAGCCTGGGCAACAGAGCAAGACCCTGTCTCAAAAAAACAAAAACGAGAGACAAAGTTCATGCCAATCAAGTTTTTTTTATGGATCAAATGCTGTATTGGCCCCTTGAAGGGACATTTTTTGGCAAAATGTCACCTAGAAACAAGACTAGTGAATAAAGTGAGGGTACAAGCTAGAGAATTCTATCTGATTCTTTAAATGAAACCTCAGTGTAAAGTAATGAGACTCATTTTCTTAGGTTGTGAGTGGCTCTGAGAATACGATTCTGAAAATACTTTAAACATGGGAGTAATATTGAAATAATTGTAGTTTTCTGATAACAACTTTAAAGGAACATTGAGATAAATGGACTTTTGGGCTGCTTATCTTAAAAAAGTAACAAAATGCAGAAAATGAATTCATAGACAGTGTAATTGTAGAAACTGACAGCTTCCTCTCTGGCTAAAAGTCTTCCAGTAACAAAATTGCTTATCTGTTTGCATCTCAATTGGTCCTTGAATAGCCAGAAGAATTCCTCCTCCACTTTCCCTACTTCTCTATTTTAGACTTAAAAAAATTCAGCATGTTTTATTTTGTGACTCCTAAAGAGTTACTGGTCTTCCTGTTTAATTCTCCTATGTTCTGGGAAATATGTGAGATTTAAAATCTAGTGATAAAGAGACATGACAGACATCAGAAGACATGTCACACTCAGTTTCCAAAGGGCAGAGTACAAGACTTATGCTATTCTCATTCCAAGTGTGTGACATTGGTGCTGTGCCCATGTTGATATCCAAGACCAACAGAAGGACAGCCGAAGAGAATGGTTCCTGATAAGAGTTCATTTCTCTGCTTGCAGCCATCTGCAAACTGAAGTCTGTTGATAAGCACCCCATAAATTGTAACATGAACAACCCATCCTCCAGTTTTAGAGGGAAGTCAGCTTACACCAATTGCACAGATAACAGGTTTTCAAGAAGGAGAGAAATTGTTATGAACACACTCCCTTCTTTCTTCCTGAGCTCTCTGCGGTGCAGGGGGTGCTGGCAAAAACAATGACAAACCATCTCCAGTTTCTGCAAATCACTCTCCCTAAGAGCTAAAATCAACTGTGCAAACCCCTTCCAAGCTACATAGGAGTGTCATGTTTAGACCATTCATCACTGTCCCTTACACTGGAGGAGTTTTTCGTGGATGGTGTTACTTCCTGAGCCAGCCTTTTCACTGTCACCAAGATTTATGCCTTATTATTCTCTTGCTAAAGGATTCCTCAAATTTCCTAAGGTCTTTCTCTTCCAACAGGGTGAGTAGGAAGAGGACAACTCCCATTCGGAGCTGTGCTTTCTTTTTTTCTTTGAATTGTGAGTGATCTGTGCTCTTCCTCCTCTTCAGTTGTCACCATAATTGATGGGCTTCTGGATATATTGGTTCAATGAAGACTCTATCAACATGACACCAACTGGGGCATTTGGTTTAGTCCTTGAAAAAAGTAATTAATTTGGTGGAGAAAACATTGATTCAATTGCTGATTGATTGAATAGAATTTGTCAGAGTAGCCCCTGAACTGTGAGCACATAACCCAAGGAACATGCTACTGCAGTGTTATGGAAAGGAAATCTGGAAACTTTTCAAAATCTCTCCTTAACAGGGTACCTTCGTCTCATACACCCCTGTGGCATAGCAATTCTTGCCTTATTTCTGCCAAGTCAAATATGCTTGTAACTATCCACTATTTTTTGTGAACCAGCTTTCAGACTAAGTTCAATATGAGATCTGAGAACTTAGTCCTAACCCCTTTTAATGAATACCTAGTAAACCATGTTCACTGGGCCTTATATCATAGACTATCCAACCTGAGGATCCATTAGGTTGGAAGAGTAATTGACTTAAAACCCAACACAAATGCCATAGCAGACACTGTAGGTAGCCTATTAACTTATCATTTCTCTAGCCTCCTTTACTAACAGAACTCCAAGATGTTGTGGCATATGGTTGCAATGTTCTTCGTGGATCTTCCACTATCCCAGGAGTGAAAGCTGGCATGACAATTTTGCGTCCCTTCTTACAGCAGGTTGAGGTATGGGCTTGGTGCGTAACTGTAGTCAATGAGACATGAGAGGGAATCTGCTGGAAACATTTTGAGAATGTCTTTCTGCCCTAATAAAAATGGATACAAAAGCAGCCTGGGCAACACAGTGAGACCCCATCTCTAAAAAAAACAATGTTTAAAAGTTGGCCGAGTGTAGTGATGCACACCTGTGGTTCCAGCTACCAGGGAGGCTGAGGTGGGAAGATTGCTTGAACCCAGGAGATGGAGGCTGCAGTGATCTATGATTGCACTACTGCACTCCAGCCTGGGCAACACAGCAGGACTCTGTCTCTAAAATAAATAGCTACAGGAGGAACAATGGTCCTTTTCTGCCTCTGGACAAGTCTGTGAGTTTGGAAGCTGCCGTAGCCTTTTTGCCACCATTGGTGGAGGAAGAAGAATGGGGCCGGCCGGGGTGGGGGCAGGGGGCGGGTTCCAGCAAGCTGAGGATGACAGAGGAGAAAGTGAAAAGAAACTTCTACCTTTGAAGGTACGACGGAAGTGGAGGTCTGATATAAAATGTTGTGCCTTAGATGTGGGGCAGAGGAAACTATTCTGATGCAAATTTGCCTGTAATGGGCTTGCCCTGCCAGCTTATACAATTAAGATGCTGTGATTTAGAAGAGACCTTGGGGTAAGATATTTTTACGGAGTCGTAGAACTGCTGTAGATTAACAAACACAAGACTGGGAATCTCAGTGGCTTTGGTAAAGATTATTTTGGAATGACTTTATTTCTTGTTATTTTGGGACAGAGGTGTGATGAGGGGATTCCCTGTGGGTGAATTTCTGAATTTTTTTTGTATCCAAAGGGAGCAGAGAAATCTCTGAGGTGGAGATTCACACCCGGTGTTAAGTCACTTTTCAGCAGGCAACACTAGATTCTGGTCACAAATCTCCGAAGAAAATAGTCTCCTTCCCTCAGCCTCATTTCCTCAGACCATTAAGAGGTGGGAAGCATCCCCCAATTTTCTCTGCCGCCCTTCTCCTGAATTACTTTGTCTGGTAGAGCGAGGGAGTACAGCTGACAATCTGTGTTTTCTCTTGTGTGGGAGCTGCCTCCCTTTGATCGCAACCCTTGACTTGATGGCGGCTGGCCACATCCCAGAAGGAAGAAACAGGATAGAGTTAGGGCAGGTCATATTTATTTTAGAGGAAACAAAAAGGGTGGGGAGAACCTTCAGCAGATGAACATGTATATGTCATGGGGCAGAAAGAGGTAGAAGCCTGGAAAACGTAAAACAGAAAGACAGGATTGAAAGACTCGATCATCCCAAAGTGTCACCGTTCATAAGGACCAGAAACACCACCAGGACGGATGCACACGTTTTTGTGAGATTTTGTGATGGCCAGGGGAAGGGTGGCCAGAAATCAAGGATTCACTTCCCTCACTAGCGTAGTTTCCCCGTCCTGAATTCCCTGTGCATTATGATAACTGGATTCTTGTTTAATTCTTTGCAATGCCAACACTAACACACACTGTGCATTAGGGAAATACTGTAGATCAGCTTTCTCCCAAACAGCTGTCTCTTGTCTTGTTTTGAAAGCATAACCTTTTGTAAATCAATAGGAAAATCCCTCTGCCTGTCTCCTGGAGCGAAGAGTAGCCCTGTAACCTCCTTTCCATGAAGTGGAACTGAAGTCATTGCAGGTGCGCTGAAGGACCCTGCTGTGGGCCTTCAGGGAGCCATCTGTTCGTTAGAGGATGGGATGGCCTTTGCTTTGGGAGACACAGATGGGTGGGCATTTGGCTTTTAGGCCAGGTCAGGTCACTAAGCTTGTTTCCTCTGTGACTGTAATCAAATAACTGATGCCTGACTCTGGTTAAAGAACTTTTTATTTAGAAAATATTTGCTATCATGGGAAGATGCTGTGTAGCTTGCATGCATCTCATCGCTCACCTCTGATTTAGAATTTAGAGATCCTTCAGAGATTTTTGATTTGGTTGGGTGTTCCATTTTCTGTGTCTGGACAGGTTGACTTGCCGCAAATATAGGGAAATAATTGTCCTCCCAAATGGCTCTCTGTCTTTTTTATTTTATTTTTTTGAGGTAGGGTCTTGCTATATTACCCAGGCTGGCCTTGAACTTCCGGTCTCAAGTGATCCTCCCTCCTCAGCCTTCCAAGTAGCTGAGATTATAGGTGTGAGCCACTATGCCCACTTTGGTTCTCTGTCTTGAATGACGAAAATGTGAATTGCCGAACCTAGAGTAAACTGGGCTTGAGGAATTAAAAGGACCCTTTAATTATTAAACAAATAATTCCTACAAGTAAAATTCCTTCAAGAGATTCTGGAGGACTATTGATGAAATTCTGTCATTTTGTTAAATACTGAAAAATAGGTCCTATTATTTTAATCCTTCTAACATTGCCTTTTGAGCAACAGACATGTAGAAACATTTCTACATCAGTACATTTGAGTTTAATGAATGAGTGATATTTGGGTAAAGTGTTTTGCTTAGGTGTTCCTCCTTCTGACTTCTTGGTAATATAAACCGAAAATAAAATCCTAAGCCCCTCATCTGACTGAATAGACCCCTTCTTTCAACAAGTATTTTCTACAGAAAATACCAGTTCTGGCCATGATGGGAAGGGAGGTTCAGGCATGCTTCATTCTACCCTCCTCCCTTTGGTATTCAGGCACAACTGACTAGCATTAACATTAAAACAGATTTTAAGATGGACAGAACAGACTTTTGTAGCAATAAGGTACCAAATTCAAACCTGACTCCAGTGTAGCATCACATGACAGATAGCAGGCCCTGAAAGAAATCAAAGTATTTTTACCCCAAAATATATTTGACATATTTTGAAATGGCCCTGCAAAGTAAGGGTAACTTACATTCTGTAAATAATTGCTTTCCCTTTCTAGGTCTTTTCCTGATCTGGAAGAAATTAGCTGAGAGTCTAGCACCTTTGAAAAGTCCAAATAGAAAACATTTGCCATGTATTGCCTCTAAGAGTGGCAACCTATGAGACTTCATCTACAAAATAAGAACTTCAGTCTCCACAACCCCTTATCTTAACCCACACACTCCTCCAGGTCTTTAGATAATAACCTGATTCTTTCAACGAATTGCCAATCAGAACATCTTTGAATCCAGCAATGACATGTGATCTCCTCCCCTGCCCCACTACTTAGAGTTGTTCCACCTTTCCAGACTGAACCAATGTATACTTTAGTATTGATTGATGTCTTATGTCTCCCTAAAATGTATAAAACCAAGCTTAACTCAGCCACTTTGGACACATGTTCTCAGGACCTCCTGAGGCTGTGCCATGGGTCAGGGTCCTTACCTTTGGCTCAGAATAAATCCTTTCAAATATTTCATGGAGTCAGCAGTCACTATGAAGAAAAGATGTTACGATCCCGGTACTCATTGTGTCTTCATTGTAGACAATTTCTGTGCTCTAAGTAGAAGAAACTGGATATGATGTCAAAGTCTAAACTTGGTACACAAAAGCACTAGAAAGTTCGATATGCTTTGCAGAAAAGATTGTTTGCTTTATAAGTTTATTAATTGTGAGATTTAATTAAATAGTAAGAACTCACAATACTTTTTATTTTTTATAATGTTACTGGCATGTACTTATTGTAATGACATGTACTTACTCTAGAACATTTAAGAAATTCAGAAAACATAAAGAAAATAATAAATACTACCAGCAATCTGAATTTCCAAAAAATAAACACTACTAAAATTTTGGTATGCTTCCTTTCAGTGTTTTTATATACACATAAATAATTACAAAATTTAGACCATATTTTATATATAATTTTGTGTTCTATTTTTTCATAATAATCTTATAGTGCTTTTAAATTATTAAAGTTTAATTTTCAAGAAGCTTTTGGGAATTATCTGGAGTCTATCAGGCCATTCAGTTTATATTTAAGTTAAGAAAGTTTGTGATTCTGTATTTTGTGAAGGAAGCCTCCTTTGCTGTAATTTCCTTTTTTAATTTTAATTTTAATTTTTTTTGAGATGGAGTCTCACTCTGTCACCAGGCTAGAGTACAGTGGCACGATCTCAGCTCACTGCAACCTCTGCCTCCCAGGTTCAAGCGATTCTCCTGCCTTAGCCTCTCGAGTAGCTGGGACTACAGGTGCACACCACCACGCCTGGCTAATTTTTGTATTTTTAGCAGAGACTGGGTTTCACCATGTTGGCCAGGATGGTCTTGATCTCTTGTGTTGACCTTGTGATCTGCCTGCCTCAGCCTCCCAAAGTGCTGGGTTTACAGATGTGAGCCACCATGCGTGGCTACTGTAATTTCCTTTTTTTTTTTTTTTTGAGATGGAGTCTCGCTCTGTCACCCAGGCTGGAGTGCAGTGGCACAATCTCGGCTCACTGCAAGCTCCGCCTCCCAGGTTCAAGCCATTCTCCTGCCTCAGCCTCCCGAGTAGCTGGGACTACAGGCGCCTGCCACCACGCCTGGCTAATTTTTTTTTTTTTGTATTTTTAGTAGAGACGGAGTTTCACTGTGTTAGCCAGGATGGTCTCGATCTCCTGACCTCGTGATCCGCCGGCCTTGGCCTCCCAAAGTGCTGGGATTACAGGCGTGAGCCACCGCGCCCGGCCTACTGTAATTTCCTTAATCAAACAATAGTTACATGGAGATCCAATGTCTTCTCTGTGATTTTATTATTTTTTTTTCCTAAAAGTCACTTAACATAACCTTCAAACTTGAAATTCTTAAGACATCCACTGAAGTCATATGAATTCATTGTTCCTGTTTTGAAAAATATACTTTTCGAAGTGAGGTTGTAGCAATAGTTCATGGATGTCTGAAGTTCACACAAGATGGCCTGGCCAAAATCCTGCCAGCCAGATTGCCTCCTAGTTAAGGGAAGGCTTCTACCAGGGCTCCAAGATCCTGTTTAAGCTCTTTGCAGGAAGGGCCCTGTCTAATACCCATATTATCATAGGAGCTCAAGGAATGTGTATGGCATGACTGAATAGCTTGTTTGGCTTACAGAAGGTGAGGGCATCTTCTGCCCTGGAGGAAAGGAAAAGAGGTATAAATGAACAGAGAATCAAAGAGAGAAAGAAATCATAGAAAGGAGAAACTAAACAGAAAGAAATTGTGGTAGTTATTAAATATGTGTATAAATTCTTTAACACCCCTCCCATTGGGTGGGGGGTGTCTTTGTCCCCTTCCCTTAGAATCCAGGCAGATTCTGTGACTTGCTTGTAATCAATAGAACGCAATGGAGGTGGCACTTTTAACTTCTGAGGTTTGGTCATAAGAGGAAGTGCAGCTTTTATCTTATCTGCTGGGACACTTGCTTTTGGAGTTCTAAGCTGCCATGTGGAAAATGTGACCACCCAGTAGCCTCCATGTTGTAAGGACGCCCAAGCAACTCAGGGAGGCCTTGGCTGTTGGTCCGATCAACATCCCCAGCTGAGGCCCAATAGACCACCAGCTTCAACCCCCTTGGGGTGACCGAAGACTTGGTGGTTAGAGGTAGAATCACCGAAGACTTGGAGGCTAGAATCACCCCACTTGATTCTAGCCTCCAGCCATCCAGTCGTCCCCGGTGCTTGAATCTTCATAGTTGAGGCCTCAGGTATCTTGGGACAGAAACCAGCCACTGTGCCCTTTTTGAATTCCTGACCCCTAGAATTTATGAACGTGATAAAATGGTGGCTTTGCTCCACTAGGTTTTTGAGTGGTTTGTTACACAACAATAAATAGAAGGGAAACAAAGACATGGTTTGGGTCTGGGGAGGATGTGGAAAATCTTCCAGAGGATATTTCGCTCTGAACTTGTTACGCAGTAAGCTGTCGAGGAAAACAAAAACAGTGAAATAATTTTATGATATAGAAGAAGGAACAGTGCTTGATTATGTTTCGAAGCACCTCAATCATCATTTTTTCCATTTGAAATGATATTAAATGTATCTATTATCTAGTAAATATATTATTCATAATAATAATAAATAAAACAATTTTTTAAAGGCTAATTGTTTTATTCTTGGTTAATACAAGAAAAGCAGACACCAGAGTTTATTATTTAAACACTAAAAGAGGGTGTTATAGGAGCACAGAAGGCTTAATGGAAAAAAATATATAAATAAAAGAGGGTGTGCTATTTGGGATGATAAAAATATTTAGTAATAAATTCTAAATTTTCTGAGTGAAAAAAGAAAACTAAGATCTTAAAATCCTGCTCCTTACTTTTATACATATCTTTTATTGAGTACCCACTGTATGCCAGGTTTTCTGCCAGGTGTGGGGGCTATGGAGATGAATAGGAAATGAGCCCTGTTAATTATAGCAGGCGTTGGCACTGTGGTTAGCATTTCCTTTAAAAAAAAATCTGCTCTTTTTACTTTATGACTCAGATCATATCTAAAACTCATCCTTTTAAGAAATGATAAACGAAAGCATTGACTTTCACCCATCACAGCCCCAGCATATCTGAGCCCATCAGGTAATTTGGGTAGAACATAAGGGCCTGTGAGCCTTCATTCAAAGCTCAAGGAAGAATTGCAAATCATGCTTTTTGGGTAACTGGACTGAATGTTTGTGTTTCTCCTTCAACCAAATTGACATGCTGAAATCCTAACTGCCAATGTGAGGTTATTTGGAGGTGGGACCTTTGGGAGGTAATTAGTTTAGTTGAGATTGTAAGGGTAGAGCTCCCATGATGGGATTAGTTCTTTATTGTAAGAGGAATGGACACAAGGAGCTTGCACGCCCTACTCCCTGAGGATACAGTGAGACGGCGGCCATATGTAAGCCAGGAAGGGGGCCCTCCCCAGAACCTGGCCATGTCAGCCCCCTGGTCTGTATATGTAAGGTCTGTAAGAACATGATCAGTGCTTTTCTCCTATTTCCATCCCAGGAAGAGTCAGATAGAGTGCCTGGCACCCAAAGAGCTCTCATGAATGATTTCTTAAATGCAATTCTTCCTGCTATTTTTATACTTTATTAAAATAACAATATCCTTTCTTCCTTTCTATGTTCTTTCCTTTTTCTTATGATTTCTATAAAATATTTTATTTTTACAAGTAATTTAAATTTAACATTAAATTTATTGTTTATAGACGTAATACATGCACATAGTTTGAAAGCTGGGATAGTGTTAAAAGACTTACAACGAAAACAGTGGGCTGGTGATCCCACCTCCATTTTTCCCTCCCCATACCACTTCACAGAAGCAATCACTTTCAACTTTTGAGCGCTTTCATGTGGTTTCTGAGAAGAGGTGCTATTGGACTTTAGTCCCCTTTGATATTGCCTTCTGTATATAATCCTAAAATACTGTAACCCTAAGCAATGACTTAAAAGATAATTTTATATTTGATACTAAAAGCAGACAAATTGAAAGATGTAGAAAAGTAAAAACAAACAGTAATTCTACTAAGCAGGAATAAATTTTTCTACATATAATGGTGTGTTTTCTTCTTTTTTAACAAAATTGAGATTATATATACTTTGATATATACATAATTTGAGATATGTGCAATTTGAATCATGTCGTTAAAATTTTTTTTCCAGAATTTTCTTTGGTGATCATAATATTTCCTTAATTTAAGTGATAAACTCAGTGTTGAGGATTTTTAGATTGTTTCCAAATTTTCCTGGTCCTAAAAATGCAATCATAAATATCACCATCATTATATGCAAGCCTTTCCTCAGTCTGATCTTTTCCCTGAGATGAGCTAGAGTCCTAGAAAGGAAGACTGAAGGGAATGTCATTGCGTCCTGTACTGGTCCAAAGATGGTATGCAACAGATTCCTACCTGGTATTTATAGATTGCTTTCCAGGGATTTTACACCAACTTACACCAAATGAAATGGTGGGAATGTTTGGATCCTCAATAGAATGATGGGTTTGAGGTATATATTAGAGAGTAGTCATCATTCTCAAATATTCTGAGACTGTAGCCACAGAGCTTCACATAAACCCTGGGGTAAGATTGGAGAAGTGGATTATTGGAGGAATGACTTGTGAGTTGTCAAAAAGAAAGCAGTGCTCAACAGCAGCTGTTCCCTAAGAACAAGTTGGTCATACTAACTTCTTTTGGTGGCAGAGTTTGTAGGGAATGATACAGTGTTTCTGGATTTAAACAAGGGATTTGACAAGATTACTCATGGTAAACTCATGGGTGAAATGGAGGAACATAGTGAAATACAATCCAAATAAGAAGAATAAAAAGGATGTGGTTTTTACACTCTAGAACTTAAACTTGAGCAGAAGTCATAGGGAAACCTGTTTTAGCTTAACATTAAGACTCTTAGTGCAAGGCCGGGTGTGGTGGCTCATGGCTGTAATCCCAGCACTTTGGGAGGCCGAGGCGGGAGGATCATCTGAGGTCAGGAGTTGGAGACCAGCCTGGCCAACATGGTGAAACCCCATCTCTACTAAAAAATACAAAAATTAGTCAGACATGGTGGTGGGCAGCTGTAATCCCAGCTACTTGGGAGGCTAAGGCAGGAGAAGCTCTTTAACCTGGGAGGCAGAGGTTGCAGTGAGCCAAGACTGTGCCACTACATTCCAGCCTGAGTGACAGAGTGAGACTCTGTCTCAGCAACAGCAGCCACAACAACATCAACAACAGCAAACAAGACTCTTCGTGCAGAAGCAACTGCTCCCAGAGGGATAAAAAAACCCGCCTCTATCCTTGGAGATAATTAAATGCAGGTTGATTAATACTTGTTCAGGGAGGCCTAGAGGGGATGCGAGTATTGGATACATATTAGAATCCAATGACCTTTTTTTCTGGAATCCTTAGGATATGTGATTTTTTTTTCTTTTGAGATAGGATCTTACTCTGTTGCCCAGGCTGGCTTCACTGCAGCCTTGGACTCCTGGGCTCAAGCAATTCTCCTGCCTCAGCCTCCTGAGCAGCCAGGACTACAGGTGCGCACCACCACTCCTGGATAATTTTTAAATTGTTTTGTAGAGACGGGGTCTTGCTATGTTGCTCAGGCTGGTCTTGAACTCCTGGGCTCAAGTGATCCTCCTGCCTTGGCCTCCCAAAGTGCTGGGATTACAGGTGTGAGCCACTGCGCCCAGCCAGGATCTGTGATTTTTGCTATAGCCAGAGGCATGCTTGGATGAAATATGTCCCCAGTTCCCAGATACGGCTTGTGCCACATAGCCAAGCCATGTTCTCATGGGAAGGTCACCATGGGTATTAAAAAAGAGTGCCAATGGATAAGGGCAAAGCCGTCTTAATCACGGGAACAGTCTAAAGAAACAGTAAAGAAACAGATGTCCTATTCATAGTGACTCAACGTCTCATCACAATAAGTCCTGGACAGCTTGGGTGTAGTTAAAGCCATTTTCCTGGGTGGATCACCAGGCTGCTCAGCAGGGGGCAATACAGCGCAGTTCAAGAAGGCTATAATGTCACCCTAACATCACAGACCAGTCAAGGTGATCTTAACCTGAGGGCAGAAGGATGCACTCATTGTTAGTGTCAGGTTCCTGTCTGTCTCGTAATTCCAAGACACAGTAACTCAGTGACCCAGAAAAAACAAGGATTTCCCATGAAACCAGGACTCTGAGCCAAAGCTGACCACCCACTGTCATCAACTCCCTTGGGAAGGGAAGCAACGTTCTCTGTCTCCCAACCCTACAAGCAGCAGCTCTGGCCTCTTGGCCTCAGGGCTTCTGTGTGTGCTCTCCGAATGCTCAGGAAGGAAACAGTCAGCCTGAACTTTGGATGTGGCTAATAGCATTCTCATGACTTTCTCGCTCGAGGCTTGCCCCATCGCCAGTACTGATCAGGGCTGGAAGTATGGAGTCTGGATGGCTGGCTTCCTGCAGACAGAGCTGAGAGGCTCAGCCACAGCCAGCAATTCATGGAGGTCACCAGGTCATTGTTCTCTTCTGTTTTCTTATCCCCTGAAGCAGGATTTTGAGTAAACAGCTCTTTCCTCTCACAGATGAAGACATGAAAAATATTTCTGGGGTCCAGTTCGCTGCTTTTCTCGTCCTGTTTCCTGTGCTCTGTTCGTACATTCCCTCTGATTTCTGTCCTGTTGGGGTGTATCATCATGTCTAATAGGAATAGAGCAAATAGGCCACAACACTGATACTACTCCATTTCAGGAATGATCTAAGTTACGGGAATCTTTTGTGTTTGGAAAGATACTGTGTTTTCATAGAGGTATTTTCCTTGCAGCAATCAAGATTTTAAAAAATTCCACAAAGAAATATTTCCATTCTTGGTCATGCTTGAGATCATGCATCACTTAGAATTGGATGAACATAATTAAAACAAGCAGGAGATTCAAATACATGCAGGAATATCAAGACTTCTGAATGCCAGTGCAGGAATATAAAGTTGGCGTCTCTCATCAGCAATGCCTCTGTTCTGTTTTCCCAGCTTTATTGACTCCATCAATGGCTACACACGTCTGCACAACCAACACGCTGGCATGCAGCTGCTAACTATACACAGATCCCCAGATTTTTGGTGATGATGATTTCTTTAGGTAGGACAAACAAACATAGAATGCTTGGAGGAAAAAAATGTTCTTAGAATGTAAATAACATTTTGCATACCAGTCTGGCTGCTGCAATGATTAAAACTCATTCTGTTTTCTTGTTTATTCCAAGTTCATTGCTTAGAAACCACCGAACGTGGAGATGCAGAGTAAGTTATCTACTCTTTTAGCCTTCTCTTTGGGAGTCATTTATGTGATTCTTTTCCTTTTTTTTTTTTTTATTTAATGTGTGTTTCCAGAGGTGGAAAAATTTGGTATTGTTCATCCTCTGTCTCCCAGTTCATTGATCTGAACTCAATGGCAATGATTTCATTATTTTGAGCTTAAATTCCTTAGGGGCATCTTGGCTTCATTCAAACAATCATTATTTCTTGCCCAAATGTGTAAGAGTTTTCATAACAGCCCATCTGAATATAAGTTGTTTTCCTCTTGATATTTTTAAGACTCTGTCTTTGATTTTTGTTTTTCAATAGTTTGGCTCTGATAGATATACATGTGGATGTGTTTGTATTTATGCTACTTGGATTTGTTAAGCTTTTTGGATCTGTAGATTAATGTTTTTCATCAAATTTATGAAGTTGGTTGCCATCAGTTCTTCAAATATTTTTTCCAGCCTCCTCCACCACTTTTTTCTCCCTTTTTTCTTCTTGGACCCCCAGTAAATGTATTCTGATACTTGATATTGTCATCCAAGTCTCTGGGCCTCTGAATATATATTTTTCAATCTCATTTCTCTCTGTTCTTCAGATAGAATCATTTCTATTATTCTATTTTCAAGACTATGGATTCTTCTGACATTTCAAATATTCTGCTGAAGCCCTTTATTAAATTTTTCATTTCAGTTACACTTTTCAACTTAACAATTTCCATTTGGTTCTGTCTTATAATTGCTTAAATCTCTTCACTGAGATTTCCTATGCCCTGGGTCATTGTCATCATACTTCCCTTTAATTATTTTAAACATGATTTTCTTTAGTTCTTTAAGTATAATTATGACAGCTACTTTGAAATCTTTCCCTGCTAATTCCAACATCTTGGGGTGCTCAGAGATAGTTTCTCTTGACAGCCCTTTATTTTTCCTGAGTGTAAGTCATGTCTTCTTGTTTCTTCTTGAGTCTCACTGGACTTTTCTTCTTTCTGAGGGTTGTTGTGGTGGTGGTGTTTCTGGTTTTTCTTTAGTAACTTGCCTTGAAGCAATCTGTAAATTCTGTCCCCCCAGCATTGTGCAGACACTGCTTTTCTTGCTTTTATTTCTAAGTCTGGTTTTTGAGGAGTTGCTCCTTTGTTTGCACAGCTTATGGTCCAGCTGAAGATTCACCAGTGGTTGTGCTCCAACACCTCAAGCCTATAAGAAGCAAATTCAGGCCGGGTGCAGTGGCTCACACCTATGGTCCCAGCACTTTGGGAGGCTGAGGCTGGTGGATCACTTGAGGTCAGGAGATTGAGACCAGCCTGGCCAACATGGTGAAATGCCGTCTCTACTAAAATTACAAAGATTAGCAGGGTGTGGTGGTGCACACCTGTAATCCCAGCTACATGGAAGGCTGAGCAGGAGAATCATCTGAACCCGGGCGGCAGAAGTTGCAGTGAGCCGAGATTGTGCCGCTGCCCTCCAGCCTGAGCGACAAAGTGAGAGTCTGTCTCAAAATAAATAAATAAATAAATAAATCAATAAAAATAAAAAAGCAAATTCAAACTTCAGGCTATTGCATCTGCCTGGACTTTTATTCCTGTATGCTCTTTTATGTCTCCTCTGTGCATGGGAACAGGATCTGTATATTGGCTGGAGATGTGTGGATGTCTTGGGTTCCGGTCTCTGCTGTACATTCAAATCGCTTCTTGTCGACCTGGGATATATGGAATGCTTGCCAAGTTTCCTAGGGCTGTGTCATCTCTTGGAAATCCCTGTTAAATCCCCAAGTAATCTGCCTATCTGTTGTTCCCAAGCCAGAATCAACCTCAGACTACCGGAGTCACTGGCTCTTCCTTTCACTTGTCAATGTGAACAAAGATCTCATTAACCAGCAATGCTTCAGGTCAAGGAAACTCACTCTGAAGGCAACTGCAAAGCTGCTGGTTTCCATGGCACCTGAAGAGTTTGGGGTGTGGGAAGAGATGGGAGCAGCCCTGGTCAAGAAAGCCACTGTTCTTATCCAGAAGTTAGTAGTATTCACAAATAAATGCTTTTCAATGTGCTGTACACCTTTGATTAAATTTCAGAATGTGGGGGTTGGTGGGTGTTGCCAGTTTTGCCCAGTTTCATAGTTGCTTTAGGGGGTAAGGATTTGTTGACCTGTCACTCTGTCATGCTGGAAGTCAGATGCCTCTCTCTGGCTTCATGTTTACCACTTTCCCCTCATTCACTGTTCTCTGGCTCCACTGACATTCTTGTATATGTTGAACAAACTAAGTCAATTTCTCCTGCATGTCTTTGTGATGGTTAATTTTATGTGTCAGCTTGTCTGAGCTAAGAGCTGCCCTTACAACCTAAGAGCTTGTAAAACATGATTTTTAGATGTGTCTGTAAGAGTGTTTCCAGGAAAGATTAGCATTTGTATCTGTAGACTGAGTACAGAAGATCCCCTCTCACCAACATGGTGGAGCTGGGGGGTTGGGAGGATCATCCAATTGGTTGAGGGCACCAAATAGAACAAAAAAGTAGAGAAAGGACACATTTTGCCTCTCCTTTGTTAAGTTGGGCCACCCATCTTCTCCTGCCCTTGGATATCAAAGTATCCAATCCTGAACCTTCAGATGCTGAGGCTTAGACAGGCACCCCTGCCTCTCTGCTTCTCCCCAGTTCTCAGGCCTTTGACCTCAGACTAAGAGTTACATCAGGGGCTCCCCTGGCTCTCAGACCTTTAGACTTGGACTGAACTATGTAACTGGTATTCCTCGTTCTCCAGTTTGCAGGTGGCATATTGTGAGATTTGGTCTTCATAACCTCATGAGCCAATTCCTATAATAAATCTCCTCTTGGCAGGGTGTTGTGGCTCATGCCTTTAATCTCAGCACTTTGAGAGGCCAAGGCAGGCAGAATTGCCTGAGCCCAGCAATTTGAGACCAGCCTAGGCAGCATAGCGAAACCCCATCTCTACAAAAAATTAGCTGGGAATGATGGTGCGCACCTGTAGTCCCAGCCACTCGGGAGGCTGCAGAGGGAGGATCATCTGAGCCCAGGAGGTAAAGGCTGCAGTGAACCATGATCATGCCACTGCACTCCATCCTAGATGACAGAGTGAGACACTATCTCAAAAAACCAAAAAACCAAAAAACCAAAACCAAAACACCTCCTCTTAGGTCTCTCTGTCGATCCTGTTGGTTCTTTTTCTCCGGAGAAACCTGAGTAATACATCTTTTATATTCTAAGTTTCTGGGAATATTCTTTCTCCATATCTTACTTGATTATTTCGTTCTCTTTCTCATTATTCAGATTTCGGTTCAAATGCCACCTTCTCAGAAAGTCCTTCCTTAACCATCTTCTTTAAAATAGGCTTTCGCTCTCTCTTCAGATCCATCTCTTTATCTTGCTTTATTTTCCTTATAGGAAGCATCAATATTATGTTATTAATTATTTTTTAGTTATCTTTTCTCTCAAGCTTCAAAAAGTAGGAATTTTGTCACATTTACAGCTGTATCCCCAGCACCCAGAACAATTCCCAGCATATAGTACATCTCAACAAGCATTTGTTGAAAGAGTGAGTTGACAACGAAGTTGAACTTTGTCCTCTACGTATGAGTTTCTTCTCATACGTAGAGGACAAAGTTCTACGCGTGCCCAAAAGTCATTTTTCTTTTTCTTGTTCTGAAAATGTTCGCTTATGTCCAGTCTTAAAATTGGAGCTCTTTCAGGACACCACAAATGTCTTCATAGACAACGGGAGTTTTTTCTCAAGTATAAGCAAGAGTGGATGCACTAAGGAACAGAAAACTTGTGCTGCATTGATTGATAGGAAGATGCAGGAGACCATTCACTTGAGCATCCTTAGGTGTGATGTTTGTTTGCAAAAGTGGTAGGAAACCCACTTCTTCCAGAGCTTAGTGTTCTGTTTCTTCTCCTTTTCCTTCCCCACCCCAACTGTGGCGTATAAGCAAATCCACATCTCACCAATCTAGGTTGCAATGGAGGTATGCTATAAAGACAGATAAAATGATGTGGATACACTAATAGAAAGATTTATAGAACAATCAGAGAGATGAAAGAGAAGTAGAAAGAGCACAGTTAAGAGAAAGGGCACTTGGATGATGGTCCAGATTCTTTGCAAAGGGTAGGAATTTACCTGTTTTCTAAATGGGGAAGGCAAGGTCGGAATAGGAGGTTGCAGGGAAAGGTGCTGTTATGACAGTGAGCAGAAAATTCTATGGTGGCTGGCTTAATCCGTTTTCACACTGCTATACAGAAATACCCGAGACTGGGCAATTTACAAAGGAAAGTGGTTTAATTGACTTGCAGTTCTACATGGCTGGGGGTGCTTCAGGCAACTTACATTCACGGCGGAAGGTGAAGGGGAAGCAGGCACCTTCTTTACAGTGTGGCAGGGGAGAGAAGAGGGACGGAGGAACTTCCATACACTTACAAAATCATCAGCTATCGTGAGAACTCACTCACTATCACGAGAATAGCATGTGGGAAACTGTTCCCATGATCCAATCACCTCCCTCCAGCAACACCTGGGGATTACAGGTCCCTCCCTCGACGCATGGAGATTACAATTAGAGATGAGATTTGGGTGGGGACACAGAGACAAACCGTGTCATGGGCCCACTGGAGGGAATCCTGACGTGTTCTTCTTGGTAGAAGAAGGTGGGCTAGGAGCAAGACAGGTGCTTCCAAGAAAGTCGAGCCTGGTGTGAATTCTGGAGGATTGGCTGGGGGTTAGCTAGGTTTGGTGGGGAGCAAGGAGTAGGATGCTCCAAGCAGAATGAGTAGGCAGCAAACAGCAAGGAAGAAACAATCCCCTACATAATTGCTTTTCAACATAGGTCTTCAGAATTATGTTTGTTTAGTTCAATGTGATTGGTGTCTTAGCTCTGAGCACCCAGCTGCTGAACATGAGAGAACGAGGCCCCCAGACAGGCTACATGGTGAGGGAAGCCAGCCTAAGTTTCAAATGTCCACAGGTAATATTCTGAAAGGACAGTTCACAGGGATATTTGAATGATGCTTGCATTGACATTTTATTATGAAATCTGTATTACACTCACAATTGCAGAGATGATTACCATTTCCTACAGGAAGGACATATATAGTGTTTTTGTTTTGTTTTGTTTTGTTTGCCCCAATGAATTGTTATGTGTTTTGTCTATTCATTTAGATGAGACTTTACTGAGGCACTTGACCATTAAAATAAGTAATAAAAATAGGGAAGTGTGTTCAGAGCAGTCTGCTGAACTTTGATTAAATGAGAAATTAAGCTGGGAGCAGTAGTGCACACCTGAAGTCCCAGCTACTCTGGAGGCCGAGGTGGGAGGATTGTTTGAGGCCAGGAGTTCAAGGCTGCAGTGAGCTGTGATCATGTCACTGCACTCTGGCAGCCTGGGTGACAGAGCAATCCTCTGTTTCCTAAAACAATAAATAATACATGAGGAACACTACTCCAAGAGACCCCCGAGTCATTGCAAAACCTGCCTGGCCTCAAGCAGGGTTGAACGTTAGGAAAGTTCAGCACTGTGCCTTTCAGTAATGGCTTCTTCTCCATCTCCATTAGTCATCTGAGTGCAGTTAAAATAACATTTATTGCTTTCTGCTTAATGTTCTAGAACAGATGATCAGGAAGCCGTGAAAGCAGAGACAATGGTACTTCTAAAATCAGTACAATGTCCTAACCAGTATTCCCCTGACTTGCTGTAATTGGTTAAAGGCAGAGGAGATAGCGTATCAAGCTGCCTCATGCCTGCCCTGAAGTGTGCCATTGGAGTTACAGCATGAGCTAGAGAGTTGGAGCCTGGAAACGGTCTTGTCTAGAGAGGTTTAGGAGTGGTATAGACAGGGACTACTGCAACTCCAGTGAATCTCCATGTGGAGCTGGATTGGGGAATGGTGGAAATAGGATGGTATCAGCCATTTTTCTTCCCTGTGCAATTTTCTTTTCTTTTTCCTGCTGGAAGGAACCCTGAGCACTCATTTGTCTCACTGCTTTCTCCTTAGGAACCAGCGATGTTGCTGACAGGGAGACCTCAGGATGGGAACTGCTGGGCTCCAGCCTTGTCAAATAAGCCCCATTCACCTAATTCCATCTCCTTTTCAATATGTGGTCTTCACGTTTAACCTACGGTTGTTTTTTTCTATGGAAAACATACGGTGGTCTTAAGACCATGTATCCAGACGTTGCTTTTTGACTTGCCTGTGTACAGATTCTTCCCTCCATCTGCCTCCTGCAAAGAGTATTTTGGGAAAATGAATTGCACATGGCATCTGCTCAGATGGGCCCATGGACTCCTGGTGGCAGGCAGACCCCTGGGAGATCCGGGTGAAATGTGACTCACCATGTCCTATGTACTGCGCCTTTGAAAGGACTCGCTCATCTTTTCTTTGGAATGTTTCTCTTCTCTTCCCCTCTCTCTGTTGCCATAAACCACCCCTTTGTCATCTCGACTGTCATTATCCATGCCTGGATTTCGGCACTAATCTGACCAGCTAGCTGGCCTGACTCCCTGCTTAGAAATGAGAAGTGGCTTCTTATTTTCTCATCATTTCTTCCTTCCTAGCTTTCATGTCCTGCCTTGTCTGACCCCACACTACCCCTCCAAGGATGTTAGTGCCAGTACACTTCATCACAGGCCCTGTGCTCTGACTGGACTGATGGCCTCACTCACCCCAGGGCCTTTCCCTCAAAGCCTTGCTTGGTGTCTTATATTTTTTTGGGGGGGGATGTCTTTTTCCTTCCTTTCTGCCTAGTCACATCTTCCTTGGCCTTCGAGACCCCATCTTCCAGGAAACCTCTGTGGATATCCCTGCTTCTGTTCACCTGCAGATTTATCTGGGGCTTCGTGATGGTACCAGCAACTCCATGCAGTTTTGCATTGACTTCTATTACCCTCTATGAGTTTTTGGAGCTTGGTTTTTCAATTTTAAAATGTTGCTAATGACGAAGATTCTAGTACACACTTGGTGTGTTTAAAGTGTCCCCAGTGGTCCTGGGCCTGTAATAATTCTCAAGAAATGCTTGCTGCTTGATTAAGTCTGTACTTTCAGCACTAAGGGAGATTGCAGTCAGTTTCACAAATATATCACTTGTTTCCTTCTTCATGGTTACTCTAAGATACTTTATTTATTTATTTATTTATTTATTTATTTATTTATTTATTATTTCTCTATTTATCTTTTGAGACGGAGTCTCCCGCTGTTGCCAGGCTGGAGTGCAGTGGCAGGATCTCAGCTCACTGCAACCTCCACCTCCCGGGTTCAAGCGATTCTCCTGCCTCAGCCTCCTGAGTAGCTGGGACTACAAGTGCGTGCCACCACACCCAGCTAATTTTTGTGTTTTTAGTAGAGACAACGTTTCTCCATGTTGGCCAGGATGATCTCGATCTCTTGACCTTGTGGTCCGCCTGCCATGGCCTCCCAAAGTGCTGGGGTTACAGGCATGAACCACTGCTTTTAACATCTATAGAGGATTGTTGCGTTTTGGCATGATAGGGGCAGGATAAAGTGGCTTGAGGTATTCATTTGGAAATTGTTTTTCATGATACAATCACTCTTGTGACCAGCGTTCTCTCATTTCCTCTAAATACCCCTCCCCTTCTCTCTTGCCTACTGAGTGCTAAGACCTCTCAGGCAGGAATTTCCACCTAAGTATGGTGCTGCGTTCATTCCCTTCTTCCCCATGGTTATTTCAGTCAAAACATGTACATTGAGTTTAAAAATAAATTTCCCTTGAATCCATGTCATTATGCACAGATTCATGTACGCCATGTCGATTCACAAACACCACAAACTCTGAAACATAACGATAGCATTTGGGGTTCACGGTGTTATCATCCTACTGGCAAGTGAAGGTTTATGTCCCAGTGCCTGTTTGACTAAACAAAGCCCAAACCTATTTTGTTCTCAGGTCACTGGAATTTAGTTTTTTCGTTCTACTGAATTGGAGGTGAAAATTAATTGACTGGTAGGGAGTAGGAATATCACATTTTGTTAGGAGAAGCAGTTCATGAATCCCCCAAAATCCCCAATATTTGATTTCTCTATTTTACAGCAAGAATTCACTCATGAATTTCCCACACTCTGCTCAGGTTTCTTCACTCTGTTCCAGTCTTGCTCATGCTTTTAGAGGTCTGTGTTTTGTGTTATTTTCAATCAGAGGTAGAACTTTTGTTGCGTTAAAACGTCACACCTCTAATTCGATTTTGTTTCTCTCTGGGGTTTCTTTAAATTTTGTTTTCTTTCTTTGCTTTTCATCTGCCAGGTCATTAACAAAGATGCCTAATGGTCACCTCTAACACCTTTCTCAAAAGAGTTTACTGTTAATTTATCATCAACCCAATTTCTCAAGAAAACTACATAATGTATTTTCTCATTCATTTAATCTTCAGTTAACAATTTTTAAAAAGATTGGACTATTGAGACAGTAATTTCACACTAATTTCATACCATTGTGCTACTGGATTTCATTGTACTGTCCAAGTTAAAGAAATTATCTTTAACATTGATTCCTCAGTGATGAGTATTGCTTTTAGTTCACCCGCAAAGCAATAAACCATTTCTGAAAGATTTTCTGAAGATGTAAATGAGTGTGATAAAAGGATTTAAGAGGTTACCTTTTGGGGAAAACATCCATAATATAGAATATGTGATGCATCTCAAATCTTCAAACTTGGTTAGGAGCGTCCTGTTTCTCCTTCACCATTTCTTTGTAAAATTCAGGAAATGTCATAGTCCCAAAAGCCTTGTTCTATTTTATTCTCTTTCTTCTTCTTCTTCTTTTTTTCTTTAGATGGTTTCTTGCTCTGTCGCCCAGGCTGGAATGCAGTGGAGCGATCTCAGCTCACTGCAGCCTCCACCTCCTGGGTTCAAGTGATTCTCCTGTCTCAGCTTCCCGAGTAGCTGGGATTACAGGCGCGTGCCACCATGCCTGGCTAATTTTTGTATTTTTAGTGGAGACGGGGTTTCACCATGTTGGCCAGGCTGGTCTCGAACTCCTGACCTCAAGTGATCTGCCTGCCTCGGCCTCCCAAAGTGGGTGTCATTCTCTTTTTAATCACTAACTCTAGAATTTCCCCTTCCCCAACAACCACCATCTGATTCTTCCTTTTCAGAGGATTTGTAATAGAGATTAGATTTAGAAATAATACTTTTGGAAGGAAGAAATTGCACCCATCTCAATGGGGATAGAATCCCTTACTTCTTAGTGAGACTAAATTACCAAATCTTGCCTGAATGGCGTGTGAGGAACGTGGGTATTAGCAAGAGATTTAGGTTTCAAAATGGCAGATTCTCTGTTGTGCAGTGGCCTCCCCTTGGTAGTGTGGGAAGGAAGATAGTGTGTATTACTGAAGCATTCACGGGTGACTGGATAAACGGCACGGAGTTCAGCAGGCTAAAGAGATAAACTCCTTCATTCTGCATGCAGACCTCCTGCTGCTGCCTAAAATCAATAGCCTTGTGTTCCTAGGAATCTCTGTCCAAGACTGTGTTTCGGTTGTATGGTTGTTTATTTTGGAAATGTAACAATAAATGACTGCAGAGAGGATATTAGAGGAGGCCTCCTTGGGAAAGGCTACGAATTCTTTGGGGACATAAAGCCTCATGCATGTGGCCTCTGATAAGAGGAAATCACTATAGATAATATTTGCTTTTTCTATATTCCCTGAGGACAATAAAATAGGAACAAGCAGTATAAAAAAAAATCTGTTTGTTTGCCCAGTAAAGTCTTCTATTTTAGTCATTTCGGTTAAACAAGGGAATAAGGACACTCGATCCTGAGTTGAGTCAGTGCCCTGAGATGCACCATCAGATCCGCTGAACACCCAGGCGTTAGATGGTTATACCCGGTGGGGTGAGACCCACTCTCGCACCACAACTGCGCCAGCTCTTTGAGGGACTTGGCAAGGCCGTCCTGCATTGATTAGGTCTCTGGCTCATCTCATCTGCCACCATCTGAGAATATCTGGTATAGAGTTTGGAGACAGATTTGCAGCCGTGACTAAGAGGAAGGAAGGGGGAAAATCTGATTACCTCCCTCTCACAATGGCATGTTCTTGTTTGTCCACATGCAGGGGGCTCTATCATCCCTAATCTCTTTGAGCATTGCTCTGTAAGGGTTTTGGCCCATGCAAAACCACTGCCACAAGAATCCACAAGCCAGAGCCAAATCTTACATCACCAGGAAGATGAAACGTTCCCCATGCAAGACCTGCAGCCGCAGAGTCCATTGCTCAGGGGAGAGAAAGGCATGCTGACTGCATCCTAGGGGGTGGCCCTCCCCAGGACCCCTACCCCTTACCTAGAGGAGGAAATGTCTCCCAAGGAGTCCCTGAACTACTCAGAGCTCATCAAAGAAAGGACCCTACTTCCCTGGAGAGTTGTTTATTTTTCTTCCTCATTACAATGCATGAAGGTATCTTTTCTGAAATGTTGATTCAGAGGTTCTGAACTTGTGTTTGTGAGGCTGCTTTCATTGTAGCTTGCAAAAGAGTTAGATTCTAAACAGCCCAGCAGGAAGCACCTTGGATTCTAATATCCTTAACATGGAAGGGGTAGTGACGGAGCATCAGGGAACGGCTAAACTCCTGACGCTTTCAAAGGAATGATTAAGGTGGACAAAGATGGACAAATAACCATGAAAGGCTCAAGCCGCTGCATTAAAAATAGAGAACTTTAACCAGAAGCGGTCCCCTAAGCATCCAAAAGTGTGGGGGCAGGGGGACTCACACTGGAGTTAATTACACTTTAAATCTCAGAGGAAGATTCCTCTCATGCTGTAGTTGACAGAAATGAAGAATGAACTTTATTATCTGATCGGAGGTGGAGTCGGAAGTTGCTGAGGCGATACATATGGCTGGTGGGGAGGAAGGAAAAACGGCAAGTTTAAAATAAGCCCAGGGAAGGCTTATTTTTATTTATTTACTTGGTTTCAAAGCAACTGAATCCTCCCCAATTTGGACTGTAATTGACATTTGTTTTACAAAGAAAGAAAACAACAAGAAAGGAAGTACAAACCAGGTATCCAGGTCCCCTGAGGAGCTGTGACCCCTGGGACTCCCGCTCACAATCTTTCTAAGCGAAGGTGTACTTTGTGGAGCCACTGACATGCTGGGCTAATCTGGGTTCTCTGGGAAAAAAAAGCCTGGATGACATCAGTGTGGGAAGATGTGTACAGAGGGGCACCTTTGTGAGAGAAGGTGGAGCAGGAGCCAGGAAAGGCTAAGAGAGCCATGAGACCCCCATGAGAATATCACCCAGAGCGAAGGAGGCCACCAAGAAGAAGGCTGGGTTCAAATATCCAAGAGCACTATGCAGTTCAAGAAAAGTTCAGTAAGGCCATTGGGGACGCCTTCAGCCAAAGACAGGTCCCACATGTCAGAGAAGTGCCATGTTTCTCAGGGGTGCCCCGCTGTGCTCAGCAATTGGCTGGGTTCAGCTCATGAGAAGGGCAACATTGACGTAAATGTAACTGTGGATTTCAGGGTGTGCTGCTGACCCCGTTGGTCAATTACACTTCCTGTAGTTGGAGGTTTGCAAGATGCCTTCTCATGGTCACTGCAGTTCTTCCACGGAGCATTCTCAACAGCAGGATTATCCTCTGTGCAATTGGAAGCAACCTTGAAGATCATTGTTCCAACTCTCTCATTGTGTAAATGAAAAGACTCGGGTAGATGGGGCTAGATGATTTCCAGGACTGGGAGACCCTGGAGTGGGGGAATTAATATTTTCTAAACCTGGATGTTTTTAAGAACATCCAGGTTTCTAGAACTCCAGAACTACTACTTCCATTGAGCCAACTGTACTAACAAAGTTGTGTGCTAGGTCACATTTTTTAAAAAAAAAATACGGATTATATTTCTGATGATAAGAATGTATACATTCAAGAAAATTTGGGAAATAAAGAGAAGTAACAAGAAGTGGAAAATATTATTCAGAACATGTCCAGCCAACCCTTCAAGTTCTTAGCCCTTTGGTATGTTTTCTTACGGTTATTTTCCCTATGCCTTTTTTACACATCGACGTTTATACAGCATAAAACTTGAATCCTGATTTTCTTCACATGGCATCGTGACCTCAATGTTTCTCATGTTGTAAACATTTCAGAAACTTAATATGGATGACTGTACAACTTATTCATCTTTTGATTCCGTTACCGTGAAATATCTGGGAAAACAAAGGAAAATTTAAGGACATTTCAATTGAGTATACTCTTCTAAGGAAAAGTTTCTGAAACTTATTGCTTCAACTTGGGATATTTATCAAGGGAAAAATTTGTAACAATGCTTCTAGTTTATACTTTGGAATATCCTTCCTCTAACTTTTAAAGAAAAATACTCAGTCTGACCTTTTAAACTTCATAGTACTTTTTGACAGAACACTTATACATTCTCAACTGTTTCAATATACCTGTTTTCTGTGTCCACCTGTTTGTGTTTAGAGTTTTTGTTTTGTTAGCTCTTTGAAAGTTGAAAACTGGTTTGCAGTTTTCGGACTAATTGACCTGGTGAAAGAGAATTCTTCCAGGTCAGACTTTCTTAGTAACTCTGAATTTCAGGAAATGATGGGATAAAAGTGGTTAAAAGCATGAGCTTTGGAATCAGAGAGATTTGAGTGTGAACCTCAGCTTGGTCCTTGTTCAGTGGTCCTTAAATGACAGCAGATCAGTTCTTCAATTTCTGTGAGCTTCTCCCTTTATTACTTGTCCTAGGAGTATCCCTCAAAGAAAGGAAATCAGTGTACTGAAGAGATATCTGCACTCCTATGCTTATTGCAGCACTGTTCACAATAGCCAAGATTTGGAAGCAACCTGTGTCCATCAACACATGAATGGATAAAGAAAATGTGGTACATACACACAGTGGAGTGCTATCCAGCCATAAAAAAAATGAACTCCTGTCATTTGCAATAACACGGATGGAAATGGAGGTCATTATGTTAAGTGAAATAAACCAGGCACAGAAAGACAAACTTTGCATGTTCTCACTTATTTGTGAGAGCTAAAAATTAAAACAAAACAATAATAATTGTTTGAAATTTTTATTCTTACTTTATTTTAACTTTATTCCCATTTCATAGGAAATGGAACATAAATCTCATTTGTCTTACGTAAAGATCAAAAGGATAGAATGCAAAGAAAGTACTTCACATGGATGTGGTATCCAGTTGGGTGCCAAATAAAATTACCATTATTATTGTCTCAAGCTTTAGTCTGTTAATATTTTGTTTATTACTAATTTTTTAGTCTGTTTTAACCTGAATGATACATCTTGTTCATGTAGTAAACTCATACATTTCCTTGATCTGTCAATGACAGGGACAAAGTCCTTTTGTTAACACTTATCTCTACTTTATATCCCCATTATCAATCAATCAGATCTGAGTTGTTACTACAAATATGCAACAATTTTAGAGGAAAGTACCGAGTATTCAGTCTGTGCCTTATTTATGTTTGAGCTATTAATTGTGATTAGTGTCTTCCATAAGTAGACACTAATAGCTGTTCATAGATTTGTGTGCAAAATAATGTTCCTTGGTCTAAAGGGTTGAATCCTAAGCTCCTAGCACAGGTAATGGCAGAAAGTCTAGTTTAACCTAATTCAAGGCCTTAACCCATGGCTTTCTGACATACACAGGGATCCCATATGTTCCCCAGATTCTAGTAACAGAGTGAGCTGTCCTGTCCCTTGGTATCCTGTCCCACCAAGCTGTCCTAGCTTGGTGTCAGGTTGGCCCTGGCTGCAGGTGTAAGCTGGCTGTGGCCTATGCTGTCCTGTAGTAGCTGGGACAAAGTCCAGTTGCTTGAGTACCTCTAGTGGCTGTGAGTGAGGCATCTTGTCCCAGCTGTAGTGATTCTTCAGAGGTGGGTGGCAATCTTTATTAATATATCTGGTAAAAATGACTTCCATTCAAACTGGTGGAACTTCACCACGAAACCCTTCCATTGCTTCCTTCAGGATTTTCCATGTTGCACGAGGAGGCTGCTGCAGTAGCAACACCCCTGTTGCGAGGGCCCTTCTCTCCACTTGGTTAGCTAGACTGTGTCTTGTTATGATATTTTTAAAAATATCATGCAGATATGAGAATATCTTTCAGTTGCAAAGAGTATAAAGAACAATTTGGTTGTATTTAAAAACCTTGGATTACAACCTTACCCCACTCAAAACTCAATAGACAGACTGGGCTCGGTGACTTATGCCTGTAATCCCTCAGGAGTTTGAGCCAGCCTGGCCAACACGGTGAAACCCCGTCTCTACTAAAAATACAAAAAATTAGCTGGGTGTGGTGGTGGGAACCTGTAATCCCAACTGCTCGGGAGGCTGAGGCAGGAGAATTGATTGAACCCAGGAGGCAGACATTGCAGTGAACTGAGATTGCACCATTGCACTCTAGCCTGGGTAACAAGAGCAAAACTCTGTCTCAAAAAAAAGAAAGAGAAAGAAAGAAAGAGAGAGAAAAAAAAAGAAAACCTTCAATAGACAATGCTTCTTCATCTTAAGGTATTGAATATTGCGGTAGCATTGAGCACTACTGTAGTTTTTATACCATTGTTGAGAAATATTATTCTTGCCTGGGTGCTTAAAGAATTGTTAAAAAGTCCTATGAGCTAGAGATTTTAATAATTTCTTCCTATTGCCTAACACTTCACTGAGAACTTGCTTTATCCTCAGCCCTATGGGACAGCTCTAATTACTGTATGACTCTTCTCTTTTGGGCACAGATAATGGGCCATGGATGGATAACTGTCCAGAGCTGGACTATTAATCATCTTATCCAGGAATCTGTAACTGGAGAATTAGACTGAGCGTGCTACCTGCAGGAAGTTGAATTCAGAGATAGTGTAGGCTCAAGTGCTGACGTTCCCTTTGGGGGCAGCCATTGTCAACCATGTATAAACAAATAAATAAGCAGAGAAGCCAGTTTGCAGAGAAATTTGAATGAAGCAGTCATAGAGTGAAAATGAGAGGTAGCTGTGTGTGTGTGTGTGTGTGCATGTGCATGTGCGTGTGTGTGTGAGAGAGAGAGAGGAATGCCCACTGGAGGCATTGCTATAGAGCACGTGGCAAGGTGCACTATCTTGAGAGTAGAGAATTTTCTTCTCTGTAACTCCCCTCTTTACTGGCTCCAGCAACTCTAGACAGCCCAGTGCCTGGTCCCGTCTGTGCATGTCTAGGGTAGAGCAGATCTGCTGCTTCCTCTTGAATGAACTGATGGCTGTGGGCATCAGTGGCATTCAGTGCAGGGCTTTAGAGAGATGGGAAGGCGAGCTGGCCACTCTTCCCCTTATGAGGGACCCTTAGCCTTGCTTGGGCATGAAATAGCCTTTGGAGCTATTTCAGAAGAAGGAGAAGCTGGGGTCTGGAATTTGGGTAAAAATGCCTTAGAGGCCAGGAGGGGCTGAGTTGGAGGCAAGCCTGGGGTGGTTGGGAAAGGGATGGAAAATGAGAATCTCCTGCATCTTTCAGATGTGTCTTTTTCTAAATCCTGTCCCCTGCTTTACTCCTTCTTAAAGACCCTGTAACACTGAGAAGTAGCTGATTTGGGGAAACTTTGATGCTGAGGCAGGAAAGTCAGTGGCTCCTGTTGGCAGATTAGGAGTAGAGTGTGAAAGAGAATGAGGTCTTAGTGGACTCACTCAAGCAGTTGAGAGTCTGGGCTCCCAGCAACACCTCCCAGTCCATTCACACTCTTCACAACTAGGGAATGTTGTTTGTGATAACCTGTGCCAAAAGGTTGAGAAAGGATGAGATCCAGTGAAACAAAAGGCAAAGAATCATTCCCTTCATGCCACAGCTGATCATCAGACACAGAGGCAGTTTCCTCGTTCCCCTCACTGTTTCCTGGAGTGAGTTAATAAAATGGCACCATGGGAGGTGGCTTTCCAGATCCTAGCCGGGGGCAGGAGCTCAGCTGGAGTCTAACTGAGCCTGGGAACATCAGGTATAGGATTTTGGCCGTTGTTGGTAGATATTTCACCCCTACAGAAAGATGCCATCACCTCTCCATAGAGGGTTTGAGTATTTGCAAATAGAATTTTTTTTTTTTTGAGATGGAGTCTTGCTCTGTTGCCCAGGCTGGAGTGCAGTGGTGGGATCTCGGCTCACCGCAAGCTCCGCCTCCCAGGTTCACGCCATTCTCCTGCCTCAGCCTCCCAAGTAGCTGAGACTATAGGCGCCCACAACCACACCCGGCTATTTTTTTTGTATTTTTAGTAGAGACGGGGTTTCTTCGTGTTAGCCAGGATGGTCTCAATCTCCTGACCTCGTGATCCGCCCATCTCGGCCTCCCAAAGTGCTGGGATTACAGGCGTGAGCCACCGCACCCAGCCAGAAATTTTTTTTAAAAGCAGATAGTGGGCCTTGGAGAATGTTTCCAATTTCTGCAAAGCACTAAAAGCATTGATGGGAGCTGTCTGCATGATGATTAGATGTCTAAAACTTATGTCACAGATCGTGAGCAATTCCAAAGTCTCAATAATTATTGACAGTTTATCCCAAATAGCTGGCTTATTTCTAACTGAGAGAAGACTGAAAAGCCCTTCAATGTCTTGGGAAATTCAGAGTTAAAAATTAAGCTCACTGTTGAGGAACAGGGAAGTTGCCTAAGTCTTTCAGCAACAATGGAAATTATGTCTCTAAATTGAATTTGCTACTGAGAATACTACTTTGTCTTAAATGCCAATAAGGCTAACTGCCCAAGTGACACATGAACTATTTAAATTATCTACACATAGCTTCAGTTTCTTGTCAAGCCACAGACACTTTACAAAGTGGCTCTTTCTGCTTTCTTAAGTGGGAAGAGTGTAAATGAATTAGTACAGAAGTTACAGCAATTCCAATGGTGTTGATTTTTTTCCGCTGCCAAACAGTAGGATTAAATAGCTTCTGCCTATATGGTTTTCATTATTCAAGGCTAAAATTAGAATAAAGTCACTTCTGAAAAGAAAGATTAGATCTGACAAAACCAAAGTATTCTTAGCTATTGAAATCATCATCTTCACCCCTTTGATCTCTGTCTTGTAAAGCGTGAAAGGTCAAGGAAGCTAAATGCAAAATAAAAGTGTTTAGTACAAAATGCGAGAAGACATTATAACATATTGCTTTGCCTCAGTTGTGCATGTTCATTCAGCTAAAAAATTTATTCTGCACCTATTATGTGCCAGGCATTTAAGACATGTGTTCATTACTGTATAGGGGTACAATGGGGGAACAAATCCAAGGTTCTTCCCTCCTGAAACTAACAAAGAACTTATGTAACATGAAATTTCACCATGGCCAATATGGCTTGGTGGTTGACAGCCCTGGGTGGTAAATGAAGAAACCTAGGCTTTAAACCAAAGCGGTGCTGCCGAAAGAGCTATGTGTTCTCAGGAAAGTGCCTGGTAGTTTCCACTCTACTGCCCTAAATCTTCTAAAGGGCGGGGCCAGCATCTGACTTGCCTAGGCCCCCTAAATTGCGTAGCAGATTCCTATGCCTGACAGATGTTCAATAAATGTGTGGTGAATGAACAGACCTCATATTCTCTGACACTTCTATCATTCCATTCAATCTCCGTGGCAGATTACTTTTGCCATGGAGAGTCAAGCTGTCCATCTCTGACAGGCCAGGTTTTAGATAAATCCCTCAGAAAAGGAATGCGGGAGAGAGGTCCTTCCTTCCCTGCTCCACACACATATGAAAAAAGCCATTCACTCTTTGAAGGGGTATTCCCCTATCTCTTCTATTTGGGCCGCAGTGCTTCTATCCAAGATAAATTTCACTGGTCGTCCAGTAACTCTTCTTATCTGTCTACTGACTACGGACATGCAGCAGCCATCTCCTTGATGCTCTCAATCCCAGTATGCAGGTTCCCTCCCTGCAAATGTCCCTGTAAACAGTGACTAAGGCAACTTTAAAATCCTATATCCAGAAGAGTTTTTCAAGAATGTCTTTTTCAAGACTTTTTCAAGAACGGGAAAATTAAAAGTAATGGCAAAAACTGCAATAACTTTTGCACCAACCTGAATACTGCAATTAGTTTATACTTACCTAAATACTAACCTAGATACTTACTTAAATACAACTATACTTACCTTACTACTGTAGTAAATACTTACTATACTTTTACCTAAATGCATTCCACAATTACTTTACGATGAATCTTCCTAGGCTCTGCACGTGTTTACGTTTGTTCAAAAGTAATTGTGCTTTACTTTTGCACCAAACCAAATACATTCAGAGACAATGAAGATTCTCAATCCTTGGTATCTGTTTCTCTTTCATTCTGACTCCTCCTCTCCTGGCTCTGCTGACCCCAGAACCCAGGGACCGTGTCTGTCTTACACATCACCACATGCCCAAGGGCAAGTCTACTTGCTGAGCAAATGAATCAACGTCTTCAGGCTCAGTCTTTTTTTTTTTTTTTTTTTTTCTATTTCATTTTCTTACATTTCTATGTGTCTCTCTCAGTTGATGAATAGTTTATTAGTCCTAACTATTTCATTTGTAATCATGACTATATTACATTTTGGTATAGTTTCAGTGCTGGCAACTATATCTAAATCTAAAACTAAATGGAACTAAAGTCTCTACCCAAACAAGGCAAACATTGCAGCTATCATCTAAACAGGTCATTGACAGATACTTTTGAAACAATTGGTGAGACTTGGAAATGGAGTAGCTATCAGAAAATTATCGATAATTTTCTTCGTAGTAATAACATTGTGATTATGTAGAGAATGTCTTTATTTTAAGGAGATGGATAATTATAATATTTAGAAGTGAGTGTCATGGTGTCTTTCAAGTGACTTGCAATACCTATTTATTATCTCTCTGTCTACCCATTATCTAGGTGAAACAAATACTGTCGGGCACAGTGGCTCGTGCCTATAATCCCAGAACTTTGGGAGGCTGAGGCAATTGTATTGCTTGAGCCCAGGAGTTCGAGACCAGACTGGGCAACATGGCAAAATTCTGTCTCTACAAAAAATACAAAAATTAGCCAGGCATGGGGCATGCGCCTGGAGTCCCAACTGCTCTGGGAGGCTGAGATAGGAATATCACTTGAGTCCAGGAGGTCAAGTTTGCAGGGTGAGATTCTGTCTCAAAAAACAAAACAGAACACTCCAATATGGTGGAGTGTTAAAATTTTTGGTTCTTGATGATGGGTCTATGTGTAATTATCATTTTATTCTTCTATATGCTTGAGAATCTCCATAAAACGTTTTAAAAAGTGATATAGCAGATGTTTCTGATCTTGGGGACAAATATGAACTGATCTTGCTCAGAGTTGCCTCCCACCCGAATCACATTTGAACCATGAGTGTTGCAGAGTAATCTTTCCTTCAAGAAAAAAGTCTCCCATCTTCCCTGACAGCCTATTCTGAATTTTCCTCATCTTTGCAGTCAAGAAGCTCTTTCTTCTGCCTATTTCAAATGGTAACGGAACTCGTTTAGCTCTCAGCTATTTTGGTCTCTTCTGATTTCATAGCAGGGTGGCTTGGAGAATGTGTTAGATTTTGACTTTTCTTCAGGATTCATGTTCCCATGGGCATTCTGGAATGGCTAGTAGGAGAGATTTCTCTCCAGCATGGTCTGATATTTATCTGGAAACTCTGCAGGGAAACAGCACAAGGTACTCTGATAGCTGAGCCACACAGCCGCATGCCTGTCCCCCAACTTTTGTTTTAGTTTTAGTTGTTTTTTTTTTTTGAGATGGAGTTTCACTCTGTCGCCCAGGCTGGAGTGCCGTGATGCGATCTCGGCTCACTGCAACCTCCACCTCACAGGTTCAAGCAATTTTCCTGCGTTAGCCTCCTGAGTACCTGGGATTACAGGCGCCCGCCACCACACCCGGCTAATTTTTTGTATTTTTAGTGGAGATGGGGTTTCGCTGTGTTGGCCAGGGTGGCCAGGCTGGTCTCGAACTCCTGAACTCAAGTGATCCACTCGCCTCAGCCTCCCGAAGTGCTGGGATTACAGGCATGAACCACCGTAACCGACCTATTGGCCTATTTTTCTTTCTATTTTTCACACATTTCTTATTTACTTATTGTCTACCTCTTCGACTAGAATGTACACTGTGAGGGTGTGGCCTTGGTCTGTGTCAATTTGGACTCAGTGGTTGGAGTTTACAGAATGTTTCTTTTTTGGCTTTGATGTCTTCCTGGGATGCTTATCCTTCATTAAGGATATTTCCTTCTAGTCAGTTCCGTTCTAAAGGAGCCACCGTTATAAGAGACACCTCATTAGGAGTTCCATGTTTAGGGGCACTTGGGCGAACAACAAGGGGTCATTCTCCAATCGTATTTAATCTCTAGAATCTCCTAGAAACAGAATAACTTTAGCTAAATGCCCCCAAATACTTTTCCTCAAGAGAAATTTGATTGTATTCTACTGATGTAAACAAAACATGATTTCCTCCACATAGGGAACTGGGTTATTGAACTGAGTGCCAGAGAATAAGAACAGAACAATCTTAGGTATTATTATTAGCAATGTATTATCTTTGTGTGAAACGACAGTTTCCAAATGACACAAATGATCTCATCTTTCTTGGAATTATCCCGTAGCGGGCAGTTTGGTGTTTAAGGAACTTGGGGCAAATTGAGAAATGTGTCTTTCCAGAGGTACATTTGTTGATGACGACTTTGCACGCACATGCCCTGTGGTAAATATACGCTCTGGTCTGGAAATGCATGTGTGTGCATATGTACACACATGCACACATACCATACACATACACACACACACATATACACACACACAGAGGCACCAACTAAATACATGAGTTTGCACATTGGAATCCAGGCTGAAAAAAGTTGCACTGTCCTGGATGTGCTCAGATGGTTGGGGGAGTGGGGGTCTGGTATATTTTCAAAGTTCTGTTTTGGTGTCAGATTGAGTGGAGATAGAACAGCCATTAATTTAGCAGAGCATCTGGGATCTTTAAAGCCAGAAAGAGCTATACAATTTATCAATCTTAATTTGCTCTCACTGTCATTAGACAGGGAAGATCTCTGGGAAACCCTGACAGGCCCCAGATGTTCTCCATTCGGCTGATATCACACACACCAGCAACGGCTACAGGACTCCCACCCCCACCTTCCTCAGTCTCCCTTACGCCTCGTCCCTTGCACTTGGGCTTGCTGTGCTAGTGCCTGGACAGTATTTAGTAGCAGAAATGCACTTATTCAGTTAGGACTCTCTGGGCCACCCTCCTTGCAACAGGAAACTATCCTGTCGGAAGCCACTGGCACTGAGGGCCAGGGTGAAACTTTCAGTCGAGAAAACATTTGTGTCCTTAGTTAGAGAAATGAGGGGAAATTGGTCAACCCACCCAGTGTCTAGGACACATTCGGGTCCCTGAAATGCTCTCCTGGGTCAGCTATGTCTGAGGACCCATGGAAGAGCTATTATTGTCACTTCGTTATTTTAAGTTCCTTGAAGGTAGGACTTGAATGTAAGATGTAATTTATCTTCCTATGATTTCCCCTATGATGTCATATATGGCAATGTTCAATTAATATGCATGGCCGAACTGGATCATTGGGCTCTCACCAACTTATCCATTTTCATACATTCATCTTCTCCTTGTAAAGGAGGTTCTTAGGTCTGCAGGGTGAAAAATAAACAAACACATTTCTATATTCTTTAGCTTGTTCGTTTCCAACTATGTGCACCATCGTGGGTGGACAGGAGATAAGACGGACAGCACTTTTGGCTCCGCAAACTTTAAGGTCTGGTGGTTGAGGCAGAGAAGTAAACAGCTGTTACTCACAGAGTGCTAAAAGTATAGGATCAGGGAGGGAGAAGTCCTGGGTTTTCTTTTTTTCTTTTCTTTTTTTTCCGAGACGGAGTCTTGCTCTGTCGCCCAGGCTGGAGTGCAGTGGCGCGATCTCAGCTCACTGCAACCTCCACCTCCCGGGTTCACGCCATTCTGCCTCAGCCTCCCGAGTAGCTGGGATTACAGGCACCTGCCACCACGCCCAGCTAATTTTTTGTATTTTTAGTAGAGATGGGGTTTCACCGTGTTAGCCAGGATGGTATCAATCTCCTGACCTCGTGATCCGCCCACCTTGGCCTCCCAAAGTGCTGGGATTATAGGCGTGAGCCACCGCGCCCCGCCAGTCCTGGGTTTTCTGAAAGGGGATAGCTGATTTTTTAATACTAGTTTAGGGGTTGGGAGGAGGAAGCAACATTTATTTTGATTCTTGAACCATGAGAAATGAGCTGGGTAAAGATGAGGGGTGACTCTTGGCACAAAGTTTACACAAAAGTTGAGCACGGCATTTCGTTGTTGTTGCAGTTGTTTTGATGGGAGGGGGAGAAGGAGTGATTTCCCTTCATTTTCCTAGTCATGACCCTAGGCATGGAAAGAGGAAGTGACTCTTCTGCTACTTTTAGGCATAAGTTTCTTGATATATGCACCATTCCTTTCAATTAAGCCATTCTGTTTCAGAAGGCTTCAGTAAAAACGGAAATTACCCAGGGAGGTAATACAAATTACCCATTAGCAATTTCAAAGGACTTCAATTATTTCTTGATGTTTTCTAGTTACCTCTCTGGGTTCTGATGAAATGAGCAATGTGGCTATTGGATTTATTTTATTTACTTACTTCTTTTGAGACAAAGTATCACTCTTGTTGCCCAGGCTGGAGTGCAGTGGTGCAATCTTGGCCCACTACAACGTCTGCCTCCCAGGTAAAAGTATAGTAGCAAGTGATTCTCCTGCCTCAGCCTCCCAAGTAGCTGGGATTACAGGCACGTGCCACCATACCTGGCTAATTTTGGTATTTTTAGTAGAGACAGGGTTTCACCAAGTTGGCCAGGCTGGTCATGATCTCTGGACCTTGGGTGATCCTCCCACCTCGGCCTCCCAAAGTGCTAGGATTGCAGGCATGAGCTACCATGCCCGGCTGTGAATTTTAAAAGGAAGAAGTGAAGTTCAGAGGAAGGAAGGAGAAACAGAGATGGTAAGGTGTTGAGTTTACCCGGTGAGTTTCGGGAACTCTATTTCAACCTGGTTTTACTAGGTCTGACACTTACTCCCCTCAAAAGGTCCCATGCTAAAATAAGTTGGGAAAACATATGTTTAAAGGAAGTGAAAGTTTATATACAGTAGGCATTTTTGGAGCTTTCATTATGCCAAAGTGCAACATGACTCTTCAAGAGATGTTATAACATTAATCATTTTCTGAATGTATTTGACCTCAGAATCTCTCTCTTTTTGGAAAGGAATTAGTGTTTCAGCCAACACACGTTGGGTGATTCTGGTTTGGTCTATGGAGTAGTTGAGAGGATGAATAACCCCTGGAAGGGCCCCACTGTGTCACTGCAATGGCCAAAGCACTACATGGTGGAGGGTGTTGTGTTGACTCATTTGTACCCAAGATCAGCCTGATTTCTTGCTTGAATATATGTTTATGCTCTTCCATAACCCAGTGTGGATTTAAGCATATGTTAGTTCTGTAAACAATCCTCCCCCCAATTTATTTATTTTTTGTGAGTTATTATTATTTCAAGATGAAAGATTTTCCATTATGCTCCCTAAAATGAGGTAGATCTGCAGAGAGTCTGAGCTCTCATGCAATTGCTTTCTGGCCAAATGTGCAAACTCCTTCTATAAAAGTACCAGGCAATCCATCTTGTCCACTTGACCTCGTTTATCTCGCTTAGTTTATCAGTTCATCTTGGAAACACACTTTCACCAAGCTGACCATGACTATTTATATACACTTGGAAGACATTCCACTGGAAATTATTCTCGTACTGCTCTGCCAGTATAGCAGGGAAGTGGTAATAGGACCCTACTGTTTCATCACTATGTTTTCCTTAAGATAGTTTCCTGTGGTGTTATCAGCCGGTTAAAGATTAAGAAAATCTCCTGCAGGCATTCCAAAACTTCCTTCCGACTCCTTTGATTTCTTCTGGAGCAAGAAATATTTATAAAAGATGGGAAGGCAAAAATCTAAGAGAGGAAAGAGGGGGAAAACCTATTTGTTTTCTTTATTTCAACTATTTAGATATCTACTGTGCACAGGAGACTCTGCTGGGCACTGCAAAAAATGTGGAAAGGGGTATGATGTGGCCATGTGGTCCTCGCCATTAGGTCCAGCCTCCATTAGGAGGTGGACAAGGGAGGAAAGCAAGATATCTGCATAATTGATTAACTATCAGGCAGATAAAGGCAAATACAAGATAACATCAAAATGCCCCATGATTCACACTCTGGGAGGAGGGAGAATTTTCTGTAAAGACTTCATGAGAGGCCGGGCATGGTGGCACATGCCTGTAATCCCAGCACTTTGGGAGGCAGAGGCAGGTGGATCATCTGAGGCCAGGAGTGCAAGACCGGCTTGGCCAACATGGTGAAATCCCATCTCTACTAAAAATACAAATATTAGCTGGGCATGGTGGCACATGCCTGTAGTCCCAAAGCTTCTCGGGAGGCTGAGGAGGGAGAATTGCTTAAACCTGGGAGGTGGGGGTTGCAGTGAGCCAAGATCACGCCACTGCACTCCAGCCTGGGCAATACAGTGAGACTCCATCTCAAAACAAAAACAAAAACAAACAAACAGAAAAACACTTCATGAGAGAGGTGGCCCTTGAGATAGGCTTTGAAGGTTGGATAAGATTTCACCTTGAAGACAATTGGGGATGATGTTTCATGGAAAGGGAAGAATGGGAGCAAAAGTGTGAAGAGAAGGTGTGTTCAAGAAGCACGCAGCAGGTTTTTGGATACTGGCACTCATTCAGCCTGTGACATAGGCTAGACTCAGTAGTCTTTCTCATTCCTCCCCGACCTCCAGCATCCTTTACTCTAAGCTCCCTCAAGCCAGTGGATTTCCTCTCCTAGCAGCTTTCAAACCGATCACAGATCCATTCCCATTTCATCTTTCGTTTGCTTTTCTTTTTTATTTTTTTGAGATGGAGTCTCACTCTGTCACCCAGGCTGGAGTGCAGTGGTGCCATCACGGCTGACTGCAACCTCCACCTCCTAGGCTCAGGCCATTCTCCCACCTCAGCGTCCTGAGTAGCTGGGACTACAGGCGTGCACCACCATGCCTGGCTAATTTTTGTATTTTTATTAGAGACGGGATTTCACCGTGTTGGCGAGGCTGGTCTTGAACTCCTGACCTCATGATCGGCCCGCCTCGGACTCCCAAACTGCTGAGATTACAGGCGTGAGCCACCGCACTCGGCCCCAGTTCATCTTTTCTAGCTCACTTTGCTGTGATTGACTCCTACTGATTTCTCCTTTTCTCTGCCAGCACGGTCTCTGGTAGACTCTCTATGCTACCACCAGAGAAAACTCCCCTAAGGCAAACCTAAGTAGTCACACGGCAGCCCATGGCCACCAGGAGCGAGCTCAGATTCCTTACCGTGGCCTGGGCTCTGTAGTTAGATGGGCCTGCACTCAAATTCCAGCTCTGTTGTTATAAGTTATGTGACCAGCTGTGTTAACCTGTGAGGGCAGACCTCAGTTTTGTCATCTGTAAAGTGGGCATCATTATTAGTAGCCATCACTTTTCTTTTTACTTACTTACTTTCTTTCTTTTTTTTTTAGTGTGATCTTTTTTTTTTGAGACAGTCTTGCTCTGTCGCCCAGGCTGGAGTGCAGTGGCCCAAACTCAGCTCACTGCAACCTCTTCCTCCCGAGTTCAAACGATTCTCCTGCCTCAGCCTCCCAAGTAGCTGGGATTACAGGCGCCCACCATCATGCCTGGCTAATTTTTGTATTTTTAGTAGAGATAGGGTTTCACCATGTTGGCCAGGCTGGTCTTGAACTGACCTCAAGTGATTGGCCCGCCTCTGCCTCCCAAAGTGTTGGGATTACAGGCGTGAGCCACCGCGCCCTGCCACTAATATTCTTATCACTGTTTTCTCTCCAGCATTTCCCCTCACTCATTCTTACATGATCCCTGCCCCAGTTTTTGTTGGCAACTGCAGAATGTTCTCTCTTGGCCTTTACCGTCTCATCCTTTTCTGTTACTCCTCCCACCTGCCTCTGAAACGGGCCTCCAGCATCCCTGCCTCTTGGAAATCTGCTGGTATCCTCTTCTCTGCACTCCTGTACCCAGGACTTATTGAGTCTCTGTCACCCAGTCATCAGTGTTCCCATCCCACCTGGTACCTCCCTTGCAATGTTGCATGCCTTCATCTTTCCATACCTGGCTAACTATTTCTCTAGGATAAATTCCCAGAAGTGAAATTGCTGGTCAAAGGATAGGCGTATTTTGAGTTTGGACACCCAGTGCCACGTCACCCTCTAAAAGGGAGTGTCAATTTCCACTCCCACAAGCAGTGGATACAAGGATCTCATTTTCTCACACCATGCTAACGCTCAGCAGGGTCACTGTTTTTAGTCTTTGCCAATCTGATAGGTGAAATATGATCCATCATTGTTGTTTAAGTTGATTTTCTTTGATCTTTAATAGTGTTTCATGGTACCTATATTTCCACCTTTGTGAATTGCCTCTTTTTTTCCCATTTTTCTAGTGGGGTTCGATTTGTAAGATGCTCTTCTATATTTGCCTTTAAAAAGGTGCATTGCAAATATTTCTCCTATCTTATTATTTACCTTTAAACTTACATCATATCATAGGTCTTTTATTAATTTTTGTGGTAGGGAAGTTTAAAACTTTTACATTGCTGAACTTACTTATATTTTTCCTTTTCAAAATCAGGGTATTTTTTCTTACTTAAAAAGACATCCCTCAGGCCGGGTGCAGTGGGTCACGCCTGTAATCCCAGCACTTTGGGAGGCCGAGGCGGGTGGATCACGAGGTCAGGAGATCGAGACCATCCTGGCTAACACGGTGAAACCCCGTCTCTACTAAAAAAAATACAAAAAATTAGCCGGGCGTGGTGGTGGGCACCTGTAGTCCCAGCTACTCTGGAGGCTGAGGCAGGAGAGTGGCGTGAACCCGGGAGGCAGAGCTTGCAGTGAGCCGAGATTGCGCCACTGCACTCCAGCCTGGGCGACAGAGCGAGACTCCGTCTCAAAAAAAAAAAAAAAAAGACATCCCTCATAGTAGAATTATAATACTCTACTCATTTTTCTTCAAATACTTTTAAGAGATGATGATGATGATGATGATGATGATAATGATGGGATGATTATATTTTAGAAGTGGGGCCTTGCTCTGTCACCCAGGCTGGAGTGCTGGAGTGCAGTGGCACCACCATAGCTCACTGCAGCCTTGAACTCCTGGGCTTAAACAATCTTCCCATCTCAGCCTCTGAGGTAGCTGGGACTACCAGCACATGCCACCAGACCTGGCTAATTTTTTAATTGTTTCGTAGAGATGAGGTCTGGCTATGATGCCCAGGCTGGTGTTGAGCTCTTGGCCTCAAGCAATCCTTCAGTCTTAGCCTTCTAAATATTATTTTAAAAATATTTAAACCTCAATCTATTTAGAACTTATTTGGATATAGCATGTAAGGTAAGGATCAATCTTCATTTCTCCCCCAAACTGGTAGTCTATTGTTTCAATAGTGTTGGAGAGCAGTTCTTTCTCCATGAATATATTTGATCATACAATAAAGTTTTGTATTTTTGTGTGTGCACGTGCGCTGTTTGCCTCTAGTTCCTGGACTCTTCATTTCTTTCCATTGCTCTCTTTTCTTTTCTTTCTTTTTTTTTTTTTTTTGAGACAGAGCCTCGCTCTGTTACCCAGGCTGGAGTGCAGTGGCACAGTCTCAGCTCACTGCAACCTTTACCTCCCAGGTTCAAGCAATTCTCGTGCCTCAGCCTCCAAGTAGCTGGGATTACAGGTGCCCACCACTACATCTGGCTAATTTTTGTATTTTTAGTAGAGACGGGGTTTTACCATGTTGGCCAGGCTGGTCTCAAACTCCTGGCATCAAGTCATCCTCCCACCTCGGCCTCCCAAAGTGCTGGGATTACAGGTATGAGCCACTGAGCCCGGCCTATTGGCATATTTTTCTATTTCTACATGAGTTTTATACCATTAGGTTGGTGCAAAAGTAATTGTGGTTTTAATGGCAAAAACCTCAATTACTTTTGCACCAACCTGGTTAAATGTGGCATGATAGTATATTTTGACATCTGGCAAGCTAGTCCTCCACAGTCTCATTTTCTCATACCCTTGTTATACCCCTGCCCTTGTTACTGGGACTGAGATAAAGACTCATCCATCTGCAGGCCCAGGAGATGCTTGGGATTCTGGGGAAGCTGGTGACCTGAACAGACCGAATGGCCTGGATTCATGTGTTCTTTTAGAAATCCTCAGGCTTTGGTGGATGGCCTCAGATCTGAGGAAACTCACAGAGTCCCTGGGTCTAATGCTGGCTCCCTCCGACTTCTGGGGATCTCTGTGCAGGTCTGGACTGTTCTGTAGCAGGGAAGGTTCTAGGGATTAGGTATGTCCTTTCTGAGGATTGATTGCCATGCCTTGCTGAGGGCAAGAATAGTGGTGAGAGAGGGCCAGAGAAAGAGTGATGGGCTTTGACCTCTGTTTCATTCTGATTTATACTCAGTACCAGCCCGCTTCCTATAAAAGGAAAATTTCTACATTTATAAAATTGGTATACCTAAGCTGTTCAATTACTCTTAAAATAAGAATATGAGAAATGACTGATTGCAAATGTGAATGCTGGTGACTAGGACACTGTGTGAAATGTTCAGTTTCAGAAGGAATGAGGCATTGTTGGTGCACACCATGAAACTCTTTTAATATTTCTAGGGCCAAGAGAAAAGGGACTTTACCCTAGTACCTTATATGGGTCTCGTTCCCACCCCTTTTTGAGGAGAGTGCACGTGAGTTCACCATGCCTTCATTCATACATTCGTGTTTCCATCCACTGAAACCGTCTAGCTATTTTAACTCAATCCAGTCCCTCTGAATACCCCTCGCCAGAAACAGATTGGGAAAAACAACAAGAAGCAAGGTTTAGATTAAGCCTCTGAGGAGGGGGAAATGGTTACACAGGTCAAATTCCACTGAGGCAAGACTCGGGCAAAATCTACAATGCTCTGCATTTTCCTACTGATCAATAGTTTTCCTTCTGATCAATAGTTTTCCTTAGGTAGGTTTTCTCTTTAGGCTACAGCCATCTTTTGTTATTGTACATTTTTGTGGTGACCAGATTTAACCTATAAATAGAACTTGCATGATTTTGTTCTTCTAGAAATTAGGAGCAAATCGGCCCTAAACTCAGCTTTCATAGGTGACTTCTCAAATTATGCTCAGGGTACAGTTTCTCCTTCCTTTGTTGGGAAACAACACATTTTTGCATGGTGGTGTCATCAAAAACTATGCAATACATGGAATTTCCCTAAAATGCTGTGACTGTGTTTAAGGACATCTTCATGCAGCTGATTTCTGCCCTGAGTTTGCAAAATGAAACCCAGATTTCTTTCTGGATATGTAAAGAGAATTACTCCCATGTAGAAGCAAGGCCAGGGCATGTAAAAACAAGTACTTCATTAGCTTTCAATTGTGAGCCCATCCCATGGTGGGAGAGTTGGGGACCTAAAGGGCACCCCCGGAAGTCTCTGCTACAATATAGCTTCTTGCAACATGGTCTAAGGTTTCTCTGATTTGTCATCACCTAATGAACCAGGGTCCTGGGAGTGGGGTGGGTGTGGCTCCAGAATTCTGCATTTGTACAAGCACTCCAGGTACTGCCAATTCTGTCCACACTGAAACTGAGAACAACTATCTTATAGGGCTCTCAACAAATATTGAGGGCCCTATTTGGCCTGATGTTCATGAAAGTTCATACAAAAATCATCTGAGGGCTGGGCGTGGTGGCTCATGCCTGTAAACTCAGCACTTTGGGAGGCCGAGGCGGGTGGATCACAAGGTCAGGAGATCAAGACCATCCTGGCTAACATGGTGAAACCCCGTCTCTACTAAAATACAGAAAAATTAGCTGGGCATGGTGGCACACGCCTGTAGTGCCAGCTCCTTGGGAGGCTGAGGCAGGGGAATCACTTGAACCAGAGGTTGCAGTGAGCCAAGGTCGCACCACCGCACTCCAGCCTGGTGACAGAGCAAGACTCTGTCAAAAAACAACAAAAAAATCATCTGAGACAGAAAGTTAAAAATCCTACTATTAAAAGTTGCCAGAGGGCTGGGCATGGTGGCTCATGTCTGTAATCCCAGCACTTTGGGAGGCTGAGGCAGGTGGATCACTTCAGGTTAGGAGTTCGAGACCAGCCTGGCCAACAGCCTGAAATCCCATCTCTACTAAAAATACAAAAATTAGCCAGGCGTGGTGGCAGGTGCCTGTAATCCCAGCTACTTGGGAGGGTGAGGTACGAGAATCACTCGAATTCAGGAGGTGGAGATTTCAATGAGCTGAGATCTCACCACTGTACTCCAGCCTGGGCAACAGAGTGAGACTTGGTCTCAAAAAAAAGAAAAAAAAAGTTGCCAAGAATGGGACTTTGAAGGCTTTCATTGGTTTAGAACTGTATACTATTTCTTTATATTGAATCCAAGACTCTTGAAGAACTCAAAGCTTCTTTTTGGTTATGTACTTAGGGTTTAATTGGATATTGCAAGCTCAAATGTATTCAGAGGCTAGGCTGGCATCATAAATAAAAGACAATTAGAAGTGATGGGACCCATGAGAAAATGGAGATTGTGTGCCCCAGTAAAGGCTTTCAAATTCGAAATTGTGTTAAATACCGTGGTCAAAAAAAACATATGTCTCAAAGCTGTAATGACCAAGTAAAGCTGTGGGTTTAGGACCTTTGCTAAGTAATTTCTGCCTCCTTCCAAACAAAACGATTCGAAGTTCTTTAATCTTTATTCATGAGCAGGCATTTTTGTTATTGTTTTTAGACCTTTCTGCCTCGTTTTTAAAGAGGTAATGGAGGAAGGTCTGCAAAAGTTAATTTTATAGCATGAAAACTATCAGGGCTGAGAAAAGTTCTTTGTTTTCAAATGTCATTATTACTATATGTTATCAGTGTGTTTGTTTAAAAAAGGGTATTTAATTTTTTTGTTATGAAGCTAATATATTAACACACGCCTAAAAGAATAATTGGAAAAGAAAAAAAAATAAGCAAAATTAACTCATCTTTTGGTGAACGTTTTGATGTATTTTTTCCGGTTCTTTTTTTCCATATAAAGTTTGAACATAATTTATTTTTATTTTGTTTTCTTTTTTCAGAGAGGGACTCAATCCCATCACCCAGGCTGAAGCGTAATGGTGCGATCATGGTTCACTGCAGCCTTGACTTCCCAGGCTCAGGTGATCCTTCCACCTCAGCCTCCCAAGTAGCTGGAACCACAGGTGTGTGCCGCCATGCCCAGCTAATTTTTTGTATTTTTACTAGAGATGAGGCTTACTCATGTTGCACAGGCTGGTCTTGAACTCCTGGGCTCAAGTGGTCTACCCACCTTAGCTGCCCAGGTGTGAGGCACCGTGCCTAGCCCATAACTTATTTTTCTAACTATACCTCATTCCAAAAAGGATTAAAGACTATTATTGGAGACTAAGTGATCCATTATGTTCCTGTATATTTATGCATATATGTATAGGTACACGTACACGTATTTTTTTTTTGAGATGGAGTCTCGCTCTGTCACCCAGGCTGGAGTGCAGTGGCACAGTCTCAGCTCACTGCAACCTCTGCTTCCTGGGTTCAAGCGATTCTCCCGCTTCAGCCTCCCGAGTAGCTGGGACTACAGGCATGCGCCACCATGCCCCTCTAATTTTTGTATTTTTTACTAGAGATGAAGTTTCACCATGTTGGCTAGGCTGGTCTTGAACTTCTGACATCAGGTGATCCACCCGCCTCGGCCTCTGAAAGTGCTGGGATTACAGGCGAGAGCCACCGCACCTGGCCTAGGCGTACTTATAATAGCAATCATATTGTGTATGCTCACTTTCATGCGCGTCCATGTAAAGAGACCACCAAACAGGCTTTGTGTGAGCAATAAAGCTTTTAATCACCTGGGTGCAGGCGGGCTGAGTCCGAAAAGAGAGTCAGCAAAGGGAGATAGGGGTGGGGCTGTTTTATAGGATTTGGGTAGGTAAAGGAAAAAGGGGGGTTGTTCTCTGGTGGGCAGGAGTGGGGGTCACAAGGTACTCAGTGGGGGAGCTTTTGAGCCAGGATGAGCCAGGAGAAGGAATTTCACAAGACAATGTCACCCGTTAAGGCAGGAACAGGCCATTTTCACTTCTTTTGTGGTGGAATGTCATCAGTTAAGGCAGGAACCTGTGATCTGGATGTGTACGTGCAGGTCACAGGGGATATGATGGCTTAGCTTGGGCTCAGAGGCCTGACATTCCTGTCTTCTTATATTCATAAGAAAAATAAAACGAAATAGTGGTAAAGTGTTGGGACAGCGAAAATTTTGGGGGATGGTATGGAGAGATAATGGGCGATGTTTCTCAGGGCTGCTTCGAGCGGGATTAGGGGCGGCGTGGGAACCTAGAGTGGGAGAGATTAAGCTGAAGGGAGGTCTTGTGGTAAGGGGTGATATTGTGGGGTTGTTAGAAGAAACATTTGTCATTTAGAATTATTGGTGATGGCCTGGATATGGTTTTGTATGAATTGAAAAACTAAACGGAGTAAGAGAAGGAGAAAAACAGGTATTAAAGGTTTAAGAATTGGGAGGACCCAGGACATCTGATTAGAGAGTGCCTGAGGAGATTCAGCATAGTCCTGCCAGCAAAGATATTTATTTACTTCAAGAGTTAAGAGTGGCGGTTTGGGGATAACACCAGGAGATCTCTGCTGTGATGGCTTGGAGAAACAGTGTAAACCGGCAGTGTAAACAAGAGCAGGGCATGTATGAGTAGTTGAGAACGGTGAATAGGAGTATGACTAGACAGAAGATAGTAGGGATGACAAGTTTTTTGGGCACAGTCTAAGTTGGTCTGGTGTCTGGAATGAGACTGGGGCCTAATAAAAAGGAGCGTCTATACAGGAGCTCAAATGGGCTGTACCTTGTAGCATTGTAAGGACAGGCCTGAATTCTGAGAAGGGAAAGTGATAAAAGTATTGTCCAGTCTTTTTTAAGTTGGTGGCTGAGCTTGGGGAGGTGTGTTTTTAAGACCTTTAGTCAGTTCTACTTTTCCTGAAGACTGAGGACTGTAAGGGATATAAAGGTTTCACTGAATACCAAGAGCCTGAAAAACTGCTTGGCTGATTTGACTAATAAAGGCTGGTCTGTTATCAGACTGTATAGAGGTGGGAAGGCTAAACTGAGGAATTATGTCTGACAGAAGGGAAGAAATGACTGCGGTGGCCTTCTCAGACCCTGTAGGAAAGGATTCTACCTATCCAGTGAAAGTGTCTACCTAGACTAAGAGGTATTTTAGTTATCTGACTCGGGGCATGTGAGTAAAGCTAATTTGCCAGTCCTGGGTGGGGGCAAATCTTCAAGCTTGATGTGTAGGGAAGGGAGGGGGCCTGAATAATTCCTGAGGAGTAGTAGAATAGCAGATGGGACACTGAGAAGTTATTTCCTTGAGGATAGATTTCCGTGATGGAAAGGAAATGAGAGGTTCTAAGAGGCCGGCTGGTGGCTTGTACTATAGCATAGCCTGCCTTTGCTGGTGTGTGGCGATTAGGCCTGGTGGAACCGCCATCAATAAACCAAGTGTGATCAGGGTGAGAAACAGGGAAGAAGGAAATGTGGGGAAATGGGGTGAACGTCAGGTGGATCAGAGAGATACAGTCATAGGGGTCAGGTGTGGTATCAGGAATAATGTGGAAGGCCAGATTGAGGTCCGGGCCAGGAACAATGTTAATTGTGGGACTTAACAAAGAGTGAGTACAGCTGAAGGAGCCGGGGAACAGAAAATATATCCGTCAGGTGTGAGGGAGAAAACAGATTTTGGAAATTATGAGAGCTGTAGAGAGTGAGTTGAGCATAGTTTGTGATTTTTAGGGCCTCTAAAAGTATTAAAGCAGTGGCAGCTGCTGCACGGAGACATGAGGGCTAGGCTAAAACAGTAAGGTCAAGTTGTTTGGACAGAAAGGCTACAGGGCGCGGTCCTCGCTCTTGTATAAGGATTTTGACCGCACTAACCATTCCTAGGAAGGAAAGGAGTTGTTGTTTTGTAAGGGATTGAGGTTTGGGAGATTAACCAGACACGATCAGCAGGGAAAGCACGTGTGTTTTTATGAGAATAATGCTGAGATAGGTAACAGATAAGGAAGAAATTTAGGCTCGACTGAAGTAATAGGGGCTGTCTGTGAAGCTTTGTGGCAGTACAGCCCAGGTAATTTGCTAAGCCTGATGCGTGTCAGGGTCAGCGCAAGTGAAAGCAAAGAGAGGCTGGGATGACGGGTGCAAAGGAATAGTAAAGAAAGCATGTTTGAGACCCAGAACAGAATAATGGGTAGTAGAGGGAGGTATTGAGGATAGGAGGGTACATGGGTTTGGCACCATGGGGTGGATAGGCAAAACAATTTGGTTGATAAGGCATAGATCCTGAACTAACTTGTAAGGTTTGTCTGGTTTTAGGACAGGTAAAATGGGGGAATGATAAAGAGAGTTATAGGCTTTAAAAGGCCATGCTGTAGCAGGCGAGTGATAACAGGCTTTAACCCTTTCAAAGCATGCTGTGGGATGGGATATTGGCATTGATCCGGGTAAGGGCGATTAGGTTTTAATGAGATGGTAAGGGGTGCATGATGGGTCGCCAAGGAGGGAGTAGAGGTATCTTATACTTGTGGGTTAAGGTGGGGAATACAAGAGGAGGACGCAAAGGAGACTTTGGATTGGGAAGAAGGGCAGCAATGAGATGCAGCTGTAGTCTAGGAATAGTCAGGGAAGCAGATAATTTAGTTAAAGTGTCTCGGCCTAATAAGGGAACTGGGCAGGTGGAGATAACTAAAAGGAGTGCTTAAAAGAGTATTGTCTAAGTTGGCACCAGAATTGGGGAGTTTTAAGAGGTTTAGAAGCCTGGCTGTCAATACCCACAACAGTTATGGAGGCAACGGAAACAGGCCCTTGAAAATAAGGTAATGTGGAGTGGGTAGCTTCCATATTGATTAAGAAGGGGACGGGCTTACCTTCCACTGTGAGAGTTACTTGAAGCTCGGTGTCCGTGATGGTCTAGGGGGCTTCCGAGGCGATCGGGCAGCATCAGTCTTCAGCCGCTAAGCCAAGAAGATCTGGGAAGGAGTCAGAGAGCCTTGGGCCAGAGTTCCAGGGGCTCTGGGAGTGGCTGCCAGGTGGGTGGGACAGTCCGATTCCCAGTGGGGTCCTGCACAGATGGGACGTGGCTTAGGAGGAATCTTGGGTTGCAGGCATTCCTTGGCCTGGGGGCCAGATTTCTGGCACTTGTAGCAAGCTTCTGGGGGAGGAGGTTCTGGAGAAATGCCTGGCTGCTGCGGGTCAGGCGTTTGGAAGTTCTTATGTGCTGGAGATGTGGCTGGGGTTTGTCTCACAGTGGAGGCAAGGAATTGCAACTTTTTTCTATTATTGTACACCTTGAAGGCGAGGTTAATTAAATCCTGTCGTGGGGTTTGAGGGCCGGAATTTAATTTTTGGAGTTTTATTTAATGTTGGGAGCAGATTGGGTAATAAAATGTGTTTTGAGAATAAGACGGCCTTTTGACCTTTTAGGGTCTAGGGCTGTAAAGCGTCTCAGGGTTGCTGCCGAACCAGCCATGAACTGGGCTGAGTTTTTATATTTAATGAAAAAGAGCCTAAATGCTATCTGATTTGGGATAAAGAAAAAGGAGCATTACCCTTGACTATGCCTTTAGCTCCAGCCACCTTTTTAAGAGTAAATTGCTGGGCAGGTGGGGGAGGGCTAGTCATGGAACGAAACGAAGCTGGACCGGGTGTGAGGAGGGGAGGTGATAAATGGATTAAAGGGTGGAGGAGCGGAGGCTGAGGAAGAATTGGGACCTAGCTCGGCCTGGCGAGGAGCACCCTGGGGAGGAGGGGAGAGGTCAGATGGGTCTGTAGAAAAGGAAGATTAGAAAGACACAGCGATGCTTGGGTTTGGGACTGAGGGGACAGGTGGGAGGGAAAGAAGGAAGATTTGGCACGAGATGCACTGGGCACAGAGACTAGGGAGGGACCAATGTGTAAAAGAATGCCTGGACGTCAGGCACCTCGACCGTTTGCCCATTTTACGACAAGAATTATTTAGATCTTGCAGGATGGAAAAATTGAAAGTGCTGTTCTGTGGCTATTTGGAACTACTGTCGAGTTTGTATTGGGGTCAAGCGGCATTGCAGAAGAAAATAAGACCCTTAGATTTTAGGTCAGGTGAGAGTTGAAGAGGTTTTAAGTTCTTAAGAACACAGGCTAAGAGAGAAGAAGGAGGAATGGAGGGTGGAAGTTTGCCCACAGTGAAGGAGGCAAGTTTAAAGAAAAGGGAGAGTAGAGACATGGAGGGAAGCAGTTCGGGGGTTCTTACCCTCCAGAAAAGTGGGAAAGGGGTCAGGGCACAGAGATACGAGGTTGGGGCGTGGAAATAAGGGATCAGAATGCAGAGATATAAGAGGTCAGGGCACGGAAATAAGGGATTGGGGCCACAGAGATAAGAGGTCGCTTTTCCCCTAGAAAAGCGGGACTTGCTGCTCAGGGTGAAGAAGAAGGGTTTAGGGGTTTCTTGCCCCCCAGAAAGGTGGAGAAGGGGTAGAGACATGGAGAGAAGGGGTTGGGGTACTTGCCCCTCCTGCAGAAAAGTGGGACTTGCCGCTAAGGGTGAAGGACCAAGGCAGGCGTCCCTGCGTGGTCTGACACCTCTGAAACGTGGGTGAATAATCAGAGAGGCATCCCTGCAATGATTAAACACCAAGGGAAGGCTGCCTTCCCAGTCCGTGACAAGCACTGGAGTTTTTGGGTGCACGGATAAAACATGTCTCCTTTGTCTCTACCAGAAAATGAAAGGAATGGAAATTAAGAGAAGGGAGAGATTGAAGAGTGGAAAGGAGAAAGTGGTTGAGGGATAGTGAGAGAGGTTGGAGAAGAGAGTAAGAAGAGGCCGCTTACCCGAGTTTAAATTGGTGAGGTGTTCCTTGGGCTGGTGGGTCTGAGGACCTAAGGTCATACGTAGGTGGATCTTTTTCATGGAGCAAAGAACAGGAGGACAGAGGATTGATCTCCCAAGAGAGGTCCCCCCATCCGAGTCACGGCACCAAATTTCATGCGCGTCCGTGTAAAGAGACCACCAAACAGGCTTTGTGTGAGCAATAAAGCTTTTAATCACCTGGGTGCAGGTGGGCTGAGTCCAAAAAGAGAGTCAGCAAAGGGAGATAGGGGTGGGGCCGTTTTATAGGATTTGGGTAGGTAAAGGAAAAACGGGGGTTGTTCTCTGACGGGCAGGAGTGGGGGTCACAAGGTACTCACTGGGGGAGCTTTTGAGCCAGGATGAGCCAGGAGAAGGAATTTCACAAGGTAATGCCATCTGTTAAGGCAGGAACAGGCCATTTTCACTTCTTTTGTGGTGGAATGTCATCAGTTAAGGCAGGAACCTGTGATCTGGATGTGTACATACAGGTCACAGGGGATATGATGGCTTAGCTTGGGGTGAGGCCTGACACTCACGACAGGGTTTGTATGCATTTTTTTTTAAACATGTGTTTTGGAGATCTTTCCATGTTGTTACTTATAACAGCCATAGTAGCCACAGCTAACATTTATTGAATACTTTGTATGTGTAGAGCACTGTTCTGAGAACTTCACGTGTACTACTTATTTAATTCTCACAACAAAGGGGGTGTTGTTAGTTCTGCCTTTCAGATGACACTGAGGCATGGAGAGATTCAGGGGTTGCCAGTGACACAGATAGTAAGTGGTACAGTTGGGATTTGAGGTCTGCCAGTCTGACTTCAGAGTCTATGAGCTCAAGAGTCTATGAGTTTCAGCGTCTATGAGGTTAACAGTCTATGAGTACCATGTGGTACTGCCTCTCAGGCTTCTGAACTATTGCAGAGTGTTTATATTGAATCCAAGACTCTTGAAGAATTTTAAGCTCCTTTTTGGTTATGTGCTTAGGGTTTAACTGGGCACTGCAAGCTCAAATGCACTCGGAGGCTAGGGAGGCATCATAAATAAAAGACAATTAGAAAGGATGGGACCCATGAGAAAATGGAGATTGTATGTCCCAGTAAAGGCTTTCAAATTCGAAATTGTGTTAAATGCCCCAGTCAAACAAAACACATCTCAAGGCTGTATTGAGCAAGCGAAGCTGTGGATGTGCGGGTGTGGAAACTTTGCTAAGTAATCCCCTCTTTAAAAACTGCACCACATTTTAAAAAAACTGTCAATGCTAATTGACTTTAGATGGTTCAAAAATCTTATTATTACAAGTAAGATGACAGAGATATCTCGGTATACACACGCCCATATTTATGTAGATTAGATATTAGGCAATGGGCTCTGCTAAGTCACCAGCTAATAGATATTTAACACCTTATTATATACTACCACAAAAGCTCTACCAATTTGTATTCCAATCCACAGTCTATGAGAGTGACTATTTCTTTGCCAATGAATGATAACATTCTTTTAATTTTTGCTAATGTAGTGAGTTAAAAAAGTCTCATTAAAAAATTTGCATATCCTTAATTACCAGTGAGGTTTTGTACGTTTGTTGGTCATTTAAATTTTCTCTTCTGTGAATTGTCCACTAAGAATCTTTGCTGAGTTTTCTATTGAGTTCTTTGTTTTTTCTTATTGATTTTGGGATTTCTTTATATATTGTGGATATAAATTCATGGTCTCTTTTAGGCAGCATTAAAATAAATGAGAGGGGCCCAGGAGTGGCGGGTCATGCCTGTAATCCCAGCTCTTTGGGAGGCTGAGGGGAGCAGATCACTTGAGGTCAGAAGTTTGAGACCAGGCTGGCCAACACAGTGAAACCCTGTCTCCGCTAAAAATACAAAAATGCTGGGTGTGGTGGTTCATGCCTGTAGTACCTACTACTCGGGAGTCTGAGGCAGAAGGATGGCTTGAACCTGGGAGGCGGAGATTGCAGTGAGCCAAGATTGAGCCACTGCACTCCAGCCTGGGCAACAGAGTGAGACTCCATTAGCCCTACCCCCCAAAAAAATTAGAGATGGCATCGGGTATGGGTTATGAGCACAGTCCATGAAGTGAGGCTGTCTGGATTCTAATCTTGGTTGTGCCACTTACTAGCTGTGTGATCTTGGCCAAGTGACTCAACCTCTCTGTATCTCAGTTTCCTAGCGTGAAAAGCGAGAAGGATAATAGTAGTGCCTACTTCACCCTGTTGTAGGAGTAAATGAATAAGGCCCAATTAGATTGCCATCTGGCACATATTTAGCAGCATTTGAAGCAGTTATTATGGTATTATTGTTACTTGTTGTAAATACCTTCCTGTCTGCTGTTTGTTTTCAACTTTGTGCTGCCTTTAGTATTAAGCAAGTTTAAGTTTAAGCATATATATATATATATATATATATATTTGAGACAGGGTCTGACTGTTGCCCACGTTAGAGTGGCGTGTTCATAGCTCACCACAGCCTCCAACTTCTGGACTCAAGCAATCCTCCTGCCTCAGCCTCCTGAGTAGCTGGGATAACAGGTGTGCACCACTATATTAGGAAAAGTTAAATTTTTTTTGTGTGAAGATGGGTTCTTGTTATGTTGCCCAGGCTTATCTTGAGCTCCTGACCACAAATAACCCTCCCGCCTCAGCCTCCTAAAGTACTTGGATTACAGGCCTGACACACTGCTCCTGGCTGCAAGTTTGACATTTTTGAATAGTAAAATCCATCAATCTTTCTCTTCAAAGATTCCGAATGTCATGTCTTTTCCAAAGGAGGCCTTCTCTGTCTTAAGTTTATTTATGAACAAATTCTGTTTATTTGACTACTTATGTTGCATTTCTCCACTGTTTAATCCATTTAGAATTCATTTTTGTGTGTAGTGTGGAATAGAACTCTACCCACTCCATGAAAGAGGCATCCAATGTATGGTGTCTACCTTTAGGCTGGCTGGTCCCCCTCCAGAATGTGGCAATGCCAGAGGCTTGGCTTGGTCTCTGTTGGCTGGGTGGGCACTCTGCAGTGGTGGTAGCCTGGCCAATCTTGGGGAGGAAAAGTCAGTGTTGCTGAGCTGGTGAATGGCTTCCACCCCACACCCCGTGGACCATTGCACATACTCTGTTCTGTGTGCCAGGCAGCTGACTACGCTGGCCTGTGTTGGCCTCTGTTATCTGCTTGAGTCTGACCAATGACAGGTATTGGTGGGAGACCAGAAGACAGAATGAGAGAAAGGTCGGAGTGTTGATTCCGCTTGCTCTTTCCCTGACTGGCCACAGATTTGTCCTCTGTAAATAATCCTTCTTTTAACTCACGTCAGCCCAATCTTTTGAATGTTCTCTTTTTTTTTTTTATTATACTTTAGGGTTTTAGGGTACATGTGCACAATGTGCAGGTTTGTTACATATGTATCCATGTGCCATGTTGATTTCCTGCACCCATTAACTCGTCGTTTAGCATTAGGTGTATCTCCTAATGCTGTCCCTCCCCCCTCCCCCCACCCCACGACAGTCCCCGGAGTGTGATGTTCCCCTTCCTGTGTCCATGAGTTCTCATTGTTCAATTCCCACCTATGAGTGAGAACATGCGGTGTTTGGTTTTTTGTCCTTGCGATAGTTTACTGAGAATGATGTTTTCCAGTTTCATCCATGTCCCTACAAAGGACACGAACTCATCATTTTTTATGGCTGCATAGTATTCCATGGTGTATATGTGCCACATTTTCTTAATCCAGTCTATCGTTGTTGGACACTTGGGTTGGTTCCAACTCTTTGCTATTGGGAATAGTGCCGCAATAAACATATGTGTGCATGTGTCTTTATAGCAGCATGATTTATAGTCCTTTGGGTATATACCCAGTAATGGGATGGCTGGGTCAAATGGTATTTCTAGTTCGAGATCCCTGAGGAATCGCCACACTGACTTCCACAATGGTTGAACTAGTTTACAGTCCCACCAACAGTGTAAAAGTGTTCCTATTTCTCCACATCCTCTCCAGCACCTGTTGTTTCCTGATTTTTTAATGATGGCCATTCTAACTGGTGTGAGATGGTATCTCACTGTGGTTTTGATTTGCATTTCTCTGATGGCCAGTGATGATGAGCACTTCTTCATGTGTTTTTTGGCTGCATAAATGTCTTCTTTTGAGAAGTGTCTGTTCATGTCCTCTGCCCACTTTTTGATGGGGTTGTTTGTTTTTTTCTTGTAAATTTGTTTGAGTTCATTGTAGATTCTGGATATTAGCCCTTTGTCAGATGAGTAGGTTGCAAAAATTTTCTCCCATTCTGTAGGTTGCCTGTTCACACTGATGATAGTTTCTTTTGCTGTGCAGAAGCTCTTTGGTTTAATGAGATCCCATTTGTCAATTTTGGCTTTTGTTGCCATTGCTTTTGGTGTTTTAGACATGAAGTCCTTGCCCACGCCTATGTCCTGAATGGTATTGCCTAGGTTTTCTTGTAGGATTTGAATGGTTTTAGGTCTAACATAGAAGTCTTTAATCCATCTTGAATTAATTTTTGTATAAGGTGTAAGGAAGGGATCCAGTTTCAGCTTTCTACATATGGCTAGCCAGTTTTCCCAGCACCATTTATTAAATAGGGAATCCTTTCCCCATTTCTTGTTTTTGTCAGGTTTGTCAAAGATCAGATAGTTGTAGCTATGCGGCATCATTTCTGAGGGCTCTGTTCTGTTCCATTGATCTATGTCTCTGTTGTGGTACCAGTACCATGCTGTTTTGGTTACTGTAGCCTTGTAGTATAGTTTAAAGTCAGGTAGCGTGATGCCTCCAGCTTTGTTCTTTTGGCTTAGGATTGACTTGGCGATGCGGGCTCTTTTTTGGTTCCATATGAACTTTAAAGTAGTTTTTTCCAATTCTGTGAAGAAAGTCATTGGTAGCTTGATGGGGATGGCATTGAATCTATAAAT